>NW_027509806.1:0-566099 GCF_048541705.1 Temnothorax americanus
TTTTAGGGTTGTTGGGGGGATGTAGAAGAGCTTATTTCTGAGTTGTCGGGCTAATCGGACCGATGGGTTTTTAAGGGGGGAAGGGGGAATGAAAAATTTCGTTTTTTTGCAATAACTCGGCGAATTTTGACAGTACATGATTTAATAACCCCTCATTTTGTAGCTCTTTTAAAACTCTACAATTCATTTCCTGAAGACCCTAACTTAAAATCAATATTTGTCGAGTTCTAGCGAGTCCCGAGCGCACTCGACTCGACATGCGACGCGCCGTCGCATGGCCGATCGTCATCGCGGCGGCGCGCCGCCGCCGGCGACGATCGTCCACGCGTTAAAAGCGCGACTTCCAAAGGCTTCTCCTGGGCTCAATTTTTAACGAATCTGAACGACTGACCTCTCGTTTTGTAGGTCTCTTTAAGCCCTACAACTTTGTCAGTGGCGGCACATTTCTATCTATTAATGGAAACAAGATAAACGCAAAAAACCGCGACAAAATACATTTTTTCCCACTTTCACTGGCTAGAACTCGACAAATATTGATTTTAAGTTAGGGTCTTCAGGAAATGAATTGTAGGGCTTTAAAAGAGCTACAAAATGAAAGGTTAGTAAATCATGTACGGTCAAAATTCGCCGAGTTATTGCAAAAAAACCGAAATTTTTTATTCCCCTTCTCTTCCTTAAAAACCCATCAGTCCGATTAACCCGACAACTCAGAAATAAGCTCTTCTACATCTCCCCAACAACCCTAAAAAAATTTCATTGATACCGCTTCAATTCCGAGCAAAAGCCTTTTTTTGTCTAATTTGACTGGACTAATTGACGAGAGAGCGAGACGGGAAGGAGCGATAACGCGGAGACGCTTCAGCGCGAATGACCCGACGAGCGATAACGCCGAGCCGCTCCAGCGCGCGAGGTGTGAGTACGAGCGCGAGGTGTGAGCGATAACGCCGAGCCGCTCCGGCGCGAGTGAGCGATAACGCGTGGTGCGGTTACGAACGATAACGCGAGTTGTTCTAATAATGTTTTTTATCTTTTATTTTTTCTATTTTTTTCTTACGTATTGTATAAATATAAATAACACTTTTATAAATAATAAATATTTTATTTTATTCCTCTTAATAATATTGTATATTTTTTATACATATAATTGTTCATATTCATTATTGTTCGGGCGTCGCTTTTCGACAGTCGCCCTGAATCTGGATGCCGCTCAGAGTTGAGCGAGAAGCGTGTGTAACGCGAGTCGTAAATTCGCGGGAGGAATGAGGATTAAAGCACTCGGAACACAGATTGCACAAAGAAATATATAGTCTTTATTTCAAGAACGGAAAAGACGCGAGAGGGAACAACGGATCGTGCGCCGCGGATTCGGAAATTTTCTGAGTCGTTCGTACTTTTCTGCCAGGTATCGCGAACGGAAATCTTGTCGCAGCTTTTCGCATCGAAGCCTCTCGCGGAGCGGAGATCTTGTACGCGTCGAACGGAAATCTTGAGCGCGCGGCAGAAGAACGATCGCGAGCGGAGCACGACCGGAAGTTTTCGGACCCCTCGCTAAGTAGTACACTTAATGAAGAAATATAAGTAACTTAGATCCGCACTTTGAGACGAAACGAGCGAGTAGCGATTCAAGCCGCGATTTTAGAGGGAGAGAGCCGTGCTGTCTTTAGACGAGGATTGATACGCGACGATTTTCGGCTATGAGTTCTGGCCCATGACTTGAGGCTAGGAATTTTCAGCAACGACTGAATGTCCGGCGAGCGAATTCGCCGTTTACTCAAGAGGGTTGTTTTTCAGGAACGAACGCGCGATGAGAGCTGAATCGCTATTCGTCCGTATGGTCATATCACGCGTCACAACAGCCGTTTCCGTGCTTTGACAAATAAGGGAGCACTCTCGTAACGCGTGATCGCGATCGATGGGCTTCGAGGGCCGGGGATCGCGGGGAACGTATGTTTCGCCCAAGTTCGACAGAGCTCGAACCACATAAACATCGGTATTTCTCGATGTGAAATATAATAATGTTTTCGAGCCGATGTTTTGCGTAGTAAAGTTCGACGGATCTCGAACAATTATGTTTATTCGGTTTTCATTCACTTCATAGTATTATATATTTTTTTATACATATAATTATTCATATTCATTATGTTTATTCGGTTTTCATTCATTTCTTTGAGGAGGGCATACCCTCCGAAACGTCTTCGATGTCTATCACGTCGTCCTCAATGTTATCGGCGCGACGCCCCTCGTCACCGTCCTCGTCCCTCTCTCTCTCGCGCACCGTCCTCCGTCCCACATCCGACGGCTCCTCGCTTGTCGACGACGCTAAACGCGCTATATCCTTGTGCAGCGCGCGCATCTTCGACACCAAGACCCGTATCTGGTTGCGCGACTTTCTCGCAAGCGAGGCGACGAGGGTTCTACCATAAATTTTAACATAATTATTGAATAAAATTATCATGTATAATTATCAAATATAATTATTACATATCGTTAATGAATATAAAAACTGTTCATATTTGTATTCGACAAATCTACTTACGTTCTATCCAATACGAGGGATTCCTCGTCAATGCGCACTGCCAGCTGCAGGCATGGCGGTACGTTCAAGGGTACGTTCTCAGAAATGCGCTGCAGCCGCAGCTGCAGCTGTCTTATCGCTTCGCGAAATTCCTCCGTTACTCTCGTGAGGGATGCTGCGTGAATTTGAAGTAATTTCCACGCGGTACTAATGTCGTCGAGTTTCTCCATTTCAAGCACTATCCGTATATAAAAACGTGTGATAACCGATGCAGATGGACTACACCCAGGTCTAGTCTCGCGTTCTTTATATATATGGTAAAAAAAGGATATTGCGGTGAAAAAATATACTAAGAATAGCATTTTTTGCATCGAGAAAAAAATGCGTTTTATCAAAACCGACTCGTCCGCCGGATTTGACGCATTTTTCCCACCCGAAACCCCGTCGCCGCACCTATCCGCGCCCAGGGGCCCAATTCTGTTCACGCCTACCGACAACCGTCGATTCGATAAGTTATCGACGTCTGTCGCTTGCACGACCGACACGGACGGATTGAACCTATTCTGTACTATGGTCAAAACGACACTCAACGACATCCATCGTTGCAAGCGACAGTCGTCGGTACAACTTTATCGAAAAGTACAGTCTACATAAAAGTGAGTTCTCAGCCAATAGCATTGCGAATTGTAGAATGGTCCTAAGATTTTCAAAAGAAAAACATTCTTGAGTCGGTTGGAGTCGGTGAAATCGTACCGTGACACGTGCCACGTTACGTTAAGTGTTAATCATATATTTAGACTCGTACATTTACAGATTTACAGGAGTAACTGTAAAATTGACATTAATTTAGACTTAGGTCAACGCACAAAGAAAGACATACGGTAACAAAAGCGTGTGACGCTGTTACATTACGTGTTTCTATGACGTTAACCTAAATCCAAGTTACAAGTGTAAAAACGAGTCTAAATATATGATCAACATTTAACGTAACGTGACGTGTAACGGATTTTGTGCGAAATGACTTTACCAGCAAGGTATGAGTAAATATTTATATATTGTTGGTAATAAATATCTGTAAGTAATGGACTGATTAAGAACTCAGCGCGGTAAGTAGTGCGCACGTTATTCTTGTTTTGTTTAATACCTTTATTAATTGAACATGTCGGCTTGCTTGAGCTATTTTCTACAGCAATGTGTTTTATAATGTATTTTTTAAATTGTAAGTTCCTCGGTGTAACCCCAACGATGTGTGAGACTCTCACTTCGTAACGCACACCCCGTTACGGTCACCGACGGACATACAATTTAAGAAATACATTATAAAACACATTGCTGAAAATGATTCAAACAAGGACCAAAACGTTCAATTAATAATGGTATTAAATTAAACAAGAACAACGTGTGCACCGCTTACCGCGCTGAGTTCTAAATCAGTCCATTAACAAATACTCTAAAATGTAAGTATTAATTTATAAAGAAGAATAAATATATACTCTGCAAGTTACTGAGTTATATATATTTTATTATAATAACAGTTGTTAGATATATAATTTTGTTTATTACATTTTAGCACGAAAAGAACCCGTGCCTTACGGACATCAAGTACACAATACGAAGAATTGATAAGTTACATGGAATCACATTCCGAGTTTGCAGCTGGCAAGTTTCTAACAAAAGAAGGAAAGGTACATCACATAAAACAGTGGGAAGAGTTAACGATAAAATTGAACAGATTGTCTAGTGGCACTCAAAAATCAACCAAACAATATCAAACGGTAAGATATTTAGATAATTAATTAGCTATAGACTCTCGCTATTAAAATTAAAAATAAAAAATGAAAATTGAGCTATGAGAGTCAAACTCGGTTATCCGTACGTGAGCTTAAGTCATGTACTTGTTATTTACAATTATTATAAAAACTATTATTCGTATCGAATTATAGTTTTTATCATAAAAATAACTAGTACTTGACTTAAGCTCACGTATGGATAACCGCGTTTGATTCTCATGTATCTCAATTTTTATTTTTTATTTTTAGTGGTAAATATTTTACTTTTTTAGTGAAAACTATATATTTTGATTTTCCAGTTAATTAAAATTTATTATTTGTCGATGTGAAAGTATTATAATGCGTATGTTATATTATTATTCAGTTACATTACTGAGTGAGAAATTACAGCATTGAATTAATGTTACTGTTTATTGCATTATTATGTATATTAATTATAGCAATTTTGCTACATCATGCTTATGTACAATGTATATTAATATCTTTGTTGTGTTATAATTTTGGAAAATCTGGTATTGAAATATAGATTCTTAGAGAACATCTAACTATATAAGTCTATTGTTTTAGAACTGTACTATTTTTATTAATCAATATAATGTATAATATTAATTACTTTTCTACAGGTTTGGAGAGATATGAAAAATACTGCATCAAAGAAAGCATCCAAGCTTCGGAATGAAAGGCAGAGAACAGGGAACTTTCCTGTAACTGCACAACCCTTGAGTACGATGGACCAGCGTGTCATTGCCTGTATGGGTTTGGAATATGTCCAAAGATCTGTCAACTGTCCTGACAGTACTCCAGAAGAAGAGGTATATTATTTTGTATAACAAGTACATTTATTTACACACACACACACACACACACACACACACGCACGCACGCAAGCGCACGCAAAGTTGATAAACAAACACAATACAGAGGTCTAGCTGTTATGAACAAATTTAATGAGGATAACAAGAATTATCAATAAGAGCCAGTATTATATTGTAATACATAAAAAATTAAAAACTCTGAAGAATTAAAATGGTATAATCGCGTACTTATTTTTAATTCTTTCTTTAGGTCATTTTCAGCGTATAATATTAACAAATTACAACAAGATAATACTGTTCGAAGTTTTACGCAAACAGTTGAAAAGGCTTACAAATAGTCAAAGAGCTAATGTGCTATTTTTGAATATTTTCAAGTCTTTTTAAACGTTTGTGTGCGTAAAACTGTGACCAATGTGATGTTGTTATGATTTGTTAATATCATGCGCTGAAAATGAACCTAAAGAAAGGGTCGAAACGTATGCGATTATACCGTTCTAATTACTCAGGGATTGTAATTATTTTTGTATTATAATAAAATACTTATGCGCCCTATTTACTGCACCTGGCTTTTATTACCAATTCTTATCCTTATTTGTGTTGTTAGTTGCTTTAAGACGGAATTGTGCAGACATTTGTACATAATTTTACAGGAACATCAACAAAGATTGGAAAGAGGGGAAACAGATGTGTTAGATTACACACCTACAACCACGTCTATTGAAGATATATTTGTTGGTAGGTACGAGTATTAATAGTAAGAAAATTTATAAGATTGATAATAAAAATATACATATTGCAATATGTTAAATCTGAAATATAGTTTAAAACTTAATAAAATTGTCATATATGTTTAGATAGCTATGTACCTCCTACTTTTGAAGAAAATGAAACTGAAAGTATGGAAAGAGAAGATGCTGTTGGAGACGAACTAGACTACAATGACGTGGTTAATATATGCCGACAAAGAAATGTTGGAGACATTTCTGCTACTGAAAGAAATTCGCAAACTATACCTGCATCTCATCGACGAAGAGCCGAAGAAAATCAGCTTAATCGTAAGTTAATATACATAATATATATACGTGTATTAATCAATTTTGTTGAATACTTTACATAATTATTTAACAAAATTGTCTATTTTTATATAAATAAATATTTGAAATATTAACTAAAAATATTACATACTGATGAATAGTTTGCTAATGTTAATTTACATGTTTATTAGTATTATTTGTATTTTTGTTAAATCACTAACGTACTTCTAACAATGTTATCGTGATTTGTTATCTTGCAGGAAGACAACAAAGTGGAGTGCAACAACAAGAAGCTCGTGAATACGCTGGCTTTTCAGCACATCCTTTGTCAGGAAAACTGCAACCACAATTGGAGTATAAGTATCTGGTGCTACGAGATAAAAAGAAATATATTAGATGCTTGTGTGTGTAACAATCATGCACAAAATACTGTTATTGTGTACATACCGTGTATCCTTACGTCTGTAGTGCGAGCACTTGGCACGAGACACTATCGTTTCTCTTGACAATTTTTGTTGGTATTCGCTGGCCTTTCAGCACGCCCTTCGTTAGGCAAACTGCAGTATAAATACCTGGTGCTGCAAGACATAAAAAAAATATATATTAGATAATTGTAACAATCGTGCACAAAATACTGTTGTAAAATAATTGATATATGTGTACATTAATATAATATAATTTGTTCCATTTTTATGTTGTAAATAAAATTTGTTATATTATTTTCAGATTTGTGATCCCCAATTAAAAATAATAATATATGTGTACATACCGTGTATCTCTACGTCTCTAGCGCGTGTGTACATACATACACTTGACACGAGGCGAGACACTTTTCTTGATAACCTATAAACTATTACACTTGACACGAGGCGAGACACTTTTCTTGATAACCTATAAACTATTACACTTGACACGAGGCGAGACACTTTTCTTGATAACCTATAAACTATTACTTCTTTCGCTGACCAATCAGACGGTTCAAAAGTTGTCGGTAGAACGTTTTCGTCCTACCCGGGGTACCTCGATAAAAGTTGTCGGTCATAAACGACATTGTCGGTCATGACCGACGCATGACCGACGGTCGTCGAAACGCGTTCGTCGTTAGGACGCGTACAGAATAGCTTTTATCGATACGTGTCGCTCGACGCTATTAACGACACCGACGACCATCGGTAAACGTGTACAGAATTGGGCCCCAGGCCTCCGCCATCTCCCCTCTCCAGGACCTGATGTGGATCCCGCTACCCACCGGAGGGAGGGTGCAAGTGCCCCAATCGGCGATCACAATTAATAGAAAGTTCCGAGTCCGTGCCGATGGAGCCCTGTGGGTATTGCGGTTCGACCCACAGGGTAATCTCCAGTCGTGCCAACGTCGCTGAAGCGAGCGTACTCTGTAGCGAGTGTTCGAAATAAAAGATTGTTATAAGCGTAAATAAACTTGTGTATTTCCTCTCCAAACGGGGGGGGGGTGATGTGACGATACGCGTATTCGTCACTAGCGCTACGGCCCTGGTGGCCACAAAGCACATGTTCAGCGTGCGCTCCTGTGCCCGAGCGGTAGGGCGGCCGAGCGGTAGGGCAGCCCCAGCAGTGGGACAGCCCCCATCGCCCGCACTCGGCGTATAAATAGGGGACTCGAGCCGACTCGAACCACCAGTCCTGTCCGACTCCTGTTTCCGACACGACCGCTCTCCAAGACCGTTTCACCACGTTGAGCGCTCCCAACGACTTCCTCCGTACAGAGAACGGGTGCTCCCGTTCTCACCTGGGCGCTCTCAGGGTACGGGCCTCCCCAGTTGGGTGCTCCCGGTTGGTATTACCTGCCCTCTCCTGCCTCTGGGTCGGGTGCTCCCGACCATTTCCGCCGTACGGAAGACGGGCGCTCCCGTCTTCAAGCCGGGTGCTCCCGGTGTACGGGCCGCTCAGTTGGGTGCTCCCGACTGAGCTCCTGACCAACCTACTTGCCCGCGAATCAGCAAGGCAACCGTGCCTCCGCGTCGATACGCGAATCCGCAAGGCAACCATACCTCCGTACTTGCCCGCGAATCCGTCTCTGTCCGACCGCGTCTCAACCCGGCACACGTACACTGCGGCTCAGCGGAGCAACACACACACATACACCGACACTCACGCCCTCCATCAAACTGTATTGTAAAAAGTGAGAATAAATAGCTTTGTGTAAAACCAATCAGTGTCTACACGTTTTCTCACCCTGGCCTGGCGAGCGAATTCCGAGCGAGAAAATGCGAACGTTACATTGGTGACAGCTCCTCGTCTATGTTTTTGTCCATACCATCGACTATCTCATTATCATCGATGGATTTATATGAAATCCAAAGTTGATATTTCGTCGCATTACAAAACCTAGAATAAACTCTCACACTCAGTAATCCTGGCTGTGGAAAACAGTTTGCATCACGTAACATGTCGATTTGGAATTGCTCATCGTTGTTTTGTTGTACGTTGTCCTGAATGTATGAGGGTGCTAGTTTTATTTGATAAACACCAACCGTTAATTTCTTAAGGTATTCAATGTCTAGCATTGGAAAGTCTATTAACTGCCTCTCATTTATTGGTACCCATCGTTGAGCGTTTTTGGTTCTCAGATTTTGAACCTCAACAAGAGCTTGTACAACGTTCGGTTCTCTCGTTTTTTCGAGCATACGATTAGCTCTTTCTACGTCAGCTCCTTCTATATGGATAGTGGGATGATATCTATTTATGATAGCACCTGCTATTTTACAAAAATCACCAATATTATGAACATGATGCATCGGTACTGTTTGCTGTAGGAATTTGAATATTAGCTTTAAGTGTCCGTTTCTGGCTTCTACAATCCATCTTTGTTTTGTGACAAGACGGGAGTCATTTGCATCTTCTGTCGTGAGTTGAGCCTCATTTCGTGGAAGAAGTGCTAGCATCTTCCATGTGATGCCCAAACGCCTCAGAAGTTCAATTGCATCCCTATAACCTCTATTAAGTATGACAATATCATCTTCTTGGAACCATCTTAACATCCTTTTGGCGTCTCTATCAAATTCATTTTGCAGTATCGCAGCGTCATTATTGCGACTGTCAGAGAAGTACGGCCCCTGTATATCTAAAATATAACCATCAGGAGCAACTATCAATACTGGTTTGATTAAGTGTCGACCTTTGTGAACGCAATATGACTGTCGAAGAGCTCCGAAATAACTACTTTTCTGTATATATATGTACGTACCATCAATGCATGTAATTACTCTAGGAGTTTGTGGTTCCGAATTATACAACTGATTGGCAAAATCGGTTACATGTCTATCGATATAATCTTGTCTCGTTATAGCGTCAAATCCTATATTCTGTGGTACAAAACGAATCATTAAAGATTTTCGCACTGTCTCAACAGCCATACATGTTGCCTGCCTACTCGAGTAATGAAACATAACTTTGAGAAATTCATGTGACAAACCATGACGAATTTTACATAATAACATAAAAAGGTCCTTTTTATATACATATCTATTACCACCAGGACAAGGAACTGCATCACAAAACGTGAACAATTCTTGGAATTGTTGTTTGTTTATAGGATATAGACATTGAAATTTATTATCCGAAAGATTACCTTCATCCAATATTTTGGTTTGATTTGCCACGCCACGAAGTTCTTGTAAAAAAGCTTGAAGATAATAACCTCTGATTACATAAGGCCTGTTGATGAAATGTAAACCTTGTACAAGCGGCCCGAGAAGCACACCATCGTCGTTCAAATGATGTTGACAAAATCTTACGTTTTCTGGGATAAAAATATTGTGTGAAATGAAAACATCTACTTTACATTTAACTGATGATCTATTCAATTTATCAGTTCTATCACATATAATACAAGTGTTACTTTGTGTCTGTGTTAACACATTTAATCTTAAACAGGCAGGATTTTCCTTCATATCAACAATCTCGTTACAAATCGATTGATTGCAGTTGGTACATATTTTTGTCATACAAGTTACTTCTAACGCTGGTTTTTGGAAACCATCTCGTCGAATGATAGCAATTTTTCTTTTGGCAGCATTATTATCTCCATCAATTCGAGTCATCATACGGGGCACGAATCTTTCATCGCAAACGTAACAACGTAGAAGATTTCTAAATGCCATTATTGCAAAAGATGTACAATATTACAGTAGAATACGAGTTTTACGAAGCTGTTATGTGTTTCACAATGTACACACTGAAGACTGACAAGAAAATATGCAGAATAAAAGTTTTAAAGACTTAATGTAACATACGTATTAATGTACTTACCGAAATAAACTATATAATAAGACAGAAAGCTAATATCGATTCCAGTCTGAATTTTGTCGTCGTTTAGTATCTTTTATAGTGCTATTCCGCTTCGGGAAACTGTAAAACACATACTGAGTCAGCTGTATGTTTTTTATATCGCGTATGTCATTTTGAAGGATGCGAATTCGCTCTCCCAGATTTTCTTTCAAGTCTCGTGTTTTACAGTTTCCCGAAGCGGAATAGCACTATAAAAGATACTAAACGACGGCAAAATTCAGACTGGAATCGATATTGGCTTTCTGTCTTATTATATAGTTTATTTTGGTAAGTACATTAATACGTATGTAACATTAAATCTTTAAAACTTTTATTATGCATATTTTCTTGTCAGTCTTCAGTGTGTACATTGTGAAACATGATGACTCGAATTGATGGAGATAATAATGCTGCCAAAAGAAAAATTGCTATCATTCGACGAGATGGTTTCCAAAAACCAGCGTTAGAAGTAACTTGTATGACAAAAATATGTACCAACTGCAATCAATCGATTTGTGACGAGATTGTTGCTATGAAGGAAGATCCTGCCTGTTTAAGATTAAATGTGTTAACACAGACACAAAGTAGCACTTGTATTATATGTGATAGAACTGATAATTTGAATAGATTATCAGTTAAATGTAAAGTAGATGTTTTTATTTCACACAATATTTTTATCCCAGAAAACGTAAGATCTTGTCAACATCATTTGAACGACGATGGTGTGCTTCTCGGGCCGTTTGTACAAGATTTACATTTCATCAACAGGCCCTATGTAATCAGAGGTTATTATCTTCAAGCTTTTTGCAAGAACTTCGTGGCGTGGCAAATCAAACAAAAATATTGGATGAAGATAATCTTTCGGATAATGAATTTCAATGTTTGTATCCTATAAACAAACAACAATTCCAAGAATTGCTCACGATTTGTGATGCAGTTCCTTGTCCTGGTGGTAATAGATATGTATATAAAAAGGACCTTCTTATGTTATTATGTAAAATTCGTCATGGTTTGTCAGATGAATTTCTCAAAGTTATGTTTCATTACTCGAGTAGGCAGGCAACAAGTATGGCTGTTGAGACAGTGCGAAAATCTTTAATGATTCGTTATGTACCACAGAATATAGGATTTGACGCTATAACGAGACAAGATTATATCGATAGACATGTAACCGATTTTGCCAAACAGTTGTATAATTCGGAACCACAAACTTCTAGAGTAATTACATGCATTGATGGTACGTACATATATATACAGAAAAGTAGTTATTTCAGAGCTTTTCGACAGTCATATTGCGTTCACAAAGGTCGACACTTAATCAAACCAGTATTGATAGTTGCTCCTGATGGTTATATTTTAGATATACAGGGGCCGTACTTCTCTGACAGTCGCAATAATTGACGCTGCGATACTGCAAAATGTATTTGATAGAGACGCCGAAGAAATGTTAAGATAGTTCCAAGAAGATGATATTGTCATACTTGATAGAGGTTATAGGGATACAATTGAACTTCTGAGGCGTTTGGGCATCACATGGAAGATGCTAGCACTTCTTCCACGAAATGAGGCCCAACTCACGACGGAAGATGCAAATGACTCCCGTCTTGTCACAAAACAAAGATGAATTGTAGAAGCCAGAAACGGACATTAAAGCTAATATTCAAATTCCTACAGCAAACAGTACCGATGCATCATGTTCCTAATATTGGTGATTTTTGTAAAATAGCAGGTGCTATCATAAATAGATATCATCCCACTATCCATATGAAAGGAGCTGACGTAGAAAGAGCTAATCGTATGCTCGAAAAAACGAGAGAACCGAACGTTGTACAAGCTCTTGTTGAGGTTCAAAATCTGAGAACCAAAAACGCTCAACGATGGGTACCAATAAATGAGGGGCAGTTAATAGACTTTTCAATGCTAGACATTTATTACCTTAAAAATTTAACGGTTGGTGATTATTAAATAAAACTAGTACCCTCATACATTCAGGACAACGTACAACAAAACAACGATGAGCAATTCCAAATCGACATGTTACGTGATGCAAACCGTCTTCCACAGCCAGGATTACTGAGAGTGAGAGTTTATTCTAGGTTTCGTAATGCGACGAAATATCAACTTTGGATTTCATATAAATCCATCGATGATAATGAGATAGACAATGGTATGGACGAAAACATAGACAAGGAGCAGTCACTAATATTAGGATATTATTGTACCTGCAAGTCTGGTACTCGTACACTGGGTACTTGTGCTCACATATGTAGCGTTTTGTGGTATTTGGGTTATGCTAGAAACGAAGAGCACATAAAATATCCGTCAACTACACTAATTCAAACCGTCGCTGATGCAGGCAACCGACCACTTCCAAGGAATAGACACGTGCCTTAATTAGAAGTTCCACACGCGCGCCCGTGCGGGCGCGCATATGCACACACACACACACACACACACACACACACACACACACACACACGCACACACGCACACGCACACGCACACGCACACGCACACGCACACGCACACGCACACACACACACACACACACACACACACACGTGAGAGGCTAGGGGATTACTCACTTTAAACCAATACCCCGAAGGGATCAGCTACCTGTTACGTCTACGTCGTTGATTCTGGGTTACGCCGAGAGCAGGGCACACACATACACACACACACACACACACACACACACACACAACCACCGACCCACACACATACGACCACACACCTGCATGCGCGCGAGCGCACACGAATACACATGCATTTCATATATATTAAAGAATTAAAACTATATACATACGCTAAAACATCTATTTTCTCAATGTTTGGAGTCGAATATCTCAAAAACTAGCCATTATTGGTCTTCCAGCACTATAAGACATTTGATCAGGACAACATTAACTACATCATATTCAAATTTTAGCCAAATCGACTGGGAGCCATTTCGCAGCCTTTTTGCCGCGAAAAACTATTCGCTTGGATGACTTTTATTGCCATGGCCCTCTCTATGGCGGCTCTCAAGGAAGTTAATCCTTCTAACTGAAAAGTTCGTTTTACGAAACCGTCAGAAAACGCCGCAACGACCTTGGCGCACGCAATCTTATCCCGCACCTCGGCCGAGCATTCCGAATAGGCTAAACGCGCTTAGCGTTCTAAATCAGCTCCCAAAACGGGCAGATCTTCTCCGAGTTTTTGTCTCCGATTAGTGAACTGGGTGTAAAACGTTTGAGACATATGCGCTTCGCCAAAACGCAACTCTAACCTAGCCTCTAATTCAGAACAGCGAAGGCTCTCGAATTCGGTTACCCCATCCAATACGGCACGCGCTTTCCCTCTTAAGCTCGAGACTAAAGCCACGGTTCTCGAAGATTCCTCCAAGCCATTCGCTTGCGCAATTAAATTGAACTGTGCTAAATTTTCGCGCAGAGGAATAGTCCCGTCGAACGTATCGGGCTTTAATTTATAACCGAGCGACGTCTCACTCAAAACTCCACACGCGGTGCGCCCCGCACACGAGCCTTCGCCCGTGCCCATCACACGCAGCGGCTCGACCGAATTTCCGCACGCGGCGCGCCCCGCACACGCGCCCTCACCCGCGCCTATCTCACGCGTCGCCTCATTCGAATTTTCGCCGCGAGAAACATTATTGGAGGGACTTAGTTGATGTACGGCGAGTTGCTCCTGAAGACGTGCCACCGCAGCGTCGCGTTCCTTCAGGCGGAGCCTCCAACTCGCTGCGGAAAAGCTGTTGCTCCTGCTGCTCTAGCCGCCGCTCCTGGCGCAGCTTTTGAAGCTCCAAGTAGACAGCTTCGAAAGCACCCGCCTCTGCCTATGTCGCTCCCGCATCCTGCGGATCGGTCGCGCCCGCTTCCGTTGTTGCCGACGCCGCGGCCTGCGAACGGGTCCTCGGCGGGATGTGCGTGGTCGTCATCCTGTTCGGGATACTGCGTTCGTCGCCTCTTATCTTGGACGAGCCCCCAAAATGTTACGCTCGTCGAGTAAGCTCGCCGCCGTAACATTATCGCGCACTCTACACTCGCGCACGTATTTCGCGGAACTCGCAAAATGAAAGAAAACTCAAAAGAACTTAAGAAATGCGTTTATTCCAAGCTCGTAAAACAGAACGCATGCGGATTCCAAAAATCCGCTAGACAGAAAATCAATAAATCCATCAACAAACTCCCGTTGTCAAGGAGCGCGTTTCACAGCTTTCTGCGACTTCTCTACTCAGTGTCCAGCACGGGCGTAACAATATTGTAATTAAGGGCATAAAAGCGGACCCCAAAAAACGTTAAAGGAGTTCTCGACGACTTCTTATCCTCGGAATTTGGCGCAGCAGGCAAAATCATTGACCAGCGAATTATCCCGATCGGAGGAAACATCATGTACTCAGTCAAATTGGACAGCTGGGAAACGAAGTCCGACATTTTGAAAAAGAAGAAACAGCTGAAAGGTAGAGAAATTTTTATCAACGGGGAACTCACCTATAAAGGCGGCAAACTGCAAAGCAGATACGAGACAAAACAATACCGAGAAGAAAGAAGCACAGTCAAAACCGCCCATAAAAAACTCGAAATCAACGGCGTAGGGCATTATTGGGACGAGAAAGATGAGACATTGAAGAAATCGAAGCATCTACCACAGTCCACCGCTGGAACAACGGCATCAGGGCCATTGTCCTCGAGGGTTCCTTCAAAAAACTAAATACAAGTCAACAGATTTCGATAACCTTTTGGAACGTACACGGGTTTTTAAACGTCGAACACAGCGAGACTCTGAAACGCTCTGAAATTATCTGTATCTACGAGACCTGCATCACTGGGTCGAAGCGTTAAGAGAACACAGCACAGGACGGGGCAGCGGAGGCCTAGTTGTTCTTACGAAGCAGATACCAACTGAAGTCATCGACACAAGTCCATGGTGGATACTTGTGAGAACAACTTTACCAGATACGATAGCAATTATAGGATCTTTATACTTCAAACCAGATTTACAACTCGAACCGATCTTGGAAATGTTACAAATTTTAATTGATGAAATCAGAGAAAGGGATAATCCTGAATTATTCGTTATTGGTGGCGACACTAACGCCAGAGTAGGAGAGCGCGACTTGATACCCAGTGAATTGTTTGGAGGTTCAAACCTCTTTGACACAATGCTATCAACAGACCGGTTTGTAAATCAAAGGGGCTCGCTAATCTTAGAGTTTATGTCTGTAAATGGTTTTCTCTTTATTAATGGCAGATCGATTAGCGATAGACCAGCCCGACCGACTTTTAATAGCACTGTGGGAAAAAGTATTATTGATTTAGTTTGGGTAAATGCGGCAGAACTTAGCTGGATCAAGGATTTAACGGTCGTTTTTAGAACCTACTTTATCTGATAATTTTCCTGTAGAACTTAAACTCATATGCGAAAACAAAGCCGAGATCGAGACACAAAATAACCAAACTGATGAGACTGAAAATGTAGTACCGCAACAAACAGGCATAAAATGGAAAGCAGATTTTTGTGAACCTTACCTTCACGCGATGACTAATTCAGACCGACTTTTTAGAACTCATTCAGACGATACGCCAGCGAATCTCTATGAAAACTTAATGCTCGCAATAACTGAATCGGTAGAGATAGCAGGCATGACCAAGGTTATCCGTTTCGGCGTGAGTAGGTACAAGAGCAAACCTTAGTATGATATAAACTGCGTGACTCTCAAAGCGGAACTACGCCAAGCAATAAAAAATTACGAAAACTCAAATCTCAGCGAAGAAGCTGTTCGAGAGCACGTGGTAGCGCGGGATCGCGCGAGGTAACAAGACGACCACAAAAAGAACAAAGATGAACAGCAAGTACAAATGCAAAATCTATATGTAAGGTAAATGCACCTATTTGCGTCCGAATCTGATTAAAAAATAATAAAATCAATTAATATCCACACTTATTGATTCATGAAGAATATTTATTCCATTCTATAGACAATATTCTCTAATTGCGTCTATTTTAAAATGTGTTTTATTGAAATTAAAAAAATATAACACAGTTTCAATGTTCATAGTGCGCGCCGTGAGTGACCATCTGTGTATACGCGTGCGCTAAGGGCAAATTCTTAGTAGATCGGACGGTGAAAGTGACTGTCATCTTTGTCGTTGTTGCGGATCCTGAGAAATAATCACGAGGTAAATCCAAGTGTTTTAAGCAATCCAGCTCCACAAGCTACTCAAAACGTGTGATTTCATCACACGAAAGGTCAGTAAATTATTAATTTCACACAATAGTAGCAAAGCAGCGCAACAACATCCTAATGTTCATGCGTGCGTCCGGTTGCTTTGAATATTCAAAGTAATTGAATCGTCAGTGTATTCATGCTAAAAATTGTCGTGAATGATGCGAAAAATATCACTTTTTTGATGTGCACTGTTTTTTTCTGCGGCACAATCTATAAACTAATATAAGTTTTATCAGAATAATTCAAGTCCACCATAACCTCTGAAGAGCAGACGCAATTGGGGTCCCTACATATTCTGTTTCTATTTGCGACCGAAAACATCCAATACATATTCGTTTTATCCATGACCATGACGGACGCAAAATAGTGCAGTCAAATCGTCCTACTAGTTTGCGTCCTGACGCAAAGGGGGCAACGCAATGGACGCAAATACGTTCGAAAACTAATCAGGCGAACGCAACAACGTACAATGATACCTTCGCGTAATTTTAGAATTTTCCGGTGCAATATTTAGCAATTTGTCAAAACAAAAGCTTTTTTCCATAAAGAAATATATATTTTTCAATCAGTAATGATTTTTAATCAAATTGGAATAGATTATACTCGTTTATTTGTCTTTTATTCTGCTATAACCCTTACATGGACGCAAATAGGTGCATTTACCTTATAAAGAAAGATGTCTTGACTGACTGACTGACTCACTCACTCACTGACTCATCAACGCCCAGCCCAAACCCCTGAACCGAATTTTTACCAAAAATATATGAAATAGAGGTAGAATTGTTCGGGGAGTGCCACTATGTGTATAGCTTTTTGTTACCGATTTTCTGGAAACCGGTTTTTCTAATTTTTCTAATTTTTCGGGAAATAATTCACCGAATTTCAAAGAATTATTGATCAAACAAGGGTAGAATTTTCCGGGGAGTGCTATAAAATGTATAATTTTTTATTACCGATTTTTTTGAAAACCGGTACGAAAATTTTTTGGGAATTTATTGACCGAATCTTAAAGAAGTAGGGGTAGAATTTTACGAGCGCCATGATGTGTATAGTATTCGTTGCCGATCTTTTTGAAAAAACCGGTTTTTTTAAACAAAACAATTTCCGTCGCCAGCGAATAATTCAAATAAGTCGTTTTATTTTCGACCCAACTGGCCAATTGAAAACAAATTGCACAACGTTTCGACCGAATTCCGGTCCTTATCAAGTGCTTAATGCAATCAAGTGCAAAAAATTTTTCATTTCGCTTTGACTGTCTTACTGTTCGGACGTTGTGCCTCGATATGGCTTGTGACGTTTTGATCTCACCGTTTGTTTTGGAGCGCATAAGAATTTTTTGCGTTTATCTTGACGTTGTCAGGACACCACGTCAACGATATATGTAAATTTGTTATGCGGATCGGTGTAACCTAAAGCACTTGATAAGGACCGGAATTCGGTCGAAACGTTGTGCAATTTGTTTTCAATTGGCCAGTTGGGTCGAAAATAAAACGGTTTTTTTAATTTTTAAAATTTTTCGGGAAATAATTGATTAAATCTCAAAAAATTATACATGAAAAAGGAGTAGAATTTCTCGGGGTGCTATAAAATGTACTATTTTTTGTTACCGATTTTTTTGGAAACCGGTTCGGAATGACCAAATCTCAAAGAATTATACATAAAGTAGGGGTTGAAATTCCCGGGGAGTGTTATAAAATATCTAATTTTTCATTACCGATTTTTTTGGAAGCAGGTATCAGAAGTTTGATGAATTTTTCGGGAAATAATTGATCGAATTTTAAAGAATTGTATATAAAACAAGAGTAGAATTTTCCGGGGAGTGCTATAAACTGTATAGTTTTTCGTTACCGATCATTTTGGGAACCGGTATTTTTTGGGAAATTGATTACAAAATTTTTTCAATTTTTTAGGAAATAATTAAGTGAATCTCAAAGAATTATATATGACGAAATTGAACTGTAGTCGATAAGAAAGTAATATTTTTTAATTTATAGCATTTTAGAGAGGGGGAGAGAGAGAGAGAGAGACTATTTGCATGTCTTATTACATATGTCCTCCGGGGCGAAGCCCGGGTAACCAGCTGGTTTTTCTAATTTATTTAATTTTTCGGGAAATAATTGGCCGAATCTCAAATAATTATAGATCAAATTTCTACCAAAAGTATATAAAATAGGGGTAGAATTTTTCGGGGAGTGCCACTATGTGTATAGTTTTTTGTTACCGATTTTCTGGAAACAGGTATTTCTAATTTTTTTAATTTTTCTAATTTTTTGGGAAATAAATGACCAAATCTTAGAGAGAAAGAGAGAGAGAGAGAGAGAGAGAGAGAGAGAGAGAGAGAGAAAGAGGGAGAGGGAGAGGGAGAAGGAGAGGAAGAGAAAGAGAGAGAGAGAAAGAGAGAGAGATTGATTGATTGATTGAACTTTATTAGCCTTCTCTGCTATTTTTTACAAAAATTATTGTTAAATTAATTCCTCTACATGAGGTACAATATATTTTCTTATCCCCTACGTTTGAAAGATTCAATTCTTTCGCATTGCTTAATTTTAATCGGCAGGGCGTTATACATGTTCAAACCTTCATAAAATATACTTTTTTGTGCGCTTCTCGTTCTGCGATATTGAATTCTAATATTTTCAGTCTGCCTTGTTTGCCGTCCACTCACATCTCCTACTATTTCTATCCTATTACTTAAATGTTTTGGCATTATGCCTCTTGCTATCTTAAAAATAAAAATACATACATTGTACATTAGCCTCTGTCTTACATTCATAAACTTAAGGGTTTGCAGCATCAATTTTACCTTTGTATATCGCGAGCATTGCAGTATGACTCTCATGGCACGGTTTTGTGCCACTTGCAGTCGATTCAGTTGCGTCTCACCCATGGCTATTAACATCGTTGCGCAATATTCAAAGTGAGGCGCTATGATAGACTTATACATAGTACATCGAGTGTACGCCGATATATCATTTCCTATTCTATTCAAAAAACTCACTTTTTTCTCTATTTTCTTTAACATATAATCACAGTGATTCTCCCAACGGAGTTTACTATCGATCATTACACCCAGATGTTTCGTTATCTCGACACGCTCAATTATAGTTTTATCCAAATTTTTTACTATTATGTCTGTTTTTATTTATTTCCTTATACTTCTAACTATCATATATTTGGTTTTATCTGCATTCATTTTTAACATATTCACATTCATCCATTCTTCAAGTATATCGAGCACCATATTTAGTTTTATTTCTAATTCCTCACAACTTTCTCCTGTTACACTTGCGGTTGTGTCATCTGCAAATAATCTAAAAGAGAGAGAGAGAGAGAGAGAGAGAGAGAGAGAGAGAAATTAAAAATACTCCAAACGATCCAGAACACTTCCCCAAAAACAACTCCGAAAACCATGAAAGGGAGCAAGCGGCGAACTTCAAAAATACTTCAGACAATTCAGAACATTTCTTAAAAACAAATCCAAAAAACAACCCGAGAAGATTGAGAAGAAAAAATCAAGAAAACTTTAAAATACAACAAAATAAAATCAAACTAGCACAGTAAACAACTGTGCCGCAAACACGTAGAACTACGTCTACTTGCACACTAAAAAACTATGAGGAAGCAACATGCAAGTTTCTACTTGCACATGCACTTAAAAACTATGAGGAAGCAATGTGCAATCTATATCTAATTTTATTAAATTTTTCAGTTTTCTCTACCTTTATTTCATATATAATAAATTAAGATTTAGTTAATTAGTTCTGGAGTTACAGATGTTTGAAATTTCGGAGAATCCGTACATAAATAGAACCCTGATAAAGTTTGATCTAATTAACTAATTTTCGATCTATTTCTAATACTATTATATTTTTCAGTTTTTTCTACCCTTATTTCATATATAATTCGTTAAAATTTGGTTAATCAGTTTTTGAGTTACAAAAATTTCAGTAAACTTGACTGTTTTTTTTAACAGAAATTTTAAAGAATTATTGATTAATTAACCAAATTTTTTTAAAAATGTCCGTGGTTGCTTTAACTTTTTTAGGAAATTTTGAGATTGCTCGCTCGCATCTTTGTACAGCGACCGTTCAAGAAAAACAACTCGAAAAAGAGATTGAATTTTAAATGTGAGAAGCCGATTAGTTTGAAATTTGGTGACATTTATGAGTATATGTTCGGCTCGAACTTCTGAGCCGAAATATACTCATAAATGTCACCAAGTTTCAAGGGTAAACCAAAGGATGATGTCGCTGTTCGGTAAGTGAAATATCGGTGATGCCGAGCTGCCCTAGATATAGAGGTCGATGTTGAATCTTAATAATGCGAAAATATATGACGATGCGCCGCGTAGCGGGTGCGAGTCGAACCCTCTCGCAGCGCGAGCCCGCGTTGCCGCTCGCGCCGCACAATCGTGGACGACGGAAGACGCGGTAGTGCGGAATTCATCTGAAAGTATTAATTTGGAAAATTGATCCAATTCATATTTTTAAGTGTGCAAGTAGAAACCTGCACATTGCTTACTTATAGTTTTTCAGTGTGCAAGTAAAAACCTTCGCTGACAAAGCTTCCTCTATGAAAAGAAGCCAAAACAAATAAATACAAATAATTATGCATCGAATAAAATACAAGTTTAAAATAGAGGAAGCAATGCAGGTTTTTACTTGCATACTTAAAAACTATAAGGATGTAATAGGAGTGTCACTATGTGTATAGTTTTTTTGTTACCGATTTTCTAGAAACTGATTTTTCTAATTTTTCTATTTTTTCGGGAAATAATTTACCAAATTTTAATTTTTTCTAATTTTAGTATTAATAAATTAATTAAAAGACGGCGATATGAGTCAAGCGCGGTAAGTGGTGCGCAACTAGAGAATTAATAGTTACAGAAGTAACGAATTACAATGTATATACGTATTGTCACGACTTTTTCACTCCCGGACCGCTCCGGGACGTGTGCCGGATCAAAAGGAGTAAAGAGAGCGGGATGACGGGCCTCTCCGACGATTCCCTCGCACCTCCGACACTTCGCGAAACAAATTTACCGTTGGGCGCCAGACGCGTCAACGCGCGTCCGCGAAATCGCGAAAGAAAACCAACACGAGACGCAAAGCGAGACGTGCGGATGTGCGAGGAATCGGCTAGCTCGACCTAAGAGCTGGGGCGGGGGTGATGAAGGGCGGCGCGATGTTCGGCGGGGTGACACGCCATAAATAAGGTTCCAAACTCAAGCAATTAATAAATCAAAATAACATTTATTCATTAGAAATGCGCGCGTAAAACAAGAAGGGCCGATTCGGTTTCGGCCGGTCAGGCAAATCATATAATCAGTCGCGCGAGCGTCCGAAACAAAACAAAAAGAAATAATGGTAGCGCGGACACCGGAATGAACGAATTACCGCGTTATCGTACAGTAACGCGCAGAAGACGCGGCGTTTAAATCAGAGGGATACAGTATGACGAAACTTACAATTAATATGGAACATCAACAGTAAACACGATATAATCACGGAAATAGAAATAAAGATCTCGCAAGAAAGATCGCGAGAAGACGATACCTCACGCTCGGAGCGCGTGAACGCAACGCCGGGAGTCGCACGAAAACTCTGTCGCCAATTATCTTAAGCCTAACGCAAGTATAGATCGTGGCGTAAGCCACGTCCCAACGTAATGAGGACCGAACGCACCACGATAACGCGAGATTAATTTCGGCGCGATCGCAAGGAGACGCGGAATACTATAACAAACGCGAAAATACGGACTTAATCTAACGCGAGAAATAGCCAAAGGTAGCGCCAGTCATTCGGGCAAAGACAATACTGTCCTCAGTGATTTCCCAACGCGAAAACGAGACGCCGAAGCAATCGGCGTAGCGCGAAATACTGGAAGGAACGCGAGGAAAATGTGCGGGATTACCGCGAACAATAATAACACGCAGTCACCGAACAACGCATCCGAACATAACTACCCTAACACGCACGATTTTCTGAGGCAATTAGCCACTCACAGACGGCCGATTAACGCGAATGATGTGCCGACGCGGGCTACAATGCAACCTACGTAATATTAGGTAATCCGATACGCCGTGAACACGGAAGGCGCGAGGCACAACCACGAGCGCCGACATTATACGAAACGGACTCGCAGTAACAGATTTCGCCACAAATCTATCGCGATCTTCAGAGGCTCGCAATCGCGTCTTTATTTCAATTCCGCGGCCACGACACCATCCCGAGGCCCTTCGCTCTCGCTGTCGATCGCCATTCGATACGCGGTCTCCAGGGACCGTGCGCGTCGCGATGTTACAACGTTTTCCCGGACGAAAGCGTGCACCGGAGGGCGGCGTCGTGGCTTTACATCCCGATATTAATTACTGCGGGCCACCTCACCGATGTGATGTCTCCTCGTAGGGTTCCTCGCCGTCACCTCGTACAGAGGATCGTCGCAGCGTAACCAATTTTCCCGACGCGGGGCGGCTATCGCGTAGTTTAAGAAGAACGTTCGGACTCGCCGACGGACGACCAGAGAGTGTCTCGCTAGATTCGCTCGATAACGGAATCGATGCGGCACCCCCTTCCGTAGGGGCGTGCCAACCAATCGAGAGCGAGCTTGCAAGCTCGCGCGATATTCTAACGCAGAATCGTCGTAAGGTGGATCCTTCGGGGGCGCGCAACAGTCCCTCGGCGGCGTAGCGACTTCTTAAATTTGTCCCTGGGCAGCGGACTGGACTTTGTTCTGGCCGGCGTGCCTCCGGTTGCCCTCGGGGCGGTTATCAGTCACCCCGCGGGCCGGTATTTCGTAGAGGCAGCTTGCTGAGGCCGGGTTTGTCCCGGTACCTGGGGCCCCGCTACCGGCGGCCTTGTCCATCGCCGCCTCATTCGCCGCACGCCCGCCGCGTTGCTCTCGCCGCCCGTGATCCATGTAGCTTCCGCTCTCGCCACCCCTCCTCGGTCCTTGGTCCTCCCGGACCTCTTTTGTTATCGGTACTCCCTCGAAGATTCGCCGTGGTGTGGGTGAGGCGCCGCGCGCATTATAATTACACATGAAAATAAAAGAATAGTCAAAACGCGGAAACGATATCGACTTTTTGGCCTCTGGAGATCTCGTCGTCGCCTCTCTGGCTCGTCCCTGGGCGCAAATTTCCGCGCCTTGTGACGGCGGCGGGGCGCTGCCACAAAGCGGCCGGCCGCAACGGCACAGTATATACATATATTCCAACTTAATAAACTGCGCGCCGATTGTTTGTCGGACTTGAAACACTGTTATCGTTGGAACATTAATACCTTTCCCTTCCCGGAATTAAATCTATACGATTTAATTATTTAAAGAACTGTAAAGAAATTATTGCGAAAAATATTACCTCAGCCAGGATTCGAACCTGGAACCTCCCTCATTCCGTGAAGGGCGTCGTACCAATTCGACTACCGAGGCATGTGGTAATATTTATCGCAATAACAGCATTGATAAGTTTAACAAACGCATGTTTTAGCCTGCGTAGATTCAAATATATCATTAGACTCGTGAAAATATCAACAAATTAATTAAAAGACGGCGATACGAATCAAGCGCGGTAAGTGGTGCGCAACTAGAGAATTAATAGTTACAGAAGTAACGAATTACAATGTATATACATATATACATATATTTCAACTTAATTTTTTATTACTTAATATTTTATAACTTAATATTTTTTGCAATAATTTCTTTACAGTTCTTTAAATAATTAAATCGCATAGATTTAATTCCGGGGAGAGAAAGGTATTAATGTTCCAACGATAACTGTGTTTCAAGTCCGACAAACAATCGGCGCGCAGTTTATTAAGTTGGAATATATGTATATACGTATATACATTGTAATTCGTTACTTCTGTAACTATTAATTCTCTAGTTGCGCACTACTTACCGCGCTTGACTCGTATCGCCGTCTTTTAATTAATTTGTTGATATTTTCACGAGTCTAATGATATATTTTAGTATTAATAGTATATTTTAGTATATTTAGAGTTTTATATATATAAAGGAAGATGTTCTGACAGTATAAAATAAGGGTCGAATAAAAAGATGAGGATGTACAAGATTTATTCCAGGAAAAAAATGTAATATTTACCCCAAAAAAAAGAAAAAAAATAAATATAATGTTAAAATGTCAAAATTTGAATAAATAAAATTTTGTTTTAGAAATATATCTTTTCTTTAAAGATTTTTTAAATCAATATCTCGAAAAACAATGTATTCATTTAATATAAATGTTAATAATTGGTATCTCATTTTCTTGTTTTATGCGTGGCATGCTTCATATATATGTGTCAACTTGCGAGGTTCGTTTCAAATGACAGAAAAGTTATAAAACTAAACTAACAAATTATTGATAAAGAAAGCTAAAGAGAGAGAGAGAGAGTGTGTGTGTGTGTGCTATGTAAGGAGGTAAAGAAGACGTTAGAAAAAGACAGAGTAAGTGTAAAGGACAGAAAAATTATAAAACTAATGTAATTATTGAGAGTAAGAGAGAGAGAGAGAGAGAGAGAGAGAGAGAGAGAGAGAGAGTTTTTAAAATAAGAATCATATCATTATTGGCATAAGTTAGGTTAATTCGACTGTGTTTGTGGGTATATTTCATATGTATTGCGTGTTTTATTACATATGTCCTCTAGGGCGTGTCCTCCGGGGCGAAGCCCGGGTAACCAGCTAGTAAAGTATATATTTACAATAGTCAATAAGGAGCAAGCTCGTGTATAAATAATAAGACAAGGTTAACGACCAATGACGAGCAATAAGGTTGACATGAATTCAAATATATTATTGACAATATTAAATTGGGGCGTTTCGGCAACACCGTGCTTTCATCAGCCTAACAAATTACAATAAATTAATCATAAATAATCACGAATAATCACGAATCATACATTTCTCCATCCAAATAAGTACGGTAATAATGTTATGCAGTCATAATCGCTGTACAAACGGTATTTTGTCGGAAGATGCGAAACCGAGGATAATCTTGAAATTGTTAATTATAAAATCGGAGTCAAACCGCATTTTTAAAAAACTTGCTTAAAAGTCCGGACAAATCCATGATTTATTTCACAGTCGACAATGGGAATGAATCGAGTCAAGTCAGCGAAGTCTGCACGTCACCATGACGAGTCAACAGTAAAAAGTTGAAAAATGCGTTTGAGCTGTAACAATGGAAATAAATATGGAAAACATGTTTCCGAACCGTAATGAACAACCGTGCAAAGTATGATTGTTGAATTTATACGTACTGATAACCGAGAGAAAACCACGCTTTAATTTCAAGTACCGTACTGTTTCAAATCTCATATGTGACTGAGCATTATATCGCTGCCTCGTATTCGACTAACAACAACGGATGTCAATCGGACAGTAAATAAGTCCCTATGGCTTGTTAGCAAGTTCGCTTAAAATACTAAAATAGGAACCATCAAGTAACTCAGTATTTTTGTTGAAATTAATGCCATTCTTTTGTTTCTTTATATATATCATTTCTGAGATGAGTCGCTTATAATAATTTGTTTTAAAATCTAAAATTTCAGGATTGTTCCAATTAAAAGTATGATCCGAATTTAACATATGCTCCGTGATAACTGAGTGTTTTGATGGATCCAATTTATAATTATTTTTGTGTTCGTTAATTCTTGTTTTCAGTTGTCGTTTGGTTTGCCCCACATAGGAGGCATCACAATCATTACAGTTGATTTTATAGATACATTATTGTTCGAACACAATACATTGGCATTTTTTTGTGTTTTTATAAATTTATTTAATTTATTAAGAACTCTCTGTACCCTATTATGTGTCCTTTTTTGTTAAAAAGATTAGCTGTTTTTTTGGAAATATTGTTTATAAACGGCATTACAATGATCTTTCTTCTATTTTCAACTAAATCATTGTCTTCCAAATCAATTGTATCGCGCGCATTAACACTATTGTTATGTTTAAGTTTACTGCTGAATAATGCATTTAATCTTATGTTAATTCTTTTGAAGATCAAATTCAAAGGATAACCGTTGTTTTTCAAAATATTGGTAGGATAA
The DNA here is from genome assembly GCF_048541705.1 of Temnothorax americanus. Taxonomy (NCBI): domain Eukaryota; kingdom Metazoa; phylum Arthropoda; class Insecta; order Hymenoptera; family Formicidae; genus Temnothorax; species Temnothorax americanus. The sequence continues at coordinate 26,741 of NW_027509806.1, forward strand.
TAGTATGGCCTTGTCGACTAATCCGTATATTGTGCCGATTTTATGGCAATCAGGATGGTTCGAATAATACGATAAGTATCTGCCTGAAAATGTAACCTTATGGTACCAATCCAAGACAACAATGTCATTAATTATATGTAGTTGTAAATCTAAAAAACTTAAAGAACGGTCCTTTTCATATTCAATGGTAAACTTCAAATGACTTCAGTCTTTCGTGGTAATTGTTGAAATTATCCAAAATGTATTGCGCTTTGTCGCGTGGAACCGGCATAATTATATTGTCAACATAACGGTAATAAAAAGGTAAATTAAAGTCTATCGATTCTAATATTGTTTCCTCTAAATCTTGCATTACCATGTCAGCTATAATCGGAGATAACGGAGATCCCATAGGAGAACCAAATGTTTGCTTATATATTACATTATTGAATGTAAAATATGTGGATGACAGTATAAACTCTATGGCCATTAAAAAATTTTTTTATTTTTTTTTATTTTGGTACTTTTTTTATATGTGACCACCTTTTTTTGATACTCTCCAATGCAAGATTCAGAGGAATATTTGTGAAAAGTGAAGTCGCATCTAAAGATATAAATATATCTGTATTGGAAATTTTTTGTGCAGAGAGCGCCTTATATAAGTCAAAACTGTTATTGACATGACTTCTTGTTTTTGGTATTGTATCAGAAATAATTTTGTGTAGGAACCTGGCAAGGGGATATAAAGCTGTGTCTATCGAGAAAACAATTATTCTAAACGGATGGTTAGGCTTATGGATTTTAGGAAGGACGTATCCTTTAGGTAAAATTGTGTCACTGGAACGCATTCTATAATAATCTTGTTTAGAAATGTACTCTTTGCTGAACCATGATTTGAGTAAATTGTTGCAATTGTTCTCAATTTGTTTAGCAGGGTTCTTTTTCACAATTGTGTAAGTGTTTTCATCTTGTAATATTTCTTCTGTATTTTGAATGTAATGGTCTTTGTTCATAGCAACTGTGATGTTGCCTTTGTCCGCACGTGTAAAAATAATGTCTGGATTGTTTTTGCAAAATCTTTGGGTTATTTTGTACATCGTTAGAAGTTTAATGTTAATGTTGTTAGTGGTTGGTTTAGAATATAGGTAATTACGTAACTGTGGGATGACTGCATTTCTTATCCGTGGAAAATTATCAATATTGTGACGTTTCGTGTTCCCTTCTATATCCTTAATAAACTCATGTATGTTGTTCTTTTTGTTTAAACTGTTTGGGAGGCAACTGTTCCGGACTTTTAAGCAAGTTTTTTGAAAATGCGGTTTGTCTCCGATTTTATAATTAACAATTTCAAGATTATCCTCGGTTTTGCATCTTCCGACAAAATACCGTTTGTACAGCAATTATGACTACATAACATTATTACCGTACTTATTTGGATGGAGAAATGTATGACTCGTGATTATTCGTAATTATTTATGATTAATTTATTGTAATTTGTTGGGCTGATGAAGGCACGGTGTTGCCGAAACGTCCCAATTTAATATTGTCAATAATATATTTGAATCCATGTCAACCTTATTGCTCGTCATTAGTCGTTAACCTTGTCTTGTTATAGTTAGTTTGAGCTTCTTTATTACCCCAAAGGGGTCCAAAAGGGCGTTTTGGAGGGACGTACCCAACCCTGTACATATGTCCCTGCCATGGGCTCATCGGCGTTTTCTCAGGGACGTACCCAACCCTTTACACTCTACATGTCATTATCAAAAATAAAAAAATAAATTACAACAAAAAAGAAAAACATCGGCGTTTTTTCGGGACGTACCCAACCCTGTACATTTTATGTAAACTTTTAAACCAAATCTCGTTCAACGGCTGGTGTCCCCGATAAACGCAGCACCAAAGAGAAATCTCTGGTCCCATCTAACTGGCTCCTTCGTCAGTTCGGATCCGGGTATCGGGGAATGCATCGGTAATGTGAAATCCCGCTGTTGGTTGTATACTTTCCTCCGTCTGTTATAACAACTATAACGGACGGTTCCAAGTAAAACGGGCATCTCCCTTGGCCACACGTGTCCATGCCGGTCTGCATACGATTTATGTTCAGCACATCCGACGCGTGCTTCAAAGCGGCACCCAGGGTCGTCAAGCCAACGCCTTTGACGAAGGTCTCCACGGCGCTTTTGGCTGGATCCAGCATTGCCTTCTTCTTATCGTCGTCGCCGCCACAGCACGTTTTCGCCCATGCCGGGACCATGGTGACCGCGCCTCCTCTACCAGGCGGTTTTTCGCTATTCGGTCCCCCGCTACCCGCTCCCGTATTCCCCTGATTTCCTCTTCCTTCTTACTCAGCCTTTGTTTTTTCCTTTACCTCTTCCGTCTCCAATAGTAGGCTCTTCTCTAGCTCGCTTGCTATCTCATCCTCTTCTGATCCTTTTGTTCTTCCATCATCTTCTCCCCTTCTCTCCTTTCTCCTCTTCTTCTCTTCTCCCTCTCTAATTTTTCTTTCCACAGATTTGTCTTCGTCCATTTTAACTTTTAGTCTACTCCCTGCCCTCCTCCTTGCCTCTAATACTCTCCATTTCTCCTCTTCACTTCCCAGCCTCACCAGCATCGTGAGCCATTCTCCTCTCAGCCCTATTACGCTCACTTCCTTCATTTCTACTCTTACCTTCAGTTCCTCCGCGAGCAGTTGTCTCACTTTCTCCCAGTTCGTTCCCTTTCCCATCCATCTGTTCCTTTCTACCCTCATTATTATGTTTTTCCTCCTTCTCTCATCTTCATTCCTTTCATCGTCGTCGGACCACCATTTCATTTCTTCTTGCCTGCCCCTGTTCCCTGCGCTTTCGTCCCTCTTCCTTTTACCCGCGCCCATTTCTAGCCTGCGTATTTTTCTTTTCAGGTTCTCTATCTCCTCTCTCTGGTCCTTTACTTCCTCTTTTAGTGCTCTCAGTGTTTCCTTTGCTTGATCCCTTATCATTTCCTCCAGCATCTCTCTCTTTACCGTCACCTTCGCTCTGAATTCCATTCCTTCCTTTTGTCCTGTGCTCCCCTTTTCTTTGACCTTATCTGAAATTCAAATTTTCTTAGCCATCTATTTCTAAACCTCTTTTTCCTTCCTCCCCCCCCATTCCTCATCTCTTCTATCGCTTTCATCCATTCCTCCCCCTCTCCTTTTTCACTCATTATCTTCTCCACCACGTCTTGCCAACTCTCTCCCTCCCAATCTTCCCATCTCGAGCATTCTTCCCAGACATGTTCCCACGTCTCCTCCTTCTTCTCACATATCCTGCATTTTTTGTCTTCCTCTTTTCCCCAGTATAGTCCCTCCCTAATCTCGTTGCCCAATCTGAACCTTGCGATTCTGTTCCATCTTGCCTCTTCCCAGCCCTTCTTTAGATATTCCGGTATCCCATCCTTCCTTATTCGTTTATACCACCTATTGTATTTTGATTCCTTAATCTTTCCCATTCTTTCTTGTCTTTGTTTCGCTTTCTCCTTGTGTTCTATTGCCTCCTCCGTCAGTTCCTCCTCCCCTCCCTTTTCTACCCCGATGCCTTCCCAGTATTCCTTTCTCTCTTGCTCCCATCTTCCTATTATCCTTTCCTTCTTCCATCTTTCTTTCATTTCTTCCAAACATTTCTTTGCTATTTTTCCTCCTCTACCTTCTCCAGTTTTCTTTCGAATTTCCATGCTCTCTTGCTCGCTCTAGCTCCCATTTTTTCCCTTTCTAGTTCGTCCCTGACCATGTACCCTGGGGTCCTCCAGTTTACACCGAGTGTCCATCTGAGGTATCTCTCGTGTATCCCTTCTACCTCCCTCCTTTCCTTCCACCCCCATATTTCAGCCCCGTATCCCATCACCGTCCATATCAGTGTATCATACAGCCAGATCCTTCTTTTACAGTCCTTTTTCCACATCCTTTTACCTATTCCCCACACTTCCCTCATCACCCTTGCTGCCTTCCTTCTTCTCTCTCTGATATGTGCCTCCTGCCTTCCATTCGCCATCAGCGTGTACCCCAGATATTTGAATTCTTTGACCTCTTCTAATTTCTTTCCCTTCCATCTCCAGTCATATTTCTTCTTCCTCCCTCCTCCTTTTCTAAATCTTATTATCTTCGTCTTCTCCGTACTCAGCGTTAGGCCTTTCCTGTCTAGGTATCCCTCAAGCTTGCTTATCATGGATCTCATGTCCTGTTCCTCCTCTGCTAGTACTGCTATGTCATCTGCGTACATTAGGGTGTATATCTTCTCCCCTTTTATACTCACACCCCCCCCATCCGCCTTTCCTCATGTGATCCTCTATGTCTGCAATTAGTAAGTTAAACAGTATCGGGCTTAACGGGCAGCCCTGTTTTAATCCCTTCGCCATCCAGAATGATTCCCCTTTTTCTTCTCCCCTTCTTACATTGCTTTTTGTTTTTCTCAGGACTTCCTCCACCCTATCTATCAGTCCTTGCCTTACTCCTCTCTCTTTCATTGCCTTAATTAGCACTTCCTTATCTACAGAGTCAAACGCCGCTTTGAGATCTACGAATAGAACTGTCATCTTCCCTTTTTCCTTTCCTAGCTGTCTGTTTATCAAATAGTTTAGCGTAAATATCTGGTCCATCGTCCCCATTCCTTTTCTAAATCCTGCTTGGTTATCGGGAATCAAGTTCTTCATTTCTACCTCATTCCTTATCCTTTCTGCTAATACCGCCGTGTATATCTTATACATTGAGGGCATAATCGTCATCCCTCTGTAGTCTTTTACCTCTTTTCCTTCTCCTTTTTTCACTAGAGGTATTATCTAACCCTCCTTCCACTGTTCAGGCCAGCCTTCTCCCCTCCATACTCGTTTACATATTTCCCAGGCCCACCTCACTATCTCTTCTCCTCCATATTTCCATACTTCATTCGGGATTCCGTCCTTACCTATTGCCTTTCCTGTTTTTAGTTTCTTTGTTACATTTCTCACCTCCTCTAACTCTATCTCTTCCTCGTCTTGTCTGTCCCTCCCTCCTTCCCCTTTCACTACCCTGTTCTCCACGCCTCCCATTAGTTCCATGAAGTATTTTTTCCACTCTTCCAGCCCTATGTCTTCGTTTATCCTTTTCCTTCTTTTCCTTACTCTCCCTATCAGTTCCCATACCTTACTTTCCGATCTCGCTTCTCCTATCTCTGTAATCATCCTTTCCTTCTCTTCCTTTTTCTTTCTTTCACATACTTCTCTGTATTTCCTCCTCCTTTCTCTATATCTTTCTACCTCCCCTTTCCCCTTTCTCCACTTTCTTAGTTCTGCCCTCGCTTCTTTCTTTTTCTCCTTGCATTCTTCATCCCACCATCCTCTTCTGTTCTTATTGGCACCCCTGACCTCCCCCTTTTCATTTTCCTTTAGTATTTCTCTTATCTTTGACACCCCTTCCTCTATCTCCTCCTGCAATTTTCTGTTTCCTCCTATCTTTCCTATCTTCTCAACGAAGTGTTTTCTTCCTTCTTCGCTCCATATTCCTCTTCTTCTTGTGATTTCTATTTTTTCCCTTCTCTGTGTTCTCTTCGCTCCGCCGCTTATCCATAGTATTAGCGGGTGATGGTCTGATTCTACTCTATCCCCTATTTCTAGTCTTTCTAATTTTTTCTCTGCTATCCTCATCACCTATAATATAGTCTGTTCCGGAATGATTTGAAAATTAAAGCTAAGGTAAGCGAAATGAAGAAGCGTCCCGGTATATCTCGCGTTATTATTATTGTTTCCGATCTGTCGCGTTCCGGCGGTGCCTGCGATCCGGAGAGTTTCCCAGCTCGGTACGATATCGCGTGGAACATGCGAGGTTCACGTGGAGCCTCACCTCGAATAAGATGATCGACATAAACACACGCGTGCGGGCGTTCGAGCTCGAGCATAGACAGTTTGCTTTCGGAGCGCTTTCAATACACTGTTACGCGACAGCTCTTCGGAAACCAAGTATATTGAACGACTTCGTTTGTCGATCGTTTCGTCTTGCGAGCTATCTTGAATGGCGCGAATAATTACTTCGATCGATATTGACTCTGATTTCGTTAAGCATCTGTATTAGGAACAATAAAAGTGTTACAACTCTATACGGGCCCTCTCATTTCGCTTAGTGGTCCGTCCTCCTCGATTCCCGGTCTCTAACAAGATAGTACCAGCTCCGCCCGGAGTGTTTTCCAAGCAATAGCATTCCGAAACATTTGGTCCTTCGAGCCGGATCGGGATTGAGGTCTTGTGAACAGTGAAGTGGGCTGCTGGCGTGAATTGTGAGTGACCGTGTCTGAGTCACTATCGCCGCCAAGATGTCGTCCTTCGAAGAACTGCTCCTCAAACAGCGCTCATTATTCAACTCCGTTATGAATACTATCTCGAATTTCAAAAAATTGGGACAGGCGAAGATGACCCCTGCAGCTACCAAGGCGCGAATCGAAAGTACCAAGGAGAGGTTCGAGCAGTGCCGAGTTTTAGATGCGAAGCTGCACGTCATCACCGACGCCGCGACCAAGGCGTCATACTCCTACTTCACCGATCGCGAATTCGAGCATTGTGAGGAGTGCTACGATGCTGCGCTGGATTATCTCTACGAGCAGCTCGGTGAGCTTCTTCCACCCCGGGATGCCTCCGTAAACGTAAGTCGGGTCCCAGAATTTCCATCGCATACCGCGCTCAATCTGCCGAAGGTCACCCTACCAAGCTTCGATGGATCGTACGAGAAGTGGGAGAGCTTCCGAGACCGATTCTACTCGATGATTATTTGCGAGGCGAGTTTGTCAAACGTTCAACGACTACACCATTTATTCTCGTGTTTAAAGGGTGAAGCGAGCGCATCCATCGAACATTTAGCGTTAACGTCCGAGAATTTTGATGTCGCGTGGCAAATTCTCTCGTCGCGATTTGAAAATAAACGGCGTCTTATTAATACTCATCTGAACAAGCTGTTTACATTGCCCAATGTCACCGCGAAATCGGCTCAAGAATTGCGTGCCTTGCGAGACAAAGTACATGCCGCGACCGCGGCCTTGAGGAATTTAGCGCGTCCGGTGGATCAATGGAGCGACATTCTCGTATTCTTGATTACGCAGAAACTCGATAACGCTTCGCGTGAAGCATGGGAACTTAAGTTAGGTAGTAGCGTTTACTATCCGACTTACGCCGAAATAGACGCGTTTATGGATTCTCGCATCCGCGCCCTCGATTCGATAATACCGTTTGCGACGGAAAAACCGGCCGACGCGGCGGCAAAAAATAAAGCGAAGCCGAAGGCGATAGCATCCCACGCTGCGAGCGCTACGAAGCTTTCATGTCCTGTGTGCGCCGCGCAACACCTCTTGTACCAATGCTCCGAATTTCTCAATAAAACGCCGACTCAAAGACACGAGCTCGTTAAGAAATGCAAAAGATGCTTAAATTGTTTTAGTGCAAAGCATCAAGCAAAGGAATGCACGAGCCCTCACTCGTGTAAGCAATGTCAGAAGAAGCATCACACATTGCTGCATTTTCCGGAAATTGCGAAACAATCCGACAGTGACGCATCCCCCTCCCCTCCTACAAGTGAAGCTTCCCAAACCGGTATCGCCTCTCATATTGTTGCCAAGTCCGTTCCGTCCACCCAGCCGATTCTCCTTGCGACCGCGCGAGTTCGAGTCTACTCGGAGCAAGGTCGATGTCAAACCGTGCGCGCTTTAATCGATCAAGGATCCGCGGCATCGTTTATAACCGAAAACTTAGCCCAGTCGTTGCGCATTCCGAAAGCTCGCACGTCCATCATTGTAACCGGTATCGGGGAGACGCACACTTCAGTTCGACAAGCAGCTACCATCATTATTACTCCAAGTACGTCCGTCAGTCCGGCCTATTCCATTTCCGCCTTAATTTTAAAATCCTTAACGCGGTATTTGCCTAACCGTATTGACGCTCCGATGAACTGGCCCCATTTAAAGGACCTCACCCTCGCCGATCAGGACTTCGCGGGATCCGCTCCGATTGACGTTCTCATTGGTGCCGAACTATTCGGCTCCTTAATTCTCGACGGAGTTCGGAAGGGCGCCGCGAACGAGCCAATAGCCCAAAATACGGTGTTAGGCTGGATTATCTCCGGCCCAACGGGAAGAGCGCGTTCGAGCCAAAGGATCGACGTACATCATGCCTCAGTGGATGAAGATCTCGATTTCAACATTCGACGCTTCTGGGAGGTGGAAGAAATTCCCCGCACGTCCCAATTAACTCCTGAGGACCAAGCGTGTGAGGAGCATTTTCTCCGCACACATTACCGAAATCCCGACGGTCGCTACGTTGTCCGATTACCCTTTAAAAGGGGACCTCCGATTTCCATAGGAGAGTCTAGCCGGCTCTCCAAAGTTACCTTCGCGCAGAAAATCGTTTAAAACGAGAGCCAGCTAAAGCCGCCGAATATCACGATTTCTTAAAGGAATATGCCGATCTGGAGCATATGCAACTAGTTCCTGACAACGAGGAGTCGACTGATCCGACACAGATCGTCTACATCCCTCATCACGCTGTCTTCCGGGAGGGTAGCACAACGACGCGAATTCGTGTTGTATTCAACGCGTCAAGTCCAACCACCAACGGCACCTCTCTTAACGACCACCTCTTTGTCGGCCCTAAGCTACAAACGAATCTCGCTGCCGTCACCCTGCAGTGGCGTCTGTATCGCTACGTCTATTCTGCTGATGTGACTAAAATGTACCGACAGATTCTGGTAAATCCCCTCGATTGTGACTACCAACGGATTTTCTGGCGGCCCGATCCCGACTCCCCCGTTTTGGCCTATCGCTTAGGCACGGTCACATATGGTACTGCCGCTGCCCCGTTCTTGGCACTGAAAGTCACATTACAACTCGTCGTCGACCACGGAGCTGCGTTTCCACTCGCCGTTCCGGTGCTTCAACGAAAACGATACATCGACAATTTTACCTTTGGTGCGGATGACCAAACCCTCGCGCGGCAGACTCGCGATCAAGTCGTTGCGATCATGGCGAAAGGTGGATTCACTCTGCGTAAGTGGGCGAGCAACTCATGTGACCTCCTCGATGATATCGACCCTGCTGATCACGGCCTTGCTCAAGCTCGAGAACTTCGCGAAGATGAAAGAATAAAAATCCTCGTCCTCAGTTGGAACCCGAACCGCGATGTCTTCCAGTTTCAAGTGAAAGGATCACCCACTCTGGGAGAAACCAAGCGTAAAATTCTATCCGAGATTGCCAAATTGTTCGATCCACTCGGATGGGCTACTCCAGTTGTTATTCGGGCAAAAATTTTTATGCAACAACTGTGGGCGTCGAAGTGCAGTTGGGACGAACCAGTTCCGTCCGACCTTCTTACGCAATGGCGCCGCTACTACGAGCAACTTCCGGAACTGGAAAAAATCACCATCCCACGCTGGACTCAATACGGCCCTTATACACTCGACCAGGCGTTACATGGATTTTCCGACGCTTCCACCACGGCCTATGCGGCGGTAGTCTACATGCGCACCGTGTCGATGGACGGTACGGTGACTGTGACGATGCTGGCCGCAAAATCCAAGGTCGCTCCGCTGAAGACCATGAGCGTCCCGAGACTGGAACTCTGTGCATCCCAATTGCTTGCCCGACTCCTCCTATTCGTTTGTCGATCGCTCGATATGCCGTATACACCGACATATTGCTGGACCGACTCCCAAGTAGTTCTGGCCTGGCTGAGTCGCTCACCGGCCTGCTGGAAAACTTTCGTGGCGAATCGTGTCGCAGACATCCAAACGTCACTCCCAAACACCTCCTGGAGTCATGTCTCCTCAGATGAGAATCCTGCCGATTGCGCATCCCGCGGTATTTCTCCCGCCGAGCTAGCCGCAAATTACCTATGGTGGTCAGGTCCCTCCTGGCTTATCCAGCCACCCGAACAATGGCCAAAAGACGTCCTACCAGAAGCAACAAAAACCACCCTCAAAGAACGACCGTCTACGTCGACAGCACATACCACGACGGTCACCCCCTCATGGGACTTATCGAAACGGTACTCATCATGGTCGAAATTGCTACGCGTCACCGCTTACATCCAGCGATTCGTCCGCAACATCCGCTCCCAGCAGCAAGATCCACTCGTTATCTCTCCGCCTTCCATCGCACTACTGCCTGTCGAAGTCGAATCCGCGGAAAACTTCTGGCTACAGTCCATCCAAGCCGATCTGTTTCTAAACGAAATAACCTTCCTGACAAACGCCGTGCCTATTCCAAAATCAAGCTCCCTGCTTCCGCTAAACCCGTTCCTCGACAATCAAAAGCTTATTCGCGTCGGCGGTCGACTGCGTAATGCGAACATCTCAAAAACCACTCGACACCCAATCGTCCTAAGGGACCACCCATTAGTGAGATTGTTGATTCGTGATACTCATGTACGAGCGCTTCACGCTGGCTCGCAATTGACGCTAGCGTTGCTTCGCCAAAAGTATTGGATCCTCCGCGCGCGCTCACTCGTCCGCGCCGTCTTGTATAAGTGCGTTATTTGCACGCGAGAACTAGCACCAATTCCAAGCGAGCTCATGGGCGACCTCCCAGACGTTCGCGTAAACCGCTCCGTCCGAGCATTTGTTCACACCGGCGTCGACTACGCTGGCCCCGTTTCTGTACGTACTGCGAAAGGACGCGGCAACAAGGCTCATAAGGCCTATATCTCTGTGTTTATTTGTATGACCACGAGAGCGATCCATCTGGAGCTCGTCAGCGATTACTCCTCCCCCGCTTTCCTTCCCGCCTTGTCTCGCTTCGTATCTCATCGCGGACGCCCTACGTCCATATACTCAGATAATGGTACTACCTTTCAAGGTGCCGATCGTAAACTAACCACCGCGATAAAACTTACTACCAAGGATCCGAATTTTCTGAATCACTTGGCTACCGAAGGCACTGCCTGGCACTTCCTACCACCCTCCGCTCCACATTTCGGAGGGCTGTGGGAAGCCGCAGTACGCAGTGTTAAGTATCACCTTAAACGCTGTGTCGGGTCATACACGCTGACGTTCGAGGAGCTCGCTACCGTGTTGTGTCGCATCGAGGCTTGCCTAAATTCCCGTCCAATCGCGGCGGTGTCCGAGAACCTAGACGACTACCAGGTTTTAACTCCCGGTCATTTCCTTATCGGAGGACCTCTTATGGCTGTCCCTGAACCCAGCGTTCTCGAGATCAACGAGACCCCCGATTGTCGCGATGGCAATTACTACAGCGAATTACCGAACAATTCTGGAAATCGTGGTCGAATGACTATCTCCTTAACTTGCAGCAGAGGCCCAAGTGGAGGGTCGCGCATAAGCTCGCTAAGGTCGGTCAAATGGTGCTCCTACGAAACGCGCTCGCGCCTCCATGTCAATGGGAGCTTGGCCGCATAACGGCTTGTCATCCCGGCGACGATGGCCTCACCCGTGTCGTCACGATTCAAACCGCGCGTTCTCAGTACAAACGCCCAATTACCAAATTGTGCTTTCTTCCTATTGATATAAATTCTACACAAGATTCCGCCATGGCGGGCGGCGTGGAGTCTGAGCCGTGTGACACGAGCGGAGTCGAGGTGACTTCCGCGACTCACTGTAGCTAGCGATAGAGTCTTTGTACTTAATGCGACATTATATATGGATATATATTTTCGAATGCGAGCATTCGAGGCGGGCGGTATGTTCCGGAATGATTTGAAAATTAAAGCTAAGGTAAGCGAAATGAAGAAGCGTCCCGGTATATCTCGCGTTATTATTATTGTTTCCGATCTGTCGCGTTCCGGCGGTGCCTGCGATCCGGAGAGTTTCCCAGCTCGGTACGATATCGCGTGGAACATGCGAGGTTCACGTGGAGCCTCACCTCGAATAAGATGATCGACATAAACACACGCGTGCGGGCGTTCGAGCTCGAGCATAGACAGTTTGCTTTCGGAGCGCTTTCAATACACTGTTACGCGACAGCTCTTCGGAAACCAAGTATATTGAACGACTTCGTTTGTCGATCGTTTCGTCTTGCGAGCTATCTTGAATGGCGCGAATAATTACTTCGATCGATATTGACTCTGATTTCGTTAAGCATCTGTATTAGGAACAATAAAAGTGTTACAACTCTATACGGGCCCTCTCATTTCGCTTAGTGGTCCGTCCTCCTCGATTCCCGGTCTCTAACAAGATAGTACCAGCTCCGCCCGGAGTGTTTTCCAAGCAATAGCATTCCGAAACATAGTCTATAACTGTTTCACCCTTTCCTCCCGTGTATGTGTATTCTCCTTCTTCGTCTCCCTTCGTGCCACCATTTAAAATCATCAATCCTCTTTCTTCTATGAATTCTAGTAGCGTCCTACCATCCTTGTTCACCTTCTTATCTTTAGAATTTCTCCCTTTTCCTTTCTCATTTTCTTCATCTTCCTCTTCCCTTCCTCCCTCCTCTCCCGTTCTCGCATTAAAATCCCCTCCTATTATGGTCCTTATTCCTATTTTTCCCTCCTCTATGCAATCATTCAACCCTTCTAACTTCTTATCAATGTCTTTGTTTACATATATTCCTATTATTTTCCATATTTCCTCCCCTATTCTTAGCTTGACTTCAACCCTGTTTTCCTCTTCTTCCCTCCCTCTATCCTCCTTTATTTCTTCTATCCCTTTTCTTATACCTACTAGCATTCCTCCGGATGCCCTACCTTTCTTATTCCTCCTATTTGCTATTTGTACTCTCCAGCCAAATTCCTTTGGTAGTTTCTCTTTCATCATCTCCCATCCTTTCTTATCCATCCATGTCTCCATCATAATAATCACATCCCATTTCTTTACCCCATCCCAAAAGTCTCTATCTTTATTTATTATTCCCGCTACATTCCAGAATACCACCTTCGTATCTTCCCTCTCCCCTCTTTCTTTCTCCCCTTTCTTTAAATCTTCTTCTTCCTCAACTCTGGATTCACTTCCTGCCGCTCCCCCTCCTTCCTCCCATTTATTTTCCCCATCCTCCTCGCATTCTTTGTTTTCATTCTCTTCGTTGTGACCTATGAAAGTCTTCACTCTCCTCCAGTCTGCCTTTGCTTTCGTTCCATCTCCATTCCTTGTTGTCCTCCCACATCTTTTGATAACCAGTTGTCACTCTTTTTCCTTTCTCTCTCTTCTCTCTTGCTATTTTTCTTATCTCTGTTTGTATTTGTTTTTCCTGTTTGGTGAGATCGTCATCCAGAAAGCTTCCATATTTCCTTCCTAATTCCTTCTTTTTCATCATAATGTCTCTTTTAGCTTCCCAGTTTTTGCATTTCAAGAGTCTCATTTTGTATTCCCCGTTTCCTATTTCTTGTATTTCTTCTATACTTCCTTCCGTACTGTTTAGTTCTTCCATCAATTTTTCGAAATTTTCTTTTCTCTCTTTAACGTTTCTTAACTTCTCCTCCTTTACGATTATGTTATTTTTTATCCTTCTTCTTTCCGTCATCTCCACACTTTTTTCTATTTCCTTCATTTTTTCTATCAACTCCCTGCCTTCATTCTCCTCTGCGCCCTTCATCTCTAATTTTTCTATCTTCTCCTCCATCGTCTTTACCTTTTCTTCTAGTGCTTTTCTCTGCTTTTCCCATATTTCCTCCCTTCTCTTCCATTCCTCCCTTACTCCCTTTATTTCGTTTTTTATTTCTTCTTTGTCTTTTTTCCTCTCCTCCTCCTGTTCTTCCATTTTCCTCAGTATCTCTTTTAATAGATCCTCTGTCGCCATCTTTCCTTTACCCTCTTCTCCTTTTTTTATCTTCGCTGGCGGTGATTTGTTGGTCCTTCTCGTTTCATTAAATTTGTCGAGAATTTCTTTCTCTGCCGCCCTGGCCGCTTCTTCTTCTAATTCTTTTATTTTCCTTTTCAAAATGAGATCTTTGACCGATCCTAGGCTGTCCGCCCTTCCTCTTTGTTTAGCAAGCTCCTCCGCTTTTGTAGGCCTGCCTCTTGCTTTCCTCTCCCCTTCGTCTTCCCTCTTCTTTCCTATCCTTCTGTGCTGGTCTATCTTTATTCCTAATTCCTTCTCTGCCTCCATCCGCCGCTTTTCCTTTAGCCTTTCCCTCCTATTGGTTATCTTTCCTATGTCTATGGTTGAAAGCACTTATAGCATTTATCCCCTCTATATCCGCGTTAGTCTATGCCCGCTTTCGACCCCGCCTTTCTGTCAGTCGCCACTCTATACTGTTTGTATTCTATGCCACCCGGTCACCTCTCACCCGTCCTTTTCCTTACCTTTTTCCTCTTAACTGCTTCCTCCCGTTCTTAACCCTTTCGCCTACGCCCTCTCGCTCCTCCACGCCTCCCTGTTCCGCCGCTCTTGACCTCTCTAACTTTCCCAATCCTTTTTCTACCTCGAAACTGTTCTCTGCCACACGCACACCTGTTGCTATCTACTCACCGGAACCGGAAGTCTCCCCTTGTCTTGTTATATATTTACAAGTATTTACAGTCTTTAATATTTCCAGTGAAGGAAAAAGCCGTGAGCGCGCACAAAGGTTATCACGGCAGGAGCGACGAGCGGTTAAGCGAAAGCGAAAATGCGGTTGAAGCGAAATACAACGGTCATATATGATAATACTTAGCGGGTGATCTGCGAACGAGAATCAATCCCGCGGCGCAGCGGCGGTCCTTTTATTGCATTCTAGACAAACCTCCCTCCCGGCGGATTTCCACGAATTTCGGGAGGGTGATTGGCCATCGGGGCCCTACGTCATCGTGCGGACGTCACCGTTTTCACGTGACGACCCGACGGGAACGTTGCTTGTTTTTAACCGCAATGTTTATAACATGGATCTTTCCTTTGTGTTTGCTCGGTTACTTGACTTTGTTTTCGCCGATTGAACGTCGGCGAACTTTCCAGAATGCGAATGCTAGAAAGATCCATGCTATGCTGAACATCAACGCGACGAATTTAATGCAAAAATTAAGCGAGCATTTTTCATGCGAAGGTGGTTTCGCGATGTGACTTATGCAAGACGTTACGATCTCAAACATCCCGCCCGCCTCGTCATGTTGTGACGAAACGCGACGGTGTGCTCGACGGAAATCGCAGCAGAAAGTGTCGATTTACGATCGATTCGCATGTCGCGATTCCGGCGCGCGCGGTGCGCGAGCTATGGCGGCGTGGTGCAGCTGCGCAGTATCACATCACGCGGTGATCTCGAGCAAGACACATAAACATTCGCGATATGTACAATTACGTGACGTGAAGTGTTCGGTGCCCGTGAAACGTGATATGTGAAGTGATGCGAAATTGACATAGTGTGTCGCACAGAAAATCAAGTTAAGGCGGCGGCTGAGATACGCGGTTGCGCACGGTGAACGGTGATCGTTGGCCGAAGGCCTATAAGCATAATTAATTAAAGTGAACTTAAAAGATACCGGCGGAAGGCCGAAAAAACAATTGAGTGACAAAGTGTCGGTGAGCTCACGCATTCGTCGGCGGCGGCTGGTTCTCGGTCCCGGGGAGAAGCACGAGTTTGCACAGCGGTCGCACTAGTTCTGACGTGGCGGTGCGAATTGTCGCCACTCAAACGATGCCATCGTCTCCAGGATGCAATTGTATGATGCGAGCAAATAGCCATCGACTCGGTGGCGTGCTTTCGGCGCGCACCAAGCACAGCGATCCGACGGCAGGCGCATCCTCAGGCTTGAGCCATTTCGAGCGAGCTGTCAGCCCATTTATGTATTTGTGCGACCACCGTGACCAAAAGTGATCGCGCATCTTTTCGATGTGTTGCCACCGGGAGAGTGAATTCTCAGCTGCGTCGATCAAGGAGGGCTCGGGAACAGCCAGAAGAGGAGCACCAATCAAGATGTGTCCTAGTGTGAGGGCGGATATGTCGTCCGGATCGTCGGACAGAGCCTGCAGCGGCCTGGAATTCAGGCAGGCTTTCACCTGAGCGAGGAAGGTGCTCATCTCCTTGAACGTGAGGGTTGTCTCTCCAATGACCCGACGGAGGTGAAATTTGGTTGACTTGACGGCAGTCTCCCACAATCCGCCGAAGTGCGGTGCAGCCAGCTGGTTAATGGTTAATTAGTGCCATTTGACACCTTTCGTGGCAGCGACGTGGGCAAGGCGACGGCCGTCGGCAGATGATGCTCGGAAAAGCTCTCGCAGGACTCGGTCGGCTCCCACGAAATTGGTGTCACAATCCGAGTACAGTTCCTCGCAGAGGCCCCGACGGGAGGTAAAGTGACGGAAGGCGGCAAGAAAGGCTTCCGTCGTGTAATCCGAAACGATGTCCAGATGCACCGCCTTGGTGCAGAGGCACACGAATACGGCGATGAATGCCTTGTGCGCTCAGTGTCCGCGGCCTTTGCTCGTGCGGATGAGGATTTGGCCGGCGTAGTCCAAGCCGGTCCGGAGGAATGGGCGCGCTGGCGTGACTCGGGAGATCGCCCATCGGCGGTTGCGGTGCCGCAGCTCGCCAGCGGGTGCAAGTAATGCAGCGATGCAGCCGCTGTTTGATAACTGAGCGGCCTCGAGGAATCCAGAAGCGGAGGCGGAGTAAGCCGAAGGTAAGCTGCATTCCTCCGTGCAGCGTTCGACGGTGGCACGACTCAATGAGCAACCAAGTGAGCCACGAGGACGGCGATGCGATCATCGGATGTCGCTCATCGGTGGAAAGCATGGCATGCTTAAGGCGGCCTCCGATTCTCAGAACGCCGTGGTCATCCAGGAACGGACTCAGGCTCGCCAATAAACTTCAATGTGACACAGTGCGGTTTGCAGAAAGTGCCGTGATCTCGGTGGCGAAGTGCAGGGCTTGCACCACGCAAAGCCAGAGCAGCAGTGCGTCGTCGATCTCGGTCGATTGCAGTGAAGGTGCGGTGGTGCGGGAAGCGGTGCGATGCCAACGCAAGCACCAACCCGTGACTCGGAGGAGCCGGTGCAAGGAGGAAAACCGGAGAAGCATTTCGGGTTTCTCCTCGATTTTCTCAGTGGCGACGTGTGCCGCGACTTTCTGTTCGGGCAGATCGGCGTCGGACATCACAAGGCCTTTGCTCGGCCACTGACATCGGTCCTCGCAGAGCCAGGTGGGTCTAGTCCACCACAGGGGATGTTCCAGCAGTTCGCCTGGAGCGATTCCTCTGGAGGCGCAGTCTTCAGGGTTGTCCCGCCCGGAGACGTGTCTCCATCGAGCGTCAGGCAGCCTTTGTTGAATGTGGGCCACGCGGTTTGCCACGTAGGTTTTCCAGCGGGATGCGTGTCCTTGAATCCACTTCAAGGTAACCTGCGAGTCAGACTAAAGAAACGTGGGTGCTGTGAACAGACGCAAAGTGGAGCGAGTGTGACACGTGAGAGAAGTGAGCAAGTCGGCGGCAATGAGCTCGAGCCGTGGCAGTGACACCTGCCTGACCGGGGCCACCTTGCTCTTGGCGGCTAGCAGATGAATGGCCACGGTGCCGTTCCGGGTTCCGGGTGATACGGAGGTACACGGCCGCGGCGTATCCTCGCTCGGATGCGTCGGCAAAGCCGTGCAGTTCCGCTTGTGCGTCCTCGTCCCCGCTGCCAAGCCAGCGGTTCACGCGTAAGCGGGAGAGGAGAGGCAGCTCTTCGAGGAAGCTCCTTCAGCAATGCGCGCCGGCGGCGGGAAGCAGATCGTCCCAATCGAGTTTCTGGAGCCACGCGGACTGAATGAGGATCTTTGCGCGAATCACTACGGGAGCGAGCCATCCCAGCGGATCGAAAAAACGTGCGGTTTCCGAGAGGACGCGTCTCTTCGTTAATTCGGTGACGGTGCGCGGGTGAATCGTGAACGCAAACGTGTCTTCGTTCGGGTGCCACAACAACCCGAGAGTGGAAAAGCTGTCGTTTTCCCACGAGTGCGGTTCGTGATAAAGTCGGTGCTTGGGAGGAATTCCCGACAGCATTTCCTCGTCGTTTGCGGCCCACTTTCGAAGCGGGAACCCACCCGCCGTGCACAGCCCGCAGAGTTTGGTTTGTTTAGCGATCGCGTCGGACAAAGTGTTTGCGCCCGAGACAACGTCGTCCACAAAAGTGTTCTCGCGCAACGTGATCGCTCCCTGCGGATATCGTGATTGTTCGTCGTGGGCCAGCTGTCGCAACGTTCGGATGGCCAAAAAGAGCGCGCACGCAAGACCGTACGTTACCGTGAGGAGCTGGTACACGCACACGAGGGCGAAGAGGGTGCAACGCCAGAGGATACACTGATACTTCCTGTCGTCCGGGTGGATGAGGATCTGCCGGTACATCTTCTCGATGTCCGTAACAAAAGCGTAGCGGTGCCAACGCCAGCGAATCAGGACGTCGACTAGCGCGGGCAGCAGGTTAGCGCCCACGAGGAAGTGGTGGTTTAGCAACTCGCCGGACGTCGTCTGTTGCGACCCGTTGAAGACCACCCTGAGTTTTGTGGAGGTACTCGACTCTTGGAGCACTCCGTGATGCGGTAGGTAGCACTCAGACTCACCAGGAAAAACGGGAGCCAATCTCATGTGTTTCAGCTCCTCGTACTCCCGCATGAACTGGCGGTAGAGTTCACCAAACCGGGGGTTCCTCTGGCATTTCCGCTCCATTGCGGCCAGCAGGCGTTCGGCCGGTCGGCGTGTCTCAGCCAACGTCGTTGGCTCTTTGGAGAATGGCAATCAGACCACGTACCGTTCAGTCTCCGTGCGGGAGTGCGTTTGGACGTAGAAATCCTCGCACTTTTGTTCGTCAGGCGTGAGGGCGGCGGGAGCGGAAGGCTCTGCTTCTTGCTCCCAGAAGCGGCGCACGAGATCGGCCAACTCGTTGTCGGCCGTCGCTTGGAAGCTACCGCGCGTGTGGAGGGCTGAGGCACCGCAGCCACCGGATAGGATCCACCCGAAGGCTGTCTTCTGCGCGATCGGGGCGTGCGGTCCGCTTTTTCGAATGCCCTCTTTGAGAATGGTGGAGCACACTTCTGCTCCGAGAAGTAACTCGACCGGGTCTCCAGCCGAAAACTGCGCATCGGCTAGAGGCAGCCCTTTGAGATGGGGCCAAGTAGCGGGGCTCTTTGTCGCCGAGCCCTGGTAAAGAGAAAAATGGGGCAGCACGAACGCGACGGCGGTAATCGTGGCTCCGGTCGTCACGGACGTAAGGCTCACCGTCACTTTCCCGCGGGTTGACCCGGATTTCGACCCACTTTTTTTTTACGTGAGGAAATCTTCAACCCTGGGTTCCCTGACCGATTCTGAGTCGGTCAGGTCTGTGGCCCAGGGCCCCTCCGGGTGTTGTGGAGGGGAAGACCCCCCTCCGGGAAAAGGACGAGGGGAGTGTGGGATTCCACGCGTGACGAATTTGATAAAGTTCGCCATGCGCAGCCTACCCACTAAAACCTCACGGGTGTCCTTCGCCGCGCTTAAGGGAGACGCCCGGGGACTTGTTAACATTGCATCCGGAACGCCTCCAGCGCCCAGCTTGAAATGAGCTTCCCTCTCTGAGCTGGTGAGCTCTGACTTTGGCAAAGTTATTTACTGTTGCGGTGGGGGGGGGGACACCACCTCCACCCACCATTCCTCCCTTTGTTGTGGGAGAATGCCCGACGCCACGTTTTCCCGCCACGACGCCGAGCCTTCCTACCTCCGGAGCCTCCGTCGTTGGGTGGAGTAGTCCGAAAGACTGGTACACCTCTTTCGCTCAGGCAGCGATCTCTTTTGCCGATCATGGTCGGTAAGTGTTTACAGGGGGGGCAGGAAGGACAGAGCCCAAGACAGAGCTCCCACCATACCCCCTTCTCTCCCCCGGCCAACAAGTATCTGATCTCAGGGGATGGGGACAGGGCACGGGACCAAGCCTCCCACCATTCTCCCTATCCCCCCTTGCTTATTCGGATTCTGATTGAGAGGAATCGGCCGCGTCTCCGGGGGGGGGGTTTACCTCCCTGCGGCGAATCCTCTCCTCCTCCTTTTTGGCGGACATTACCTGGCCACAAAAGGCCAGGAATGCCCGTCACCCTCTCTCGTTCCGGACCATAGTCGCCACTATGGCCCGAAGGGAAAGGTCGTTACCGACTTCCCTTTTAAGGACACGGCGCTGCACCTCCCACGCCGGGCAATCCTCCAGCGTGTGCTACGCCGTGTTTCTCTTTTCGTCGCAGTGATGGCATCTCGTCGTGGCCTCCTTACCAATGCGGTACAGGTACTCACCGAAACATCCGTGTCCGGTGAGCACCTGTACCGCGTGAAATGACAGTCTGTGTTTCCGACTGTCCAACCATTCGGGTAGACAGGACCGGACGGCGTCGACTGTCCTCTGTCCGAACTCAGCGTCGGCGAGTTGCTCTTGCCAACGCCAGACGAGGGCAACCTTCTCCTGGAGCTTTATCTGGCACCGGGCCCTAGGCAGTATATATCCTCCCCCTTCCTGGAGCGCTTTAGTGCGCCGGTGCACCTTGGCCCACGACCGAACCGCCAGCACCAATGGGGGGAGACCTGCCAGGACCGTCGCCGCGGCGTGCGACACCGTGCAAACGCTCGTGACACTCTGAGTGCTACGATCCTCTGCACTTTTCTCAATCGCGCCTGGATCGGTCGCGATCGCCACGTAGAGTGCCACGGCGTGCACGGTTGCCGCATATAGCCGGCGAGCATGGTCGCTTGCCCCTTCCAGGTTAGGCATTAGCCTCGCAAGGCTGTTTGCCACCAGAGATGCCAATGGTGCTGTTTTGCCCGCTGCCTGCGCGCCTGGTGGGGGACACGCACACAGCTGCGGAGCCGTGTACGTGTGCTCGGCGGCGGTTCGGGCAGGTTCGGGCGGGTGGAAGAGCGCAGATATACATTCGGATGTCTCGTTCTTCCGCGAGTCGTAGCATAGCCATAGCCGGTTCATCGAAACTCGTATGCGTTAGCGCGTCGGCTGACTTGGCTCGTCTATTATGTCTCGCTTATCCTTCTGATGTTGATTTATGAATAAAATATATATTATGACATTGCAAATGACAATAAAATATCCCTTCCCACACTAGGCGCGAGACACTATCGTGTGTCTCTCAATTATTTAAAAGTAATGAAACTAACAACAAAAAATGTTAGTAAAATTTATTAATTACATAAATGATGTCTAATAAAATTATATTATCTTTATTCTGCAAAAATAAACTATATAAATTAAATAAAGAAATAAAAAACAGAAAAAGCGTAAATAACAGAAATCCATTCTTGGCCAATATGTACGCTTCCTTGTAAAAGAATCTTGTTATTAATTTAGAAAATAAATTATTGTTAACACAAGAAAAGTGAAATAAAACATTAAATTATATATTGTTTGTTTTAGAAATATTATTTTGAAAGTATAATTACTTTGTTAATAGTAAATACATGTAATATAAAATTAAAAAAAATAAATAAATTATTTGCGCAACAATATGATAAATTTTATTGTATTGTTCTTAAATAAATGCATGGACAACGTACATATTGTTGCTCAACAGAAACCGCGAGAAGGTGGTGGTCTTTTCCGTCAAGAGGAAATGT
This sequence comes from Temnothorax americanus, assembly GCF_048541705.1. Lineage (NCBI taxonomy): Eukaryota > Metazoa > Arthropoda > Insecta > Hymenoptera > Formicidae > Temnothorax > Temnothorax americanus. The sequence continues at coordinate 48,159 of NW_027509806.1, forward strand.
AAAAATTGTATTCTTTAATATTAAAGAAAACAATTATTTACATTTCCTACGAATGCAGATAGAACAGAGAAAGAGAGAGAGAGGGAGAGAAAGAGAGAGACAGAATAGGTATAAAAGATAGACATAAAATAGATATAAAAAGATAGACAAAAATATAAAGAACAGGACATAGAAAAATAAAAGATATTAAAAGAGTATTAGTTTTAAGGTCACTTTACACGATTTATAATTCACGACAGTTTGTGACAAAATTGCATATATAAAAAAACATTCACAAAATTAGAAGTATGTACATATAAAAAAATATATACATATACAGACATATGTATACATACATACATTAATTATATATCTTCAAGTGTTCTTTAGATTGCAAAATACAAAACATAACAAATAGAATTATATAATTCTTCTGTCGTGAATTATAGATTGTCTAAAGTGACCTTTACACTAGAAATACCAAAAAATTTTCTACCGTTTCAATTTTTAAAAGTAATGTTACATTAATCATGTTAAAGACTGAATAAATCGAATAATTTCTTTATTACAATATAAATTTTCTACTTTTACAGTAAAAAAACAAGATATTAAAAAATAGAAACGGTCGAAAAGTTTTTGGTATTTCTAGTATTAAATAGGAAAAAAGTGCACATGTTTTACTTAATATAATACTGAAAATGATAACATATTTATAGTAAAAATATTTCCGAAATTATGTAAATTATTACGACAATTACAGACTACAAGCAATGTTTGAAATTAACAAAAGAAATATGTTATAATAAAATCAAAATAGATATTGTTGCGCTCGACCGCGCGTTCGCAGCACACACCTTCACACACTCACTCGCAAACGCGGCGCGCAATCCCGTTACCGGGAATAAACTCTCACAAATATAAAAGAACTCGTTTAATGCAGTAATGTAATAGAACAATGACTCATGAACACGACTGAACGGTTCGAAGGCCCGGCGGAGAATCTGACAGACGGCAGAAGTAAACAAACAAACGCAACAGCTGGTCGTCAAGGCTCGACGTCACGCAGCGCTTTGCGACTGCTTTTCGGGCCTCTACTGGGCGTCTCGGCACGGGCGCAACACTGTCCCCCCTCTTCCTAGATTGTCGCCCCGACAATCAAAGGGGAGCAGCGCCCAGACGAGTACAGCTTCTTGCCGCCACGACCTTCTCCTCACAATCGACCTCTGGGAAGAGCTGGCTAGACTCCCCCAAGCCGTCTTCAGGAGGGCCGTCCGCACTGTCTCGCCCTCGAGTCCTTCGGTACTCCGAAATGACGTCCTCCTCCTCGACCGCTGCTCTTCCGGGAAATCTTCGGACAAGGGGGGGGAAACTTCCCGTGGACCCTGCGCCCCGCAAAGCTCCCCAGGTCCCCGCCCGGCATTCGCCCTATGGCCCACGGGAAAACCACGGGTCAAAAACCGTGGGCAGGCGGTCCACTTCGGATTGGGAGTTCTGCCTGTCGATCTGCCATACGTGGAGACTCCTATCGATATCTCCAACACATGCCGTCGATTTCCTCTAAAACAAAAAGTCATACGACGCACAGAAACAAAGAACAACATCGCTGTAAAAAGTTAAAAAAAAAAAATCAAACACATTTTACATTTTATTTAAAGTTAAGCCCACCCCACCAAGCTCAACTAAACCGCGCCTCCCTCATTGGGGCATTTCGATCGAAAATGCCCAGTTTTACCGCAAGTCCAACACTCCCCCCGGGCACCGCCAGGATTTTTATTAAAATTTTTTTCATTTTATTTGGAATCATCCCCCTGAAAAGTTTTCAGCGCCTTGGCCCTTTCAACGGCCACATTCAGGGAAGTTATTCCCTCCATCTGAAGCGCTCGCCAAATGAAATTATCGGAAACAACCGTAACGAATTGCGCGCATGCGATTTTGTCACGAAGCTCATATGGGCATTCGGGGTACGCCAGGCGTGAAAGTTTGTCAATTTCGGATCCGAGTGTCGCCAAATCCTCCCCGAATTTTTGTTTACGGCTCGTAAACGCGACGTAACAATTCTGTGATTGTCGTCCCTTCCCGAAGCGCAACTCAAGTTTTGTTTTAAGTTCCGCGAAATCTAACCGCTCGATATCTTGAACCGTTTCCAAGACCGAGCGTGCCTTTCCCCTCAGGCTCGAAGCCAACGCGATCGTTTTTGTGGCGTCATCCCAATGGTTCGCACGCGCGATCAAACTCAATTGCGAGAAATATTCCTGTAACGAAGTCGTTCCGTCGTACGTGTCGGGTTTCAGTTTATACCCCAGGTCGGCACTCGCGACCGCGACACTATCACTCGCGTGTATTCGCGTTTCCACGCCGCTCGAGTTCACGTCTCTTTCCCCCGCACGCGCGACTCGCGCTACCACGGCGCTCGAGATCGCGCCCCTTTCGCTCGCGTACGCGTCTCGCGTCCCCGCGCCGCTCGGGATCGCGTCCCCCTCACTCGCGTGCGCGTCTCGCGCTTCCGCGCCGTTCGAGATCGCGATACTTCCGCGTGTGACTTGCGCCCCCGCGCCGCTCGCGACTCGCATCCCCGAGTCCCCAGATACTCTATTATTAGAATGACTTAGCTGTGCGCCGGAGTTCATCCCTCAAAGAAGACGGAGCTCCTCCTGCCGGCGGAACGTCTCGGCGTACTCCCTCTCTCTCCGCGCCTGTTCCTCGCGCAGGAGCCGGACCTCTCGAATCACCGCCTGGAGGGTCACCACCTCCGACGTCATCTCCGCAGCATCCGACTGTGGAGTCGCTACTCGGAGTCGTTTCCTTGCAGCCATGAGGAAATCGTAGCTCGTCGCTCGTCGCTTGTCCAGTCCTCGCTCGTCCGATCGATCCGTTAGATCCCGGACGAGCCCCCAAAATGTTGCGCTCGACCGCGCGTTCGCAGCACACACCTTCACACACTCACTCGCGAACGCGGCGCGCAATCCCGTTACCGGAAATAAACTCGCACAAATATAAAAGAACTCGTTTAATGCAGTAATGTAATAGAACAATGGCTCATGAACACGACTGAACGGTTCGAAGGCCCGGCGGAGAATCTGACAGACGGCAGAAGTAAACAAACAAACGCAACAGCTGGTCGTCAAGGCTCGACGTCACGCAGCGCTTCGCGACTGCTTTTCGGACCTCTACCGGGCGTCTCGGCACGGGCGCAACAATATAAATAATGTTATTACAAAAAGAACAGATATAAAACTTAATTTGTAAACCACGGATTACATACACATATATATATATACATATATGTATATAATAAAAAAAATAATATATATCTTTCTTCCACACATTTTGTACACAGTGGGCATTTAAAATTTAGGAAAAATTTTTCGATTTTGCCAAGGAAAATTATTCTATTTAAGGAATGTCGTACTTAAAAATACAATTTTGTGAACAAAATTATGTACAACTATTTAAAAAAAACGACGTTTTAAAGAATTGTCATTCAAAAGCCCTTTTTATCTTGAAATACTAACATGAAATACGTACATTACGTCCGTACATTCAACGTACGTTGAATACCTACCTCGTCAAATAATAATTTATTTTCCTCCTTATCACTGACTATTTTTAACATTTTGTAAAATATAATGTGATAAATTTAATATTTATATTACAATACATTTAATTTTTGTGCAAAAACCTAGCAATTATAAAATAATACTTCCTTTTTTCTTGAAACACATATTTATAAATTTTTCTACATTTATCCACAAGCAATCCAGTAAAGCAATTTAAAGATAACTTTACATTTTATTTTATTTATTATTATTATTTTTATAAAGAAAGAGAGTACTATTGGATCTAATATGCATTTCATCGGATTTTGAATATGTACATATATGTATCTCACTATCTGCATGTGCGCATTGATATCTTGAATCCACTGTTATTCAGTCCACTTTAATTGACGGAATCCATTCTTCTGCATAATCCAGTGATGATTAAACGTTGGAATTCATAATGATGAGCTGACTAAATTTTCTTCACAATACATTTTCTTGAAATGCATCTATGCTCTGAAAAGAGCATAGATGAAGAGTTTTCTTGAAATGCATCTATGCTCTGAAAAGAGCATAGATGAAGAATACAGATAAACTGTACAGATGAAGAGTGCAGGTGAACAGCACAAATCGTTTTCTTCTTCTTTTTCAATCCTGTCACTCTGGAGTAAGGCGGAATAAACCGTACAAATAATTAGACCGCAGCTCGCGAGCCAGTCAATAGAGTTGTTATCTTGAAACAAACTGGCTTGTCTAGGTTTCATTTTGGAGCTTTTCCTCCTAGACCATTTGCTAGGCTCGTGAGACTCAGCTTCCCATCCTTTCAATCAATGGAGTTGTCATCTTGAAATAAATTGGCTCGTCTAGGTTTTATTTTGGAGCATTTTTTCCTAGACTACTTGCTAGGTTGGTGAGAGTTTCCCATCCTTTCAATCTTGCAAGCAAAACGCCTCTTTCGCCGAATCCACCGTTCCGTACAAAATCTGTCTTCATCACTATTGAGGACTTTACCCGTAGCCCTGGGTAAGACAACTGTGTTATTCCCCACAGCAGTAGGACTCCAGCAGAACTTATTCACTTCATAAAATGTCCTCTTGTTGTTAGCCTTCATTTATGTAAAGCTTGATGTTTACTGATTTATGATTGCTCCTTCAGTATTTTTCAGCAGTAGGACTCCAGTAGAACTTAATTACTGTGTAAAACGTCGTCTTTTTGTTATTCTTCATATTTGTAAAGCATGAGTTTACTCATTGATGGTTGCTTCTTGTTTTTTTCGGTATTTTTATGTTTCTTAACATCAAATTAAATTGTTGATGAAGAATATTTTCTTGCGAACGACATTAATGCCGGCGGTACTCGTTGTTTTTATAAAAATGTATTATTAACTTTAAAATTGCATTCGGTAAAAATAGTCTTTGAAAAATAGAAGAAGAAATGTTTTTTGGGGTTTTATATCGTTTTACAATTGCAATGAAATTTGCAACAAAAATTTTAATTCAACACAAAACGTGGATTTTTTATATATATTTTGTATTAACAAAGAATATTTAAAAAATAGTCATTGATAAGGAGCAAAACAATTCCTAATTTAACGAGGTATTTGACGAGGACTTAACGTAATTAAGAGTAAATCGAAAAAATGTTATTTTTGATATATTAAAAAACTGTTTTAAATTAAAACTTTTCTCTTCGTATATAAAATGTCTTTTTTAAATTGCTTTACATTATTTTATTCACACATTCACAAAATTTTAAGCAAGATATACACACATTTTGGCAAAATTAAAACATTCCTTATTTTGTTTTAATAATATTCTGCTTTCATTATTTTTTCTATTTTGAATACTCGCATTATATTAAGTAAAACATGAATTCTCTCTAAATTTCTTGGAATAAAATTCCACTCGAAACTAGTAAGGTTCACTTAAGCAATAGTGATAATACTGAATTGGAATGACATTTCATTTTTTATAACAAATATTTAACCCATAGACGAAACTTTCAATCCATACAAGTTCAATGTTTCAGTCAATTATAATGGATCACTCACTTTTTTTCGAGTAAATCCTTGAATGTATCATTTACAGTAAACAGATTCGCTTTTAAAAATGAGTTTAAAAAACTTTTAATAATAAAAGAACCTTATTCTATAGAAGTACGCGTCACATACTCTACTTTGAGTGACGCGAATATTATTTTATTTTTCGAGTAAATTTTGTACAAATTTAGTCCAAGTAATTTAGAGAGAAAGAGCGAACAAATAGAACATTTAATATTTTTACAATAATAATATGGATATACAAAGTTCAGACAGTGTCACAGGCAAAGATCAGGACCCCGTGGTTCGTCACTCCCACAGTATTTAACGACTCCAAACCCTCTCTACCTGTATGTATAAATGTGACTAGTCTTAAAGACATCAGGGAGGTTTCGTACCCAGTTAAGACTTAAGGTATTAATAACATACAAAATATCGGAAATTTTCTGTTTTTACTGACAAAACATATGACATAATTAATGTAAAATGGATGACGTTTCTTGTTCGATATGTTGATCGCGAAACTATAAATATTCGGTCACAATTAGTAAAGTTAATTGATATTAAAATAACAATTAAAGTAATTTAAATCGACCTGACTGGCAATATATATAACGTCTTTCCGATATGAACATTGAAAAACTAAAATTAAAAACTATTTAGAAATTACATCAACTGACCAAAACCATGGTCAAAATTAATGATGTCTCGATATCGATCGGAAAAAAAGTGCTGTGTGAATCCGACAAACCAAGTTGGCTCACAGTTTTTCAATGTTCATATCGGAAAGACGTTATATATATTGCCAGTCAGGTCGATTTAAATTACTTTAATTGTTATTCTATTACATATACTGGCGAAAGAAATTAATTATTCTGTTAATTGATATTGATGCAAAAGATTGTAGTGCAGAAAAGTTATTCAATGCATTTCAAACTGAAATGCATAAACTTCAGATTCCATTTTTAAATATTATTGCTCTGTCATGCGACAATGCGTCTGTTATGACAGAAAAATATTTATCTTTCAATACAAAATTTGAATCAAAATGCAAAAAATTATTAACATTTTCATGTTCTTGCCATTGTTCTGCATTAGCTTGCGTATGCGCTGCGTGATCTAAAATGCCTGATATCTGCGAAGAATTTCTGAGAAAAATTGCAAGTTATATTAACAGTAGTCCAAAGCGTTCAGCTATTTTCAATGAATTTTGCGAATGTTTTCAAGACACAAATTACAAAATTTTGAAGTTATGCGAAACTCGCTGGCTTTCGCGTTATTCATGTATTGACAAAGTTCTTGAGTCGTGGGATACACTAAGAAATTTCCTTACTGAAATGGTCGTGGTTGTAAAAGCAAAAGGGTTTGGGGGATATTTATTGTCTTTGATGGAAAATGTAGAAACAAAAGCGTACTTTCTATTTCTAAAATATGTTTTAAATTTATTTAATTTATTTAATGCCTTTTTTTTTCCAAGCTCATGAAGAGGTCAATTTAAAACATCATATAATTGATATAGTAAAATAGAGTTAGGTTACATAAATATGATTTAGGCCAGTATTAATATAATCAGTTCTCATTTTTAAGATAATCCAAAGCAGTGTTTCAGACATTATTACGAAAAGACACCATCTATAAATGCACATTACACCAAAATATTCATTTATAGATTATAAAGATTGCTGATAACATATTGAAAAATTTAATAATAAAAAGTGCAAGATTACGAAAATAAAAATCTTTCATATTAATCGTCATGTAGAAAGCGGTAACCAATATACGATTTGCTGACATTAATATTGCACATTTTATAAAAATCAAATAATTGTAAGGAAAATAAATATTTTAAAATTTTTCATTTTTTATTAATTTATTACTAATAATAAACCGCAAATATAAAATAAAAACTGAAAGTCATCGTTTAATTTTACATTTTTATGAGTCATATTAAGTCAGAAAATGTATTTCAACACAATATGTACAGATATTTATTAAAATAAATGGATTAAAAATATATAATCGTATGTAGTAAAGAGAAAATATAAATTACGTAGTGTGCTGATGATGTACAGTAATATATTTTTATTTTAAAAATGTAAGAATTACAAACAAAAATCATCTTTTTACATTAATAACAAGATTTTTTTACAAGGAAGCGTACATATTGGCCAAGAGTGAATTTCTGTTATTTACGTTTTTTCTGTTTGTTATTTCTTTATTTAATTTATATAGTTCATTTGCAGAATAAAGATAATATAATTTCAATAGACATCATTTATGTAATTAATAAATTTTACTAACATTTTTTGTTGTTAGTTTCATTACTTTTAAATAATTAAGAGACACACGATAGTGTCTCGCGCCTAGTGTGGGAAGGGATATTTTATTGTCATTTGCAATGTCATAATATATATTTTATTCATAAATCAACATCAGAAGGATAAGCGAGACATAATAGACGAGCCAAGTCAGCCGACGCGCTAACGCATACGAGTTTCGATGAACCGGCTATGGCTATGCTACGACACGCGGAAGAACGAGACATTCGAATGTATGTCTGCGCTCTTCCATCCGCCCGAACCTGCCCGAGCCGCCGCCGAGCACACGTACACGGATCCGCAGCTGTGTGCGTGTCCCCCACCAGGCGCGCAGGCAGCGGGCAAAACAGCACCATTGGCATCTCTGTTTGCCACTCCAAGCGCCCTGGGAGTCAGACGAGCGAAGTGCTCGCCGCAAAACTCCAAGTCCAGCCAAAGACCCAGAACTTTCATCTGGGCCTTCACAGAGACACGGGTATCGTTGACCGTGATGTGGGCCGGCGGTGGTGGCCCCCCGCTCTTCTTCTTGTCATAAAAGAAGACAACTTGTGTCTTCTGGGGGGCCACCTCGAAGCCCACCCCTTCCATTGCTGCCACGACCTGCCTCACTGCGATATTGGTGAGCGCGATGGCCACTCCCCAATTCTCGCCCTCAACTCCCAGGAAGGTGTCATCGGCAAAGCCGCTCAACACTTTGGGAGGAGGGCAGTCCGGAAAACGGAATCATATCCAAGGTTCCACAATAAGAAGCCGAGCACCGATTCCTGTAGAACCCCCCGCACGACCGATCTGACCCTTACAATGCCGTCTCTATCTGTATAGGCCAATTGCCTGTCCCGGATATAGTCAAATATAAGGCTATCAAGTAAGGAGGCACGTTGTGATGAATCAATGCCTCCCTTATCACCGGCCACGGCAGGGAGTTAAAAGCGTTCCGGACATCGAACGATGTGCCCAGAACCACCCTGCCGGCCTCCACCGCGGCTCTCGCGAAGGCTCCGATGCGCATGATCGCATCCACGGTCGATCTGCCCTCGCGAAAGCCGTACTGGTCCGATGAAAGATTTGGACCAGTCCGGGACAGGTGCTGGACGATTCGGTCGGCAATTATTCGCTCGAACAACTTACCGACCTCGTCCAGCAAGCAAATTGGCCTCTACGCCGACGGCTGGTCGGCGGGTTTCTCCGGTTTGGGGAGCAAGACCATTTGCGCCCTCTTCCAGGCTTTGGGGAACCGGCCACTCCTGAGACACTTGGTGTATAGCACCTTCAAGCGCTCGGCCAGTTCCCTTGGGGCCAAGGACCACGCTCTCCCGGGCACCCCATCGGGACCCGGAGCCTTTCCAGTTTTTAGCCGCTTAGCGGCTTTGCGGAGCTTCTCCATCGTGACCCCGAGCTCCTCCTCGTCCCAGTCTATTTCTGGCGGTGCGGGACTACCATTCACCCTCTCCCCGGGATCATCGCGGAAGAGGGTGCTCACCACTTTTTCTAAGAACTCGGGGTCCATGGCCTCCGTGACAGGGAGCGCTACGGTCCTCAACGAGTGTTTTCCCTTGCACAGGGCGCACTGCGGATCGGAGCTGTCTTTCGACCCTTGTTTCGCGACGTGGGTCTTTGCGGACCGAGTGGAATCGGAAGCTTTCGCGGCGTTTAGCGTGAGAATACGCTTCGACATGAAGTCCGAGAGCTTCTTGTGCTCCGGCGGATCGACGGAGTCGGAGACAAATGATTCCCACTCGAGTCGCGGTACGCTGGTCGAAGAGCTCGACAACCAGGTGGTTAAAGAGGTCCATTCCATGGGACTCGATGGGCCTCCCGATGCTCTCCTGCGCATTGACTGCGGCTGTGACGGCGTTATGGATGCGGCTCAGCTTGTCAGCGGTTTCTCCCTTCATCTTCGCCACGGCGGTAAACGTGGCAAAGTTGAAGCGTATCAACTCCCTCTTGTTTTCAAAATGTCTGTTTAGAATGGCCCACGCGCAGTCGTAATTGTCTCCGGTCACCGTTAATAAACTTACTAATTTTTCGGCGGGCTTTTGCAGACAAGATCGGAGGTAATGGAGCCGCTCAACGTTTGAAATCGACAAGTTCTCACCGATGACCGACTTGAAGAGATCCCGAAATGATGACCAATCCTCATACGCGCCCGAAAAGTTCCGTAACTGAATACGCGATAGTGACGTCTTGGGAGTGTTCGTTCGCTTGCTCCGGCCCGGCTGGCACTCTGGGCGACGCGGGTTTCAATTTGCTTTCGAGACCGATAAGCAAACCGTGCTGATGCGCGTAAGTATTCTCGACGGTGTCGACAAAATCCGTCTTGTTGTACTCACTCTCGCTGTAGAGTTGCCCGTAGCATGCCCGAATGAGGTCGTGGTTTGACTCGAATTTGGCCCACAGGTCGTCGAGAATGCGGATGCGAGTGCTCACCATGCCGAGGGTGACCTTGTCTGCACCCAGCTTCCGGAGGTTGTCCATGGCGCGGGAGATGCGGCCGTGGATATCGTGCTGACTCGTCAGCAAGGCGCTCTAATCCATGCTCATGGTCGCGGTCGTTCGATGAAGAAGCACTTCCGAATTTGCGGTTTCTGGTATGATCCGGCTTGAAGGACCAGAAATGTTCAAGAGCACGCGGTAGCGCGGGATCGCGCGAAGTAACAAGACGACCACAAAAAGAACAAAGATGAACAGCAAGTACAAATGCAAAATAAAGTATATATTTACAAGTATTTACAGTCTTTAATATTTCCAGTGAAGGAAAAAACCGTAAGCGCGCACAAAGGTTAGCACGGCAGGAGCGGCGAGCGGTTAAGCAAAAGCTAAAATGCGGTTGAAGCGAAATACAAGCGGCCGTATATGATCATACTTAGCGGGTGATCTGCGAACGAGAATCGATTCCGCGGCGCAACGGCGGTCCTTTTATTGCCTCCTAGACGAACCTCCCTTCCGGCGGATTTCCACGAATTTCGAAAGGGTGATTGGCCATCGGGGCCCTACGTCATCGTGCGGACGTCACCGTTTTTACGTGACGACCCGACGGGAACGTTGCTTGTTTTTAACCGCAATGTTCATAGCATGGATCTTTCTTTTGTGTTAGCTCGGTTACTTGACTTTGTTTTCGCCGAGTGAATGTCGGCGAACTTTCCAGAATGCCAATGCTAGAAAGATCCATGCTATGCGGAACATCAACGCGACGAATTTAATGCGAAAATTAAGCGAGCATTTTTCATGCAAAGGCGGTTTCGCGATGTGACTTATGCAAGACGTTACGATCTCAAACAAATGCAATGTAATATACTTAAAAAACGATACAGAAAAACCCTAGATTCCGCTAAAAAAGACACTTTGCTGATAAAAGAAAGTTTTTATAACCTTAATTATTCATCCGAGTTTTGGACCGCAGTAAACAATTGCAAACCAAAACGCAACACCTTCCATAGTTTACCAATTGAAAGGTGGAATGAATTTTATGAAACAATGTATACCGCGACTCGATATGAGCCTTACTTTTTACGGCCCCGGACACGAATTATTAGACAAACCGATCTCACAACTTGAACTCAAAAAAGCGTTAAAAAAAAGTAAAAATGGCAAAGCTCCGGGTCCGGATGGAATCTCTAACGAATTTTACAAAACCGGAATGGTCTACCGCCGGAATGGTTCATGTTCCTCCTTTGTTTGTACAACAAGGTACTGGACGCGGAATCGGTTCCGATCCTGTGGGCCGGGGTGATACTGACAATGATTTTCAAGAAGGGCGACGAAGATGATCCTGCCAACTACCGAGGGATTGCACTTGTAAACAGCATAACGAAAATATTTACGGACATCTTAAAGAACAAGCTAAATATTGTAAGGAAAATTCTGAAGATCATTCCAGAGTCTCAAATGGGCTTCAGGAAAGGTCGTGGTTGCGTGAAAAGTATTTTTACTCTTATCGCTACAATCCAACTTCAGTTAAGACTTGGCGAAAGGGAAATATACGGCATATTTGTCGACTTTAAACGGGCATTTGATTCTATACCACACGCGCTCCTCTGGGAAAAATTTTATAGACAAGTTATAAGCCCTAAGTTTATCCGCATAACAAAGTCATTGTACGATCAAGCCTCTGTCCAAGTAAAGAGTCGGGAAGCTCGGTCAAAAGAATTTCCAGTTTCCGAAGGCGTTTTACAAGGGGAGTCTCTGAGCCCCGACCTATTTCTTCTGTTTTTAGCTGACATTAAAGAGTTTTTTAGAAGCAAAAGGCTGACCGGACTAAACATAAACAGATTGCTGGATATATAATATTAATGATTCTCTATGCGGACGACACCGTAATATTAGCGCACTCGCATGCAGACCTGAGGAAAAAACTGAAGACTTTGAAAGAATATTGCGATAGGAATGGCTTAAAAGTGAAATCGTAGTGTTTAAATCGGGCGGCAGAGCGCAGAAATTAGATAACAACTTCATTCAGTACCAAGGCGAAACTGTCGAGGTAGTCTCTGACTACAACTACCTGGGAGTCCCCATATCAAGTTCTACTCTGGATCTTAAAGCTGCCCAAGCTTCAGTAAACAAAGCGAAAATAGCATCTAGTACTGTGTTATCCATCCTCGCGAACGCAAAATGCGATTCATGGGACGCATATGGGAAACTGTATGACAGCATGGTTACGTCTACATTACTGTATGCCTTCCCAGCTTGGGGACTAAGATACCAAGATTTTGTCAAACTAGTACAAACCTGGTTCTTTAAAATACTGCTACTTCTGCCAAAAAACACTTTAAATGCTGTACTTAGACTGGAACTTGGTTTACTGAAAATATCCTATAAAGCGATGCGGCTGACATGGGACTGGCTCATTAGAATTCTTGAAGAGGACGATGAATCTTTACCTAAATCGTGTATGGTTAGACTGATAAACCTTGCTAGTAGCATAGAAGGCGAAAACAAATACAATTGGGCCTCTCAATTTAGAACTTTCCTAAACAAAACAGAGCCAGGTGCATAGAAAGGAAGAACTGAAACAGTATTTGCCAAGTACAAACTAATCTTAAAAACTGAAGACTTCAACTCGTGGGCTCTATCCACGTCTAGCCAGCTCAAAATTCCTCGAACAATCAACAATCTTGCGGCCAAACACCTCATGATGCGACTTCTTTTAGCTATAAAACGTATTATTACCCAAATTAGACTGGCCAATCAATTTACTTGCAATCTTAGTTTTAAACACTGTACTGGGAAACTTGACCCGCAACAAATATGCCAACATTGTAATCTCGCCGAAAAAGAAATTGTACTACACTTTATGCTCTTTTGTTCGCTTTACGAGCCGTACAGAACGCACTATTTGAGCGATTTCATGAATGCTGAAAAAACCAGCGATTTACTGACTAAAATGTTTCATCTCTACAAACTCGAAAATTCTGGGAAAAAAAAGAAAAAAACTGTTTAATTATATCAATCGAAGTTTAATGTTAAGAGTTTTTTCACTTTTTGTTTGAATTTATTGTAAGCAAAAGCGACGCCCCCCCTTGCTATAGAGGTATCTGTATATCTCTGTTGAAGCAATAAACAAACAAAACTCATACAAGAGAGGAGCCACGTATGTGTGCGCCCAGCGCCGCGCTGAATGTATCCCCCCTATTTCCGTTTCGACTACTTCGGGCCGCGTCGCGCGCGTCGCCAGCGTCGCGCGTCGCCCATCGCGTGATTTAAATTTTAACTGTGACATCACTGCAAAAAAACACACTTTTTTAAATTTATGATTTTGTTTTGTGATCACGTCCCTTATTCGGTTTACCTTTTTCTGCAACGGATACATTATTACATTAATTGTAAGTGCGTCACAGACTACTACTACGTTTACGCGAGCGTTACTTCTGTAGTAACTTACGATAATTCCTTCGCGTAAACAGGATTTTGTAGTAACTTATAATAATTTACTCCGCGTAAACGAGTGAATTATAGTAAATTACTACAGAAGTAACGCTCGCGTAAACATAGTATACGTAAACAGCCCGATTTACGGCAAAGTTATAACATCGATGTTATAACTACTGATGTTAAATGCCGTCTAAATGTTTTTTTAATGTCAGTAGTTATAACACCGACGTTATAACTTTGCCGTAAATTTGGCCGTGCAAACGTAATTATAATCAAAACAGAAACGGATTATTACGCTATACCTTAGTGCTACCATTTAAGATAACTACAAGAAAGATAAAAAAACGAAGATGGCGAAAAATACACCGAAAAATGTAAGTACATTTGTATTAAACGCGTAAAGAAATTACATAAATTTTAATAAATGTGATTGTTCGCGAAATCGCTGATTAATCCCAAGGATGGAAGCGGGATAAGAAGGACGCGCGTGGAAGGTGTTAATTAATTATTCTGTAATATAAAATGTAACTCAGAACACAAGCTGAGCCGTATTTAATATGAGAAGAGAAATATACAGTCTGACCTGAGAGTGGTGGGCAGTCTTTCGGAGTTCACTAAGCATAAGAAGTCTTTGTATAAGAAGTCTTTGTGTATCGTTCGTAAGTGGGCGAGGCAGTTATATTAATTGCCCTCCTCGTGATGATTAGCCCGTGAGCCGATAAGACACGTGGCGGTCGGCACTCGCGCACATGTGAGCCTGAGTCGTCGTGTTGATATACCCGAGTAAAGCTGGATAAGCGGTCGCTTTACATGTTAATGCAGTATCTCGGCAGCTGTAATCACTGCGGTGGGCACTTCGATGTGTATAGTCACAATCAAGATGCACAGAGCACACATCGTGCGTCTGATCACTGCGCGGCCATTTGTACAATTGCCTCGATCGCGAGGAAGACGTTGGCGATGAGCGCGCCCGTGCTTGCGCAAGTTGCCGCGGTGATGCGGCGTCGATATCCGATCGATGCTGCCATCTGATCGGGCGGCGCAACGGTAACGGAATCTCGAACAGTGATCCATCTAACTAATATTCTAATTTTAGATGGAAGTCGACGAATATTACTTGACTACGACTTCACAAAATTTGACTTAAGTCCTATGAACGTTCTTACTCAATGTGATCCTGCTAATGATCGTACCGTTGATGATTGTGTTGCTGGTGATCGTCCCATCGATGACCGTTCTGCTGGTAATCGTCCCGTCGATGACCGTTCTGCTCATTGGTAATTGCTCTGCTGATAATCAACCAGTTGATCGTCCTATAACTTCTCGTTCTACGCAGTTGATTGTCCTACAATTTCTCGTCCTGCAGTTGATCGTCTTACAATTTCTCGTCCTGCAGTTGATCATCTTACAACTTCTCGTCATGCAGTCGATCGTCCTACAACTTCTCGTCATGCAGTCAATCGTACTACAACTTCTCGTCCTGCAGTCAATTGTCTTACAATTTCTTGTCCTGCAGTTGATCGTCTTCTAACTTCTCGTTCTACTGTTGATCGTCCTGGAACTTCTGGTCTTGCAGTTGATCATCCTACTGATAACCATATTGTTGAAAACGTGAGCAATGTTTCAGGTAACAATATTTTAATTAATTATGATTTTATAATTGTATTTAATTTGTACTTGATAATGAATTTTGTAATATAAACCTAATCAGCATTTGTATAATTATAGTTTCAACTTTATTGCTAATACAGCAAAAGCAGTGTTAACACTATATTACTTTTACTGCAATTGGCAATAGTAGCTAAAGAATAAATACTTCTACCCCCAGGTAGAAATCCAGGGGTCGGGGAAGGCGCGTTCCCCGCGGGGGGAACGCCATAAGAGATGGGCGAGGGGGGTCCGGGAGGAGCAGCTGGTGGGGGGGGGACGAGGAGTGGGCGAAATTCACTTCTGGCCCCGGTTACTCTGGAGGGGGTCGGGGGAAGGGGGAGTACCGCGTTACCGACGGTGCGCGAAAAGGGAGCGTCGTCGATCGCGGCGAGGCGCGTACTGTCGCGTCGCCCGCTTTTCTCTGTCTTAACGGGCCGGACGTGGTTTTCCGGCCCCCCGTTTCCCAAACGGCGAAAATCGCGAGTCGTCCTCCCGCGAGGGGGAGCGTCGATCGCGCGCTTCTTCGTCTCAACGGGCCGGACGCGGTTTTCCGACCAGCCTCGTTGTATCGAGAGAGACTGAGAGAGACGATACCGCTCTCTTCGTTCACCCGAACCGTACTGTTCGAGATCCGTCGAACTTTCCTACGCGAAACATCGGCTCGAAAATATTATTATATTTAACATCGAGAAATACCGATGTTTATGTGGTTTGAGCTCTTTCGAACTTGTGCGAAACATACGTTCCCCGCGATCCCCGCGCCCTCGAAGCCCATCGATCGCGATCACGCGTTACGAGAGTGCTCCCTTATTTGTCGAAGCACGGAAACGGCTGTTGTGACGCGTGATATGACCATACGGACGAATAGCGACTCAGCTCTCATCGCGCGTTCGTTCCTGAAAAACAACCCTCTTGAGTAAACGGCGAATTCGCTCGCCGGACATTCAGTCGTTGCTGAGGATTCCCAGCCTCAAGTCGTGGGCCAGAACTTATAGCCGAAAGTCGTCGCGTATCATTCCTCGTCTAAAAGCACGGCTCTCTCCCTCTTAAATCGCTGCTTGAATCGCTACTCGCTCGTTTCGTCTCAAAGTGCGGATCTAAGTTACTTATATTTCTTCATTAAGTGTACTACTTAGCGAGGGGTCCGAAAACTTTCGGTCGTGCTCCGCTCGCGATCGTTCGTCTGCCGCGCGCTAAAGATTTCCGTTCGACGCGTACAAGATCTCCGCTCCGCGAGAGGCTTTGATACGAGAAACCGAGACAAGATTTCCGTTCGCGCTACCTGGCAGAAAAGTACGAACGACTCAGAAGATTTCCGAATCCGCGGCGCACGATCCGTTGTTCCCCCTCGCGTCTTCTCCGTTTTTGAAATAAAGACTATATATTTCTTCGTGCAATCTGTGTTCCGAGTGCTTTAATCCTCATTCCTCCCGCGAATTTACGACTCGCGTTACACACGCTTCTCGCTCAACTCTGAGCGGAATCCAGATTCAGGGCGACCGTCGGAAAGCGACGCCCGAACACGTACGTTTCGCGAATAATTTTTTTATCGCGCGTCCGAACTCGTTCAAGGTCGCTGTCGTCACATCCTCCTTTTGTTTTTCTCGAACGACGCGGCGAGCGGTCGTCGTTTTTCCGGGGAAAGAGTTTATCTGGGTATGGAAAACCAACGTTGAGATAACAAACGCGTATAAAATAAGTTTTGCTTGCGACGGCGCGGCATACGGTGACGCGGATTGACAAATGTATCGTGAGAAAGTGGTGCGAACCGATCGGAACGGGAATAAGTTGTTGTTTAATGCGGTATGAGCGACGAGTACGTAGAACTTTGCAAACCGGTGTTTAATTCTAAAATTAAAAACTGATTGTAAAAATAAGCGAACCGCTTGTGAGGAATTGTTGCAGATCGGATTCGTAGAGAGTTGACGTAACGAGATATATCTGATCCGTCGCGAAATCGGAATCGCCGATCGCCAATCGAACTGGAGGTTTTTCTATTGCCAAATATATTTAAAAAGAATAGAGGACGGTATTTATACGTCTAATTGATTTAGACCCGACAGCGGTGATAATGTAGCAATAGCAATGTGTGTACTCGCGAATGAACGATCACCGTTATTACTCGTCCGAGGAATCAGACGGCGAACTGCGCTGATACGAGCCCATGCCCGCGTTCTCGTCGGATTCGACGACGATGTTAAATTCCGCTAGGGCGCACGATTATACGCGTAAATTGCCGCTCAAGTATCATCATTATTATCAGACGGTGTTCGGAGGAGAGAAGCTACGTAGGATTTACACCTACGGGTCTCGTCGTCTTTTCGATCGAGTGAAATTTAGTGTTCCCGAGGGTGAAAAGCCCTTCTGGATGACATGCAGAAAGAGTGCGACGAATTGTTCGCCGCGGACGTCCGCGACGCGGACGGGTATCGCGCGTGGAGACGACGATGCGACGAGTGTTTCCAGCTCCTGCGGGAGAGCTGTCGAGTCGGACGCTCCGAAGGGCGAGGCAACACCGGAGCCGTGACCGCTCTGGTGGCTCGAATAGCACGACTGGAAGTTTCGAGGGAGGATCTGCGTCGGCGATTCGAACGCGCCGTAGGTGCCGGTTTGGACGGTGAGGGTGCTGGTAGCAGCAGCAGCGTCAGCGGAGGATTTTCGTGGGTCGAGATCGATACGGCGTTCCGAAGTCGCGTGCTCACCGGCGTTGCGACGAACTCGACGTACATCGAACCCGCGCGATTTTTCGAGGATGCGAAGGGCACCGTGCTCGAAAAAGTGCAGGACAATTTGAACAGACACACGTGCTTGAAGGTCATTGTTATGTTCAATGGAGAATTCGTAGCGTACGATAAGATCGACGTGAAGAGTATCGTAACGCGGAACGAACAGCTCATCCAAGCGTCCGATCTGAGCGAGTGGTACGATAGGCGCGTGCGCGACGCGATTCTAGCAGGGTTGGACGAATTTCAGGAACGCGACAGCGGATGGGCGTTGTCTAGAATACTGAACCTAACGCTGAACGTGAACAAGTGTAATCCTATGCGCGTGGGATGTTGGATGGAAATACCGCGAGGTATAAGACTTAAAAAGGCGGTGGTGAACGTGCGATCGGAGAAGGACACGTGTTTCGCACGCGCGGTGGTCGCGGCTCTGTATCCCACCGAGCGGCACGCGGAATGATGCGGCTCGTATCCCGATTACGCGACGGTGTTGAATCTCGACGGGATAAAGTTCCCCATAGATCTGAAACACATCGGAAAGTTTGAACGTCAGAATGACGTATCGATCAATGTGTTCACCACTCAAGAAGAGATTGGAAAGAAAGATAAGTACGGACGGGGCGCCGACGACAACGCGATCGTGCCTCTGCGGTTAACCGACGATAAGAGGGATAGACACGTAAATCTCCTGTATCTGCGCAATACGTTGCGTGGCGTCGTCAACGGGGGTCATTTCGCCTGGCTAAAGAATCTATCGCGATTGGTGAATTCACAATTGACCGTGAGCCGCTGCGCGAAACACGTTTGCGATCGGTAGGTAAAAAAACTGAGGAACAAGGGAACGGAAAGATGTTATTTAATAAATGACGTTACTTCGCAGATGCCTACAATATTTCTAAACGCGCGAAAAGTTGGCCGCTCACAGCGTCGACTGCGGCCGATTGAACGTCTGCGCCATCGTTCTTCCAAACGAGGACGATAAGTGATGTGTATGAAGTTAGCACATCAATTGTCAGCATATCAAAAAAAAAGTAGAGTTCTCTTTGCATACAACCGAGTTCTATAGTTCCTGATAATTTTTAACAATAGTTCTGGTCATTAAATATAAATAAACGAAAGTTGAGAAATGATATGCTAACTTCCCGCGAAGTTAGCATATCATAATTTTTTCAGAATGAATTTTATAGTTCTTGACGAGTTCTATAGTTCTGTAATATAGTTCTGACCATTAACTATCTCTAAATAATTATAAACAAATATTATCAGCATATCACTCGTACTAGAGTGATATGCTATGGTTCTGCGAGAAGTTCTCGGCTCGTTTAAAATTTTAAACAATAGTTCTGAACTCCCTGACGATAGTTACGTACAGTTCTGACCACTGGCTACCTTTAAATAATTATTAACAATTATTATCAGCATATCACTCGAACTAGAATGATATGCTACGCTTTTGCGACAAGTTCTCGGTTTGTTTGAAATTTTAAACAATAGTTCTGAACTCTCTGACGATAGTTCCGTACATTTCTGACCACTGGCTACCTTTAAATAATTATTAAAAAATATTAATAGCATACTCGTACTAGAGTGATATGCTATGTTTCTGCGAGAAGTTCTCGGCTAGTTCGAAATTTTAAACAATAGTTCTGAACTCCCTGACAATAGTTCCGTACAGTTCTGACCATTAATAATCTCTAAATAATTATTAACAATTATTACCAGCATATCACTCGTACTAAAGTAATATGCTATACTTCTGCGACTAGTTCTCGGCTCGTTCGAGATTTTAAACAATAGTTCTGAACTCCCTGACGATAGTTCCGTACAGTTCTGACCACTGGCAACCTTTAAATAATTATTAACAATTATTATCAGCATATCACTCGAATTAGAATGATATGCTACGCTTTTGCGACAAGTTCTCGGCTCGTTTGAAATTTTAAACAATAGTTCTGAACTCCCTGACGATAGTTCCGTACATTTCTGACCACTGGCTACCTTTAAATAATTATTAAAATATATTAATAGCATACTCGTACTAGAGTGATATGCTATGTTTCTGCGAGAAGTTCTCGGCTAGTTCGAAATTTTAAACAATAGTTCTGAACTCCCTGACGATAGTTCCGTACAGTTCTGACCATTAATAATCTCTAAATAATTATTAACAATTATTACCAGCATATCACTCGTACTAAAGTAATATGCTATACTTCTGCGACTAGTTCTCGGCTCGTTCGAGATTTTAAACAATAGTTCTGAACTCCCTGACGATAGTTCCGTACAGTTCTGACCACTGGCTACCTTTAAATAATTATTAACAATTATTATCAGCAAATCACTCATACTAGAATAATATGCTATGCTTCTGCAATAAGTTCTCGGCTCGTTCGAGATTTTAAACAATAGTTTTAAACTCCTTGACGATAGTTCCGTACAGTTCTGACCACTGACTACCTTTAAATAATTATTAACAATTATTATCAGCATATCACACGTACTAGAGTGATATGCTATGTTTCTGCGATAAGTTCTCGGCTCGTTCGAAATTTTAAACAATAGTTCTAAACTCCCTGACGATAGTTCCGTACAGTTCTGACCACTGACTACCTTTAAATAATTATTAACAATTATTATCAGCATATCACTCGTACTAGAGTGATATGCTATGCTTTTGCGATAAGTTCTCGGCTCGTTCGAGATTTTAAACAAGAGTTCTAAACTCCCTGACGATAGTTCCGTACAGTTCTGACCACTGGCTACCTTTAAATAATTATTAACAATTATTATTAGCATATCACTCACACTAGAATGATATGCTATGCTTCTGCGATAAGTTCTCGGTTCGTTCGAGATTTTAAACAATAGTTCTAAACTACCTGACGATAGTTCCGTACAGTTCTGACCACTGGCCACCTTTAAATAATTATTAACAATTATTATCAGCATATCACTCGTACTAGAGTGATATGATATGCTTCTGCGATAAGTTCTCGGCTGGTTCGAGATTTTAAACAATAGTTCTAAACTCCCTGACGATAGTTCCGTACAGTTTTGACTATTGGCCACCTTTAAATAATTATTAACAATTATTATCAACATATCACGCGTACTAGAGTGATATGTTATGCTTCTGCGATAAGTTCTCGGCTCGTTCGAGATTTTAAACAATAGTTCTAAACGCCCTGACGATAGTTTCGTACAGTTCTGACCATTAATTATCTTTAAATAATTATTAACAATTATTATCAGCATATTACTCGTACTAGAGTGATATGCTATGCTTCTGCGATAAGTTCTTGGCTCGTTCGAAGTCTTACCACTGTTACTCACCTTTACGATAGTTCCGTACGTTCTGACCACTGGCCACCCTTAAATATTATTAACCAGTATCACATATCACTCGTACTAGAGTGATATGCTATGCTTCTGCGATAAGTTCTCGGCTCGTTCGAGATTTTAAACAATAGTTCTAAACTCCCTGACAATAGTTCCGTACAGTTCTGACCACTGGCCACTTTTAAATAATTATTAACATTTATTATTAGCATATCACTCGTACTAGAGTGATATGCTATGTTTTTGCGATAAATTCTCGGCTCGTTCGAAATTTTAAACAATAGTTCTAAACTCCCTGACGATAGTTCCGTACAGTTCTGACCACTGGCCACCTTTAAATAATTATTAACAATTATTATCAACATATCACTCGTACTAGAGTAATATGCTATACTTCTGCGACTAGTTCTCGGCTCGTTCGAGATTTTAAACAATAGTTCTGAACTCCCTGACGATAGTTCCGTACAGTTCTGACCACTGGCTACCTTTAAATAATTATTAACAATTATTATCAGCATATCACGCGTACTAGAGTGATATGTTATGCTTCTGCGATAAGTTCTCGGCTCGTTCGAGATTTTAAACAATAGTTCTAAACTCCCTGACGATAGTTCCGTACAGTTCTGACCATTAATTATCTCTAAATAATTATTAACAATTATTATCAGCATATCACTCGTACTAGAGTGATATGCTATGCTTCTGCGATAAGTTCTTGGCTCGTTCGAGATTTTAAACAATAGTTCTAAACTCCCTGACGATAGTTCCGTACAGTTCTGACCACTGGCCACTTTTAAATAATTATTAACAATTATTATCAGCATATCACTCGTACTAGAGTGATATGCTATGTTTCTGCGATAAGTTCTCGGCTCGTTCGAAATTTTAAACAATAGTTCTAAACTCCCTGACGATAGTTCCGTACAGTTCTGACCACTGGCCACCTTTAAATAATTATTAACAATTATTATCAACATATCACTCGTACTAGAGTGATATGCTATGCTTCTGCGATAATATCAAAGAGATCGAATTGAGCACCGTCATTGACGGAAATTTCTCGATAAATGTAAGTCGATCTGTAAATGAGCCCAGTATCGATACTTCGACCACAACGAATAATATCAATCTTGTGATATCTGCGGAAAATGGCATAGTATACGGCCAGAGGAGAAATGTTATGGTAAGCGTAATTATTGGAAGTTGCGCACAGGATGGTCAGACGTAATTGCTGAAACAATCTGGGTACAGCACCAGATCGACTGTGTGTTCTGTTTCAAAAATAACAGCGTTTATCGTAGTGCCATTAGCCGTCAATTTTTAACGTTTTTTGGTCACTGCGTCGAATGTAAAGCCAGAATCAATGGTTGCTTGCTAAGAGAACCAGCAAAAGCGGTTGATGTAGTGCTGACATGTCCCATCGAGGGTATTAATTCTCGCATGCATTCAGAAAAGAAACGAAGGCACTTGAAGGGAAAAAGGCGTTGCAAAATGGCCGATGCTATGATCAATGGAAGAAAAGACGCGGTAATTTTACGACGCAAAGAGGCTGGTCGGTTAAAAAAATTTGGAGGAAAGAATCCACCGATTTTGCTAAGTACCGCAGTCTTGCGCAAAGCCAAAGAACAGCGCCTCTTGGCGAAGTATGACTTTAAATTCTCAAATCCTGCATTAAATTTATACAACAGCTCTCAAAACGGTAAATATGCTAGATATATTCTATTTATAGCATTGCTGAAATTTAATTGCATCTACTGGACGCCAGAACAA
The DNA here is from genome assembly GCF_048541705.1 of Temnothorax americanus. NCBI lineage: Eukaryota > Metazoa > Arthropoda > Insecta > Hymenoptera > Formicidae > Temnothorax > Temnothorax americanus. The sequence continues at coordinate 71,380 of NW_027509806.1, forward strand.
ACGCAAATTTTTTCAGCGCGCTGCCGTAACAACAGAAACGCAACGCTCGCTCTTGATGCCACAGGTAGAATTGTTAAACGTGAAAAATCACATGATCCACACGTTTTTCTGTACCAATGCGTACTTATAACGAGCCAAGGAAGCGTGCCTATATTTCAGATGGTGACGGCTGATCATCGAGCGCTGAATATCGCTAATTTGTTACGATTGATCCTCGCCGCGAATTTACCGATTCCACCCATTGTAGTTACGGACTTTGGATGGGCGCTTCTCATAGCGGTAACTGAAATATTTGGTAGGTGTTCGAGTTTCGGCGATTACCTAAAAAAATGCTACGATGCGGTCTTACACGGATCAGTTACGTTGCCATCGACGTATATGAGATTGGACGTAAGTCATGTTATAGCCATGGTATCACGCTGGAATCGCCTCAAAGGAAAAAAGAAAATCCTCATGCGACGATTTTATTTAAGGTGCGTCGCACAAATGTATCGAATTTCGACCATGGATGAATTATCGAACTTCGTCAAATTTGTTCTTTTCGTCGCTCTCAGTCATTGCATCGGCCACACCCCGTCCAACGATATTCTACCTTTCCCAATGAACGAATTCGATTTTTAAACGACAGAATAAAAGGCGTGCCAATTAATATGGAAGAAGTCGACGACAATGATGCCGATGATGAATTTTCTGAGAATAAAAATATAGAGAAAGAGGAGCATTTTACAGATAACGAAGACTTTAATTCAGATTGGAAAACCTGGAGTGACGATCTGTACAGTGCAGCGAGAGAAATAGCGAATGATTCATCGGTCGGTGATACGATAAACGCCTGCTATAATGAGGACTTCGCTAAGAGGCTCAAGAGGTACTTACTACCTTATGTGGCATTATGGACGGGAGTGATGTTGCCCATTTTTGGAAAAGGGTCAACAATAGCAACATCGGCTGCCGTAAAATCAGAGTTTTGCGATATAATAAAGCGTGCGTTCAAGGGCGAATTGCCTATGAGAGTGGACAATTTCGTTTTCAAACACCTCGATCATATCGATAATAAACTCAAGCTGCTTTCGAATGAATCGGATATTCAATCGGCTGACGAAAGAAAACAACTGCCGGAGATCACGGATAGCTCCCAGTCTACTTTGCTGCCAGCAGCATTATTTACAAACGAGATATCGTATGCTATCAAAAGTGAAAATGCGTGCAACACTCCCAATAAAACTGCAGATACATTGAATATTGGTGTCGTTGATCTGCCGCAGTTATTGGAAACAATTTCTTCAATAACAGCCACCGACAAAATAATTTCATTACATCAAAATGATAACGAAAAATGTCTTGATTACGATAACAAATCAATTACGAAAGAGTCAGAGACAATAGTCACTATTCAAAAGTCGCCAAGCACATCACCCATAGTAGATGAAATATCTTTTAAAAGGCACTATGCTATGGACCAAAATATTCCAGCTAATAATGACTGGATTGTACGTGAAACATGGGGTGGTTTCGAAAAAAACGTGAAAAGCATCGAGAACGATGAACCGCCGAAACCGAAACGGTTGAAATCGACATACTTGGACAATTGTCCCGAATGGGATTTTATTAAAAACTCCAAGATCGGACGCATCCCCTTTCTTAAAAATGGAAATATCTCGACACCTGTGAATATGGGTGCCTATAATTTAAACATACGAAACTCATGTCCTTTTGATTCGATGTTTCGTGTCCTGGTCAGCGGAATTTTGGGTAACCGCCTGTATCGAGAAAAAACAACCTCGACTAATTGTCCCATCATACAACTGTGTCACAATGTAATCGCTGCTAAAAAATTAACAGCGAAGCATTACAAGCTGAGAGCAGAAATCTTAAAAAAAATTGCGATGTTTGAGATCAAAAGCTACACCAGGAAGATCAAGTCACTCGACGTAAAAGGTAATGCTGCCCATCTCGCCCAGATAATTTTAAGATCGGAACCTAGTTATTCAAACAAAGTTGAGTGTTCTTGTGGATATGCCAACGGCAATACGTACGCTTTGCTGGATGTCAATATTGACATAGTTTTACATGGTAGATTCTATCAAATGCAAGCGGCAATTGACGATAATTTACGTGTAGGTAGATCTTGTTTCAGGTGCAAAAAATTAATTGAAAATTACACAGATCACGGCTCCCACTTGATCATTGATACAAGTATTGTGACCGATAATCGTTACAAAAACAAAAGCAGGATCATTGTCCACACGTTAGGTTCTATTGCAAAAATCATAACGATAGGACAAAAATCCTATATACTACTGGGTGTGGTCGATTACGATGAGAAAAAAGAGCATTATATCGCTTATGCACTAGCAGGGGTATACTGGTACTGCTATGATGACCTGTTACTAACTCGTAAGTCAGTGAATCCCACAACAAAGATAACGCCTCATATTATTATGTACGCGATATGCAGCGATACGCTGCACTAATTAAACGTTTATTGATTTGCACGTCTTTTTATTTTTACGCTAAAAATTATTATTTTTAAAAACAATATATTAAAAATATATAAAAAAATTAGTAAAAAATATAAAAAAATTTAAAAATAAAAAAATATATAAAAAATAGAAAAATACAAAAAATTTAAAAAAAGGAACCGATTCTCCATCACGTCCGCGTTCGTGGTTCTGAATTCGACGGAGAGTGGGGCAAATTTTAATATAAAAAAAGTAATGTAAACTCTATATACAATATCTACTATATTGACAACACCTTGACCTTTTTTTCCAGATATACATCCAGCATACTTTTCTAAAAATTTTAGACATTTGACTGCAACATTATAATAATAACTCTGGTATTTACGCCGCGCGGGAATTTATGTCGCAAAAGTCAGAAAAAATAGAAAGAATCAAGGCATTTGCTCGCAATCACTCTGTCATGTGTCTTTATGCTATAATTAGTATTGTGTTGCAATTTCCTTCTATTAATATTAACGAAATAATCGTGAGTTGAATCAATTTCTCAATGTAGAAAGCTTGATCATATATTAAGACCTATGTAAAATAGTTATTGTAAAAAACGTAAAAAGTTCAATAATATTTACATGATACATAAGTGTAGAAAAATAGTAAAGAATAGAATACAACAAAATATAAGTGCATAGCTCTTGTATTCTTTGTTCAGCTTGATATCTTTTATATTCCACCTGTTTCAGATATACGACATTTTTAGCGAGCGGAACTTATGCCATAGTAGAAACAGTCTGTAAACATCAAAATCTCCTAAGTGTTCTAAAGGTAGTCAATGGTCAGAGCTGTGCGGAACTATTGTCAGGGAGTTTAGAACTATTGTTTAAAATCTCGAACGAGCCGAGAACTTATCGCAGAAGCATAGCATATCACTCTAGTACGAGTGATATGCTGATAATAATTGTTAATAATTATTTAAAGGTGGCCAGTGGTCAGAACTGTACGGAACTATCGTCAGGGAGTTTAGAACTATTGTTTAAAATTTCGAACGAGCCAAGAACTTATCGCAGAAGCATAGCATATCACTCTAGTACGAGTGATATGCTGATAATAATTGTTAATAATTATTTAGAGATAATTAATGGTCAGAACTGTACGGAACTATCGTCAGGGAGTTTAGAACTATTGTTTAAAATCTCGAACGAGCCGAGAACTTATCGCAGAAGCATAACATATCACTCTAGTACGCGTGATATGCTGATAATAATTGTTAATAATTATTTAAAGGTGGCCAGTAGTCAAAACTGTACGGAACTATCGTCAGGGAGTTTAGAACTATTGTTTAAAATCTCGAACGAGCCGAGAACTTATCGCAGAAGCATATCATATCACTCTAGTACGAGTGATATGCTAATAATAATTGTTAATAATTATTTAAAGGTGGCCAGTGGTCAGAACTGTACGGAACTATCGTCAGGGAGTTTAGAACTATTGTTTAAAATCTCGAACGAACCGAGAACTTATTGCAGAAGCATAGCATATCATTCTAGTGTGAGTGATATGCTGATAATAATTGTTAATAATTATTTAAAGGTAGCCAGTGGTCAGAAATGTACGGAACTATCGTCAGAGAGTTCAGAACTATTGTTTAAAATCTCGAACGAGCCGAGAACTTATCGCAGAAGCATAGCACATCACTCTAGTACGAGTGATATGCTGATAATAAATGTTAATAATTATTTAAAGGTGGCCAGTGGTCAGAACTGTACGGAACTATTGTCAGGGAGTTTAGAACTATTGTTTAAAATCTCGAACGAGCCGAGAACTTATCGCAGAAGCATAGCATATCACTCTAGTACGAGTGATATGCTGATAATAATTGTTAATAATTATTTAAAGGTGGTCAGTGGTCAGAACTGTACGGAACTATCGTCAGGGAGTTTAGAACTATTGTTTAAAATTTCGAACAAGCCAAGAACTTATCGCAGAAGCATAGCATATCACTCTAGTACGAGTGATATGCTAATAATAATTGTTAATAATTATTTAGAGATAATTAATGGTCAGAACTGTACGCAACTATCGTCAGGGAGTTTAGAACTATTGTTTAAAATCTTGAACGAGCCGAGAACTTATCGCAGAAGCATAACATATCACTCTAGTACGCGTGATATGCTGATAATAAATGTTAATAATTATTTAAAGGTGGCCAGTAGTCAAAACTGTACGGAACTATCGTCAGGGAGTTTAGAACTATTGTTTAAAATCTCGAACGAGCCGAGAACTTATCGCAGAAGCATATCATATCACTCTAGTACGAGTGATATGCTAATAATAATTGTTAATAATTATTTAAAGGTGGCCAGTGGTCAGAACTGTACGGAACTATCGTCAGGGAGTTTAGAACTATTGTTTAAAATCTCGAACAAACCGAGAACTTATCGCAGAAGCATAGCATATCATTCTAGTGTGAGTGATATGCTGATAATAATTGTTAATAATTATTTAAAGGTAGCCAGTGGTCAGAAATGTACGGAACTATCGTCAGAGAGTTCAGAACTATTGTTTAAAATTTCAAACGAGCCGAGAACTTGTCGCAAAAGCGTAGCATATCATTCTAGTTCGAGTGATATGCTGATAATAATTGTTAATAATTATTTAAAGGTAACCAGTGGTCAGAACTGTACGTAACTATCGTCAGGGAGTTCAGAACTATTGTTTAAAATTTTAAACGAGCCGAGAACTTCTCGCAGAACCATAGCATATCACTCTAGTACGAGTGATATGCTGATAATATTTGTTTATAATTATTTAGAGATAGTTAATGGTCAGAACTATATTACAGAACTATAGAACTCGTCAAGAACTATAAAATTCATTCTGAAAAAATTATGATATGCTAACTTCGCGGGAAGTTAGTATATCATTTCTCAACTTTTGTTTATTTATATTTAATGACCAGAACTATTGTTAAAAATTATCAGGAACTATAGAACTCGGTTGTATGCAAAGAGAACTCTACTTTTTTTTTGATTTGCTGACAATTGATGTGCTAACTTCATACACATCATTATGTCGTGGCGACAGAATTCTTTCACGAATTCGGATATTGCGTCTTTGCGCGCCGAGCGTGTCGCAGCATTTCTTATGTTTCACACTACGTTATGTTTTCCATATTATTTACTACTCTCATGTTTGGTTTTAAGTTCTCTCGTGTAATTCGCGTTTACTTCATTCTCCGTAAGGTAATTCGAGTTAGTATCGTCGCTATATTTTTGTTAATATTTTTGTGTTTTTTGTAAAATTAATATGTGTTCAATTTCAATGATTTTATTTTTTTTATTGACACAGTGCAACACAAACATTACAATGTAATAATTATGGCGTATGCCGTATGTGAACTGTGATGTTTGTTGTATATTTGTGGGGCCCTGAAAAGGGCCGTTTGTGTGTGTTAATGTGGTTCTGAAAAGGGCCGTTTTTTAGGTCCTAGTGTTGGATAGGGCGTTCGCCCCAGATGAGACACGGCTCCATTTGTGTGCGGTGGAGTGGCTGGCGTGACCCCCAAGGGCCAGCTTTTCTGCACGCAGGCGGTGTTCCCGGCGGCGTGTAGGACCCGCGATGGTTGAAGTCCTCGTTCTCGGTCTGCGTAACCCGAGTATCTACCAGGCTCGAGATACACGCCTGTGTTCCCCTTTCGGTGGTCGGCGCCTCCCACTCACTATCTGTCTGCGTCTCTGCTCCACTCGTGGAAGACCGGGTCTGGAGGCCGCGGTGGACCCGCGACGATGGTGGCACGGTCTGTGTGCCTCGTGAGCGGAGGTCTCCTGGCGACGCAGGTAGCGGTGACAGCAAAGACGGCACCTTGTACCGCGGTGAAGTGTAGCGGCGCAGGCGGATGTCCCACGTTTTCAGGTGCGCTCTCGGTGGACGCGTGGGTGGCCACGGCGAAGATTCGAGCCGTATCAGCTTCCACGCTACGGACAGGTGCTCCTGTGGCTGCGCTGGTTGTTTGGGCGGCAGCGACGGGCGTGAAGTCGGCGGCTTGGTCCTGTCGTACTTTCTCAGCGTGGTTACTTCCAAGAAGGCTTCTTCTGTGCTGTAACACAGCTGGGTGAAGAAAGTCAAAAATGCCGTTGCTGTCAGCCTTTATATACACCTCCTTGCCGAACTTCTTTTACGCAAAAGCTCAGCCGCTTAGCGGTGTGAGCTTGTTGTTATCTTTGTGTCATCCTGGGAGCACGTGCTTGTTGTGCGCGACCGGTTGCCGTGCTGCGGGCGCTTACGCCCGGCAGGACGCGTGGAACGGGTTGCCGTTTCGTAGGGACGCGCCTATATGCGCGCGGTGTAGCGGTTGAACCGCCGTCTCTCGGGGCGCTCACAGCCGCCACAATAATAATTAATATATTTATAATAATTAATATATATGTATATTAATGATTTAAATTGGTTGACTTTTTTGTTTCTTTATTATGCTCATTTATTTGTAGAATTATTAAATTTTTTTCTTTTATATTGAAAAAATTTATTAGTATGTAATATATACATATATATACAATGTACATGTTATACGTCTTTATGACATATTTTATAATTCTTGACATGTGTTTGACACTTAGACATGTGTTGTGTGGATAATCACTTTCCTGCACAACAAGGTGTTTCCTATAACCCTATCATTTAGATTACTATTTTTTTTAATCAGATGGTGTATTTTTATTAACGTACAATAATGTAATTTATTAAACAACAAATTTAATTATATAGGATATTATTTTTTTATGAACTACATTGCTACGTTAATAAAAATATACCATCCCATTTAAAAGAATGTTGATGATTTTGAAATCTCATAAAATACGAAAAAAATTCTGCATATCATAATATTTGCCCCTTTGAAACGAACAATTTTCCTTTTGGTATTTTTTTGTGTCATTAAAAATAACAGAAATTATGCAGTTCGCAAAACGCAAGACACACGCACAGTCTACATGTCAATCTAATCTCTTTGTGTATACAGGTTAGATTGACATAGACTGGGCCTTACACCGTAGCGCATAGTGCAGACATTGTGTGCAACTGCATTCGCGCAAGTACACGGTGATTGGCAGTCCATTCTGTGGTGGGGGTATTCCATAATTTTGGTATTTCGCTCTTATCGCCCTATCCGGTCAAAAATAGAGAGACTCTACTGTATACTTTTCCTAAGTTTATGGTCGGTGCAGTTTTTTATTGGAATATAATAACTTTTATTTCAGCCGTCTTATTTCAACTAACCTCGGATTTAGAATTAAAGTCCTTGCGTTGCATTTAATAATAAAATTTAACTAAAAAAATGGCGATATATATTTTAAGACTTTGTAACATTTTAAGACAAAAATTCTAATAAAAAAATACGGAGGCTATAATAGTGAATAAGCGCACAAAATTCTAACCACTTTAAACTTTTCTCATTTGAAAACTATTATAGCCTCGGGATTTTTGTATTAAAATTTTTGTCTTAAAATGTTACAAAACATTTATCATTAAAATATTTATCGCCAGTTTAATTACATTCTGTATAGTTAAAAAAAATATTACAAAATTTCACAAATATGAAAGAATTCTATAAAAATATAATATTATTGGAAGGAGCTAATTTTGCATTTGGCTAATTGGGTGTATAATCAAAAATAAATTTATACACGTATTTGTGTGCATGTACTTACCTCCGTTTCTGTACAAGCTTTTATAGTAGCTAATTTTCCTTCAACAACTGGGTTTTGTCGATAACCTTCTGTTGTTTTTTAATTGTTTTCGTCCTCGTCGGTTATTTCTGATGCAGAAAATAGAAGTGACGATGGCAGAACTTTTGGCCTCTCTTTTTCTATTCTACGTTGCAAATCCTCTAACGTTTCTGTAAATATAATTGATTATCACAAATTTGCGCAAATAAGGGAGAAGAGAGTGGTTGCGTTAGTGGCTAAAGACATATACAAGTTACAACGAGTTACATCAAGTTACCGGGCTCTGTCCATCCTAGTCTCCACTTCAGGTTTTTTCAAGCTTCCCTTTATAGAGCTGGCCAGACTCTACGACGAAGATCCTGCTTGACCCCTGTCTTCTGCCGCCAACGCTCCTCTTCCCTCTTGAGCTTTGCGCGTTTGAGTCTTCCTTCTTCGGGATCAGAGGGGGAAATACTTCCGTGGACCCATCGCTCCAAGAGCTCTCTGTCCCCTGGCATTCGCCCTCAGTCTCACGGGAAAACCACGGTCAAAAACCGTGAGAGAGGCAGTCCAGAAAGGTTTCCCAGGAGAAGACTGAAATTCCCCTGCCGTCATGCCTTATCCGTAAGATGTTAATATCTGTAACAAAAACATTTAAAAACGCAAAAAAATCAAACAAAAACAAATTAGTAATTTCCTAATTATAATTAAAGTATGGGCTCAGACTCATTTCCCGAGAAACTATTTTGATCAATAAAACCGAGCGTCTTCGTACGCTCGATCGCTATTCTAAGCGACGTTACTCCTTCAACTTGAAGGGAGTGCTTCACAAAGCCGTCGGTCAACGCAGCGACGAATTGAGAGCTTGCAATTTTATCGCGAACTTCATGCGAGCATTCGGGATACGCCTTCTGCGATAATCTCTCTAAATCCGCGCCCAACGCTGCGAAATCTTCGCCCGAGCGCTGTTTCGCCTTTAACTCTGCGTAAGAGAGAAATTCGATCTCGTCGGCGTACGCATCAAGTAATGAACGCGCCTTTCCCCGTAAACACGACGCCAAGACAACCGCTTTTTCCGCCTCACTCCATCTATTCGCAATGGCAATTAGCGAGAATTGTGAAAGAAACTCGCGTAACGGTGCCGTCCCGTCGTACGTATCAAGCTTTAATTTTATTCCGCGAGAAATTCCGTCTCCGGACGCGTCTACACCCGCGCCCGTCACTCGCACCGCGCCGCTCGCGTTTTCGAGTGAAAGAAAGTTATTGGAGGGACTTAGCTCTGAAATACTCTCCTCGATGTAACGAAGCTGGTCATCGCGCTGCTGGATTATCGTCGCAAATTCAGTTTCCCTCTGCGTGCGCTCCGCGCGCATCTCACGGATCTCCTGCATCACCGCCTGCAGTGTGATCACTTCCGCCGTCATCTCCGGAGCGTTCGATTGTGGAGTCGCTGACCGGAGCCGTTTTCTCGTGGGAGCGGTCGAAGCCATCTCGTCTTAATCAGCGCAGCTCGTCTCTTGTACCCCGGACGAGCCCCCAAAATGTTGCGCTCGCCGAGTCGTTCGTTCACACACTTCTCACTCACTCGCTCGCACTCCCGACGCTCACGGAAATAATAGAAACACTGCAGTTATAACAAGAATAATCTCAATGTTTATTATAACGTCGCGATACAGGAGAGCGTGGACACACGTCCAAACGGTCCAGCAGCTCAAGACAAAATCATCAGTTGTTTTATTAAATCAATAAGATCAATAACTGGCTCGTTACTAAGGACAGGCTACATTCGACTCTCCGTTGCACGCTTCAGCTCGGTGTCGGAAAGGTATATCGGGCGGCATGCACGCAACACTATTATTATACATTTAGTGTATGAAATCAAAATTATTTAATTAACAATTTTTCATAAAGCGCATAAATAATTTTTTTTTATTTTTTAAATATTTTTTAGTTTTTTTTTAAGTCGGTTCTATTTGAAAATTTTTTTTTATTTTATACTTTTTTAGTGCTTCATCAGTACCCTGATGTTCTAGCGCGATATCAAGAGACACGGTAGTGTCTCGCGCCAAGTACACGCGGAGCGAGACCGACCGTGACTCTTTTACGCGACGCGACGGGTTGCGAGTACCCGAGATGTTGAGATCTCGATAACGAGTGAACGGATCAAGTTCTAAGTAGGCTTGATCGATAGCTTGAGGTCCAATTAGGGGGGGGGGGGTTTCTCTCATAATATTCCGCTACGTGCCCTACGAGCGGAGATATTGCGACGCAAAGTCCAAATGTGAAAATTTTTTATTAAGATACTTCTTCTTCTACTTCTAACGCCGACGTTTTATATGATGACGTCATAATCAGAAACGTTACTTTCACTTTTTCAACACTGGCGGCGCAGGTATCGCCAGTTTCGATATCGCGCGCGTATTTCGAAATTAGGTCGATAGACTTATCGGTCAGGAAGAAGATTTCTATTTAGGTAAATTAGGTAATAATATATATTTTGAGTCAACGGAAAAGAAAGTTCTCTACGCTTAGCAGAAAATGCCGCTAGGGAATTTTTAAGTCGATTCTTATGAATCAAGCTTGAATTCGATGTCTAGGTATCCCAGGTTGCCGATGACGAGGTCCAGATAGTGCGCTTCATAGTTTTCGGTGTCCAGGTGTAATAACACGTTGAATTCGATGTCTACGTGTCCCAGGTTGCCGATGACGAGGTCCTCATAGTGCGCTCCGTAGTTTTCGGTGTATACGTGTATTAATACCTTGAATTCGATGTCCACGTATCTCAAGTTGCCGATGACGGGATCCAGATAGTGCGCTTCATAGTTTTCGGTGTCCATGTGTAATCGTACGTTGAATTCGATGTCTAGGTGTCCCAGGTTGCTGATGACAAGGTCCACATAGTGCGCTCCGTAGTTTTCGGTGTCTACGTGTATTAATACCTTGAATTCGATGTCCACGTGTCCCAGGTTGCCGACGTGATCCAGATGGTGCGTTTCATAGTTTTCGGTGTCCAGGTGTAATCGTACGTTGAATTCGATGTCTAGGTGTCCCAGGTTGCCGATGACGAGGTCCACATAGTGCGCTTCGTAGTTTTCGGTGTCCAGGTGTAATAATACGTTGAATGCAATGTCTAAATGTTCCAGGTTGCCGATGATGATGTCTAGATAGTGAGTTCCGTAGTTTTTGGTGTCTACGTGTATTAATACCTTGAATTTGATGTTTAGGTATCCCAGGTTGCCGATGACGAGGTCCACATAGTGCGCTCCGTAGTTTTCGGTGTCTACGTGTATTAATACCTTAATTGATGTCTAGGTGTCCCAGGTTGCTGATGACGAGGTCCAGATATTGCGCTCCGTAGTTTTCGGTGTCTAGGTGTAATAATACCTCGAATTCGATGTTCACGTGTCCCAGGTTGCCGATGACGAAATCCAGATAGTGCGCTTCATAGTTTTCGGTGTCCAGGTGTAATCGTACGTTGAATTCGATGTCTAGGTGTCCCAGGTTGCCGATGACGAGGTCCACATAGTGCGCTTCGTAGTTTTCGGTGTCCAGGTGTAATAATACGTTGAATGCGATGTCTAAATGTTCCAGGTTGCCGATGACGATGTCTAGATAGTGAGCTCCGTAGTTTTCGGTGTCTACGTGTATTAATACCTTGAATTTGATGTTTAGGTGTCCCAGGTTGCCGATGACGAGGTCCACATAATGAATGTGGACCAATGTAAAGATTTTTCAAAGTAGTGCAACAATTATTTTTTGAGGCAATATACATGTTCTCTCTGTAATTGGCGCTCTAATTTAAAGAGATATCATTTCTTTTTTGTAATTGTAATAGATCACTTGAAGCGCGACTCTTCTTTTTGATAAGGTAACATAATTTTGTGACGTGTATCACTTGGGTTATAATTTTTCGAAAATAAAGATACTACTGCTTAGACTTTTTCGAGATTTTTCGAGATATAAAGATCTACCACTTGTTACTTAGGTTTTTTCGAGGTATAATACTACCACTTTATTTTTTTTTTTTAGGTAACAACATATACACTACTATACGTGTACTTGGCGCTTTTTTTTACCTTTTTTTTAAAAAGGTAATTTTGTGCGGATATCACGCCTTTTTGTAGTATATTACGCATTTTATAAACAGTATGTACAGGATAAAGCTATTTAGAGGTATAATACTACCACTTTGTTTTTTTCGAGGTAACAACATAACAGGGTAACAACATAATACATATACACTACTATGCGTGTACTTGGCGCTCTTTTTTACCTTTTTTATGTACTAAAACCTTCCTAGAGAATTGCTCTATAAGAAAGTGAAAACTGCATTTAAATCCGTTCAGTAGTTTTAAAGAAAATCGTAGACATACATACATACACGCTAAATATAGAACCTCAATTTTTTGAAGTCGATTAAAAAATAAAGTTAATTTGATATTCAATGATAGTCTTAAACCTCGGGATGTGAACGGGGATAGTTTCGCCCCGGAGGCAAGATTTGCGATACTCGAAGGACCAGAGGGAAGTTCCCCTCACGACTATCAAATGTTTAACGCGGAAGCAGAAACGCATGCTACGAAATATTAAGCGAAGCGACTCACCGTGTCGGCCGTCGTCCCCGTGATTCCGCCAATCCTCGTCCTGTCCCCTGACTTGGCCGCTCCGTGGGTCTCGTTCGGCATGCGATGGTAAAACTCGTGCAAGCAAGCAAAACGGTGGAGAGCAAGCGATAGAGCAGGCAGGAAAAGGCAGTAGGAAACGTGCGCACTCCCGGTTGAGCAAGGCGGCAAAGGCGATTCCGTGATGCGTTTTGCCCGGCAAACGTACGCCGTAAGACGGCTCTTAGACTATGTGTGTTTGTGTGTGTGCTGCACGGCGGCTTGACGAGAAGTTCTGATGAGAGGTGTGTCCTCTTCGACTATTTGACGATGAGAGGGTGTGCCGTAAGGCGGCTGTCCAAAATGTGTTTGCCGTAAGACGGCTGGATTGCTAATGCTCTGTCCCCGCGGTCCTGGAACATGTCGCTGCGGCGAGTAGTTGTTCCTTTTCCGGGGGGGGTGGATACCGTCGGCGGATGGGCGATGGCAGCACCGACAGGTGAGTCGCATGATTTGGCTGATCGCGAATCGCCGACGTTTCGCGCGAGAATTACAAACGACTTATGCAACTAGGTATAAACGATAAATGAATACATGAACATGATGTAACTATGCTATTTACAAGGCGATACGCCGAACAGGATGTTTAATTTTTATGAGTTTTATAATAGAAAAGGAACTGTTTTTTTTTTGCTTCTCAGATGTATTTCTTGAACTTAATCATCATAATCTACATCATTATCGCTAAAATATAATAGACATTTTGCATCTTTAGTTAGTTTTTTCTTTTTATGTCCCATAATTTTTCGCGAATTAGATGTTATTAGATCTGAAGCAATTATCAAATTATTAAAAATATCTTCATTATTTTGTATTCGCAACATTTTTCGCGAATGATTTTCTTTATATTTCTAAAATAATTATGGTTTGCTTCCTGAGCATCTTCAGATAATTGTCCTATTGGTACGATAGCATTTTTTATAATATCACTGCCATGAATCAATAATTTGTGGACTGAGACTGGCATGTAGTACCATAGGTATAATGATATAAATAATTCGGCAGTTCTAAATACATAGGATTTGAATTCCAACACGTTAATCCTATTAGCTAGCAATTACTTGCAACAAAACTCCAAATCAAATTATTAAATTTTTTATCTAAACCTGTAATGACAGTTGATAATTCTGAATTAGCAAAAAATTTTTTGGCCGTGTTGCCATCATTGGATGTACCTCTACCTTGTTTCACGAAGTCTATCAAGAGACCTGTTTTTGTTTTGAAAGCAGTCTGTATCTCTCTTTTTCTTTGCTCGACTTCTCGTTTATGACTCTCATTCTTCACTGATCAACATTTGATATTAATTTTATACGAAATATGCAATAAGCATTTGAAACAGCGAATCCAGCAATGTAATGAAAAAAGTCCGAACAAAAAGTATTCATAGAATAATAAATTTCTTTCGCCAGTATATAGAATAACAATTAAAGTAATTTAAATCGACCTGACTGGCAATATATATAACATCTTTCCGATATGAACATTGAAAAACTGTGAGCCAACTTGGTTTGTCGGATTCACACAGCACTTTTTTCAGATCAATATCGAGACATTATTAATTTTGACCATGGTTTTGGTCAGTTGATGTAATTTCTAAATTAAATAGTTTTTAATTTTATTGCGAAAAATATTACCCCAGCCAGGGTTTGAACCTGGAACCTCCCGTATACCGTGCGGGTGTCGTGCCAATTCGACCACTGGGGCTGTGGTAATATTTATCGCAATAACAACTGTAAGATGGAGCACTGATTACTAGGTCGACGGTGTATAATAAACAGAATAATAAATTTCTTTCGCCAGTATATAGAATAACAATTAAAGTAATTTAAATCGACCTGACTGGCAATATATATAACGTCTTTCCGATATGAACATTGAAAAACTGTGAGCCAACTTGGTTTGTCGGATTCACACAGCACTTTTGGTGCTCCATCTTACAGTTGTTATTGCGATAAATATTACCACAGCCCCAGTGGTCGAATTGGCACGACACCGGCACGGTATACGGGAGGTTCCAGGTTCAAACCCTGGCTGGGGTAATATTTTTCGCAATAAAATTAAAAACTATTTAATTTAGAAATTACATCAACTGACCAAAACCATGGTCAAAATTAATAATGTCTCGATATTGATCTGAAAAAAGTGCTGTGTGAATCCAACAAACCAAGTTGGCTCACAGTTTTTCAATGTTTATATCGGAAAGACGTTATATATATTGCCAGTCAGGTCAATTTAAATTACTTTAATTGTTATTCTATATACTGGCAAAAGAAATTTATTATTCTGTTTATTATACACCGTCGACCTAGTAATCGGTGCTCCATCTTACAGTTGTTATTGCGATAAATATTACCACAGCCCCAGTGGTCGAATTGGCACGACACCCGCACGGTATACGGGAGGTTCCAGGTTCAAACCCTGGCTGGGGTAATATTTTTCGCAATAAAATTAAAAACTATTTAATTTAGAAATTACATCAACTGACCAAAACCATGGTCAAAATTAATAATGTCTCGATATTGATCTGAAAAAAGTGCTGTGTGAATCCGACAAACCAAGTTGGCTCACAGTTTTTCAATGTTCATATCGGAAAGACGTTATATATATTGCCAGTCAGGTCGATTTAAATTACTTTAATTGTTATTCTATATACTGGCGAAAGAAATTTATTATTCTGTTTATTGTACACCGTCGACCTAGTAATCGGTGCTCCATCTTACAGTTGTTATTGCGATAAATATTACCACAGCCCCAGTGGTCGAATTGGCACGACACCCGCACGGTATACGGGAGGTTCCAGGTTCAAACCCTGGCTGGGGTAATATTTTTCGCAATAAAATTAAAAACTATTTAATTTAGAAATTACATCAACTGACCAAAATCATGGTCAAAATTAATAATGTCTCGATATTGATCTGAAAAAAGTGCTGTGTGAATCCGACAAACCAAGTTGGCTCACAGTTTTTCAATGTTCATATCGGAAAGACGTTATATATATTGCCAGTCAGGTCGATTTAAATTACTTTAAAAAGTATTCATCTTTCACAATTTTTTGTTTCATTAAATTTAAATCATTTATTTCACTTGGAGAAGCGCCACAAATAGAACATTTCATCAATGATTTAGTATTTGTCATTATGTTACAGATTTTATTGACAATCATAGTAAATAAAAGCGTATGATGTATCGAAATATTTTGTTCGGAAACAGTTGATATCAAAAAAGATATTGAGTGTATGAAGTTAGCCCCCCTTTTTTTGAAATTCATATTTTTGAAAGTTGTTCCAGGTTGTTCTGACTTTGTACTACATTGTTCCAAAACGATAATCCTTAATTCCAAACAGTTTTTTAATAAAATAAAAAAAATGATTTTTTTGGCTGGCCCCCCTTTTTTCGAAAATCGAAATTTTTTGTATCGCTACAGATTGTTCTAGTTGTTCCAAATATTGTTCCAAAAGGACAGATCCTTAAATCAAACCAAAAATCTAGAAAATAAAAAAAACTATTTTTCGTTGGCCCCCTTTTTTTCAAAAATCGAAAATTTTTTTATCGCTACAGATTGTTCTATTTGTTCCAAACATTGTTCCAAAGTATTAATTCGATTAGTTAAAAAAACTTTAAGAGATATTGAAAAAAGAAAAAAATTTAAAATAACAGTTTTTAGCCATTTATTCGTAAACAAAATGATTTACAAAACTGTCGATCTAGAATATATTTCAAATTGCTTAGAACAACTCAGAACGAAATTTTTAAGCCCAAAACAAGAACCTAAAGGGTACTTTACTCTTCATCGGAAATATTACTTTTTAATTTTCTTTGTTAAAAATATTTATTTAATTTTATTTATTCATTTTTTACTATATATTTTTTTAATTATTACTTGAATGAGAATTTATAAAGAATGGATCTAAAAGTTATGTTATATATTAATAAATATATAAAAAGTTAAAGAAGTTGTTGAATTGAATTATCTGGACCTGAAAATATACTTATAATTACTTCAGGAATGTAGGGTGAATTTTTAGTTTGGGGCCACAAAGTCTTCCTCATTTGTTTTTTAGGGTTAACAGATAGATGGTAATAATAACGTATCATATAAAAATATTTATATTTTAATAATGTTCTTAACAATATGTATATTTAATGGGAGTAGTTTCGGTCATTCCCCTCGCATGACCATATAAAATGTCTTATATTTCTACATATATACACATACTGACATTGCCTTTTGGTTCTATGCACGCTTTTCTAGGTTTACGTAACAAGTCGTCGTACTCAATCCAATTGGTGTCATTACGTATATATGCAGTATAATGACCAGATCTTTGTCCGTGAAACATAACGCATCCGACATGGACGTAATGCTGCCCATTTAATTGGATGTGAAGAGGAATGTCATTTAAAGCGGTTGTAATCGAAGATTCGATAAATAACTGAGATCCGTATGATAAACTTATGGAACGTTTGTCATTACATTTGTGGCATCGAAGATTGAAAGCTCTTCCATCCTTTATTGCATCAACAATTTTTGTGTAACCATATTTGTGTAATATTTCTTCGTTTACAGGTAAAATACATTTCTTAATAATTTTTATGTTTTGACATGTTGGACACGTGGATATCTCGGTATAACTATAATTATCTGAGAATACATATTCGCAAAGATTAGCTATATTTGAATTAGCATCAATTGTTATAACATTAGGAGCTTCTGAGTCTTTTAAAAAATGTTTGACATTTTTCAAAATTTCTGCTCTCATTTTATAAATTTTTTTAGTTAATCCTAATTGTATAAAAAGTTTTATAAATATAAATGCATCTGTCGTGGCAGTATTGACAATTTTTTTGAATTTATCATATACGCATGCTTTGGCGAGTATTTGCATAATGCTATCGAAGCCGCATGTATTCTTAACGACAATGTTATTAGATCCTACTTTTAATACTGAAGAAATATTGCCATTTTGTAACACACTTACAATTACATGTTTCTTATGTATATTAAACGTGTCCCAACCAGGACATGCATCTAAATAAGTACGTTTAACTTTTTTATCGTTTTTGTTTCTCCAGTTTTGTTCTGCCGCTAACTCACAAGGTTCTTCATCTGATTCGTCAGAATTTAACAATATTTTAGTATCTAATTTTGAATTTGGAATAACTTCTGTTGAAGTTTCCACTGACTGCTCACGATGCGTATTAATTTCACACGTAGATTGGAGTATCAAACCATCAGTTTTAGTATCTAATTTAGAATATGTAACATCTGTGGAAGCTTCCACTGGTTGTTCATGATGCACATTAATATCTGACGTACATGGGGATATCGGTCTATGAATTTTATCTAATTTCGAACATGTGACATCTTCTGTTAAAGTTTTCTTTGATTGCTCTTGTTGCGTATTAATTTCTGACGTAGGGGGTATTACGTTGTCATCTGCAGTATCTAATTCGCAATACGTGACATCTGCGGAAATTTTCATTGATTGCACATCATGCGTCTTACTTTTTGACGTAGATGGAAATACCGATTTGTTAATTTGCGACATAGCTAACTTCGCTTTACCAGAGAAGGACTGAATATGTACGGTTAAAAATTTATCTATACGCATTGATTGTGAATTGTACTTCAGTAGTCTATGTTTAATATCGTTAAATTCTGATTCGACTGCAGATGAACTCGCATTAATTTTGCCAATCCAAATTTGGATATCATTACTCCAGAATATAACGGAAAATATGGTAACAGAAGTTTAATTTTTTGTACCATTGCTGGACAGTAATATGGATTTATATCAACACCCTCAAAAGCATTACGCAAGTCGTTAATGCAATTGTCAAAGAATTTATTAACCCAGGAAAACATTGCATTATTTTCTGCAGTATTAAATTCATCGCTATTTTGATACGTATCTCCTTGGTTAATATTATCTGACAATAGCAAATTCCTCTCATCTATATCACGACCAATTTCAGTACCCCGATCGGCAATTGTGTCCACATCGGGAATTCCTCTAATTTTTTTACATAAAAAAATTCGAGATTTTTCAGCTAAAGTGTCTTGCTGATTTTCGTCTATTCCAACATTTTCACTGGAACAGAGAATAATCGCAGTTTGTACAATTTTTTTAAATCTTCGAAATCTGTTATTTTTGATAATAAGCACATAATCATAATATAAAATGTTTTAACTTTAGGATGAACAGATGTAAAAATTTTCCATCTACTTATAAAGCTGACATAATGCAAAATATCCAAACGCAAAAAACATGTTGGCGTTTTCTTATTCTTATTTGCAAGTGACAAGTAACATGTTGATAAATATTCTTTAAGATTATTACAATTACCAAATGCTCTTACAATAGCACCCATTAATGCTCTGTCAAAGTCACAAACTATTTGTTGCGGACATGGAAAACTTGCCTTGTGCAAACTACCGATTCGGCGTATTTCAAATAACCAATATAGAATCGCATTCGTATGCTGCACAGCGCTTAACATTTGGAACACTGGCATTTTTGCGGTCGGAGTTTCGCATACAATTTGGTACAAGTATATATGACTTGACAATTCCCCGTTTGGCAATTTTAATTTTTTTACCAAGGATCCGGTAGCATCTATCGAAAGATAATTTGAATATTGCATGTAAGTTGCTAATTGTTCTAAAGTCCAATAATGGACGGAAAACGGATCTAATGAAATAGAATGTATTGTACCGGCATGTAACCCATATTTCATGTTACGAATATTCTTTATGGGATCTGTTTCGTGATTCGCGCCTAAATTAATATCTTGTCTCTCTTGTTTAGCTTTTCGCAAAACAGTATTATAAGGTAAATGTGGAGGTTCGGGATCGCCTAATTCCATCAGTTTGCTTGCTTCCGCTCTGCGCCATTGACAGGGTAATACATGGTTTTCTGCCAATGTTTTGGAAACCTCTACTCTCCTCCGTCCCTTAAGCTGACGTTTTTTATTATGCCTTACAGATTCATCAAAATTAATTATCTTACATTCCATAACAACATCGACGTCAGGCGAAGGTTTGTTAACAACATGACCTAGAAAGGTGCAATTGCATTCCTTACATGACCCTCTAACGGTTAAATACATGCCAGTTTCTGAAAATTTAGAGTTTTTAAAAACCAACGCGCACGGTAGTTTTGTCGCTTTATATACAGTTGCATATATTTTATCTGTCCAAATTTTACGCCGTAATGTACAATAATTACGAGAATGCTGTTTCTTATCAAAATATACTACGTCTTCAGGAGACATGCCGATCCAATCTTTATATGAAAATGTTACATTAAATTCGAGAGTTGTATCTTGCGTAGAAGTATTGATACAAGTAGACGTAGTGCTTGATAATGTAGAATCTGAAGGATTAATATTGTGAAATTGTAATATTTTATCCAGAATTCCATATCGGTTTTCTTTTAACATAATATAAATATATTTTAGTTTAATACTATTATTTAGTCTTGTACTTATATCTTCATATATCTCATTACTGGGTACAACTGGTTTCCCATCATGTTCATCCACCAAATTTCTATAATCTGGTGATAGAATAATATTCAACAAAGGCTCGACGTGTTTGGCCATTCTGGTATGACGTGATACGCTAGAATAAAAATGTCACTGATATAATAAAATATACTCGAATGGATTTACTACTTTCTTTAATAATTCGTGACGATAGAATAATCACGGAGTGATGAAAAAAATAATCACGGAATCTTACCTTGCTCGTGTGTGAAAGAAGCACTCGAAAACACGTTTAATAGAGGAGTTTCTACCTTGCTGAGATACAACCTAATATTCTCTATCACATAGCTTGTCCGCGCGAGTGGAAAGAAGCTCGGAAACGAAAGACGATCGTCATGGTCGGAGAAGTTGGTATAAGCTGCAGCTTGCGTCGTTTGTTTCTCGCGCGGACAAGCTATGTGATAGAGAATATTAGGTTGTATCTCAGCAAGGTCGCATTATAAAATGAGAGCAGAAATTTTGAAAAATGTCAAACATTTTTTAAAAGACTCAGAAGCTCCTAATGTTATAACAATTGATGCTGATTCAAAAATAGCTAATCTTTGCGAATATGTATTCTCAGATAATTATAGTTATACCGAGATATCCACGTGTCCAACATGTCAAAACATAAAAATTATTAAGAAATGTATTTTACCTGTAAACGAAGAAATATTACACAAATATGGTTACACAAAAATTGTTGATGCAATAAAGGATGGAAGAGCTTTCAATCTTCGATGCCACAAATGTAATGACAAACGTTCCATAAGTTTATCATACGGATCTCAGTTATTTATCGAATCTTTGATTACAACCGCTTTAAATGACATTCCTCTTCACATCCAATTAAATGGGCAGCATTACGTCCATGTCGGATGCGTTATGTTTCACGGACAAAGATCTGGTCATTATACTGCATATATACGTAATGACACCAATTGGATTGAGTACGACGACTTGTTACGTAAACCTAGAAAAGCGTGCATAGAACCAGAAGGCAATGTCAGTATGTGTATATATGTAGAAATATAAGACATTTTATATGGTCATGCGAGGGGAATGACCGAAACTACTCCCATTAAATATACATATTGTTAAGAACATTATTAAAATATAAATATTTTTATATGATACGTTATTATTACCATCTATCTGTTAACCCTAAAAAATAAATGAGGAGGACTTTGTGGCCCCAAACTAAAAATTCACCCTACATTCCTGAAGTAATTATAAGTATATTTTCAGGTCCAGATAATTCAATTCAACTTCTTTAACTTTTTATATATTTATTAATATATAACATAACTTTTAGATCCACTCTTTATAAATTCTTATTCAAGTAATAATTAAAAAAATATATAGTAAAAATTGAATAAATAAAATTAAATAAATGTTTTTAACAAAGAAAATTAAAAAATAATATTTCCGATGAAGAGTAAAGTACCCTTTAGGTTCTTGTTCTGGTCTCAAAAATTTTGTTCTGAGTTGTTCCAGTGGAGAACACGATAGTTTTAAAACGGGAAGCCTGGAACAAGATTTTTAACCAAGAAAATCAAAAAATAATATTTCCGATGAAGAGTAAAGTACCCTTTAGGTTCTTGTTCTGGTCTTAAAAATTTTGTTCTCAGTTGTTCCAGTGGAGAACACGATAGTTTTAAAGCGGGAAGCCTGGAACAAGATTTTTAACGAAGAAAATCAAAAAATAATATTTCCGATGAAGAGTAAAGTACCCTTTAGGTTCTTGTTTTGGGCTTAAAAATTTCGTTCTGAGTTGTTCTAAGCAGTTTGAAATATATTCTAGATCGACAGTTTTGTAAATCATTTTGTTTACGAATAAATGGCTAAAAACTGTTATTTTAAAATTTTTTTTTTCAATATCTTTTAAAGTTTTTAACTAATCGAATTAATACTTTGGAACAATGTTTGGAACAACTAGAACAATCTGTAGCGATAAAAAAATTTTCGATTTTTGAAAAAAGGGGGGCCAACAAAAAATAGTTTTTTTTTATTTTCTGGATTTTTGGTTTGATTTAAGGATCTGTCCTTTTGGAACAATATTTAGAACAACTAGAACAATCTTTAGCGATAAAAAAAATTTTGATTTTCGAAAAAAGGGGGGCCAGCAAAAAAAATCGTTTTTTTTTTATTTTATTAAAAAACTGTTTGGAATTAAGGAATATTGTTTTGGAACAATGTAGTACAAAGTCAGAACAACCTGGAACAACTTTCAAAAATATGAATTTCAAAAAAAGGGGGGCTAACTTCATACACTCGAAGATATTTCTTCCTTAATTCTCTCAGTAATAGCTTTAACTTCAGTTTCTTCTTCTTTCACGAATTTGAATTCGATCGGTCTACAAAAAAATACTAGAATCATCGTATAAGAAATGATCAAAATTCAACTTCTAACGCGATTGATCGGAAGCATCATCGCATCCCTATTTAGATATCATCGTTTGCAGATGCACTTAAACGAGGACGTAGCAGTTTAATGAATCTAAAAGCAGTATGATCCAGAAGACTTTGTGTAGAGACTCTATAACACCTATTTCAGAAATTTTTATCGTTTCTCGCTGTGAAAAACAATCACTTTTCGATAAAATTGAATTTGATAATAACTAGGTAGTGCTCTAAATCTAAATTTGGTGACGTCACAAATAATATTATATTGATAGCTTGTTAATTTTGCAAAAATATAAGTACTTAATGCAGTATCCCTATCAATCAAATCTGTTCCATTTTCAATTTCTTCACAGAATTGTCTAATCTTTTTGACATATTCGGGATGTCTCTGGATAAAATTATATATAAATAGCGCGTCATCGGATTTTAACTTTTTTCGAACAATAAAATTAATCATTTCCGGATTATTCCGTACTTACTCAGTTCTCTTTCTTTTATGTCGTTTGAAACATTCTACGCTCTTTGATCTATTAAGAGGCATACGCGTACGTGAAGAAGTAGGAATTAAATTCAGTACTTTGTTCGGAAAAGAAAATTCACAATTTAACAAACTTTTATATTTTGTAATAAATTTGTTATAATCGCGTAATGGCTAGCTATCTATTTTGACTTCAAATTCTTCGTGAAAATTATAATTTTTCGTTTCAATGCTTCCAACGCTACTTTGGGTAATTTATTATTAATACATGATGTTATGTGACTTATTAAAGCCTCATAATTTGATAAATCAAGATTATTTGCACGCTGTTCAGGATTCCCGCAATCTATTGTTGTAAAAACTTGCATCTAACCGTTACATATACTGCAATCAACGCTTCTTTTGCTTCTCGCGCAAAATTAGCTATAAGTTCGGAAACGCCGGAAGGAGCCGATCCGAGCCGAAAAGCGAGCGCGCGTCAGCACCCCCACGCGGCCCGCCCGATAGCTGGCCTCCCTTTCAACGAACCCGCCGCGCCGAGGTATATAAGCCAGCGCTCCGACAGGAGCCGGCACTTCGTCTTCTCTTCAGCTTTCCGCTGCCTTCGACGAACACATCCTATATCCCAGGGAACACGCAAAACGAGGTCCGGTGTTCCGAGCCTCTACTGAGTTCTTAGAGTGACCCCGAACTCCATCCAACTTACTCCCGACGGCCATGGTCCAGCGAGGTCGAGCGTGCTCAGCCTCGTAACAAGGGTTCTCGTAGCCATCGCCCCGGGCGTCCGCACTTCCCCATACCGATCGCGTTTTCGCCTGCGTGCAAATGCAATACACCGGACCGCACCGAGGAGTATAGCGAAGGAGAAAGCCGCGTTCCGCGTTCTGTACCAAGTGCATGTGCACCGCCATAAACTATCGCGTCAGCCCAAGCTTGTAATCAACCGCGTTTTGGTAAAACCGCTCTCTATGTAAAACCGCGCTTCAAAAACTATAAGTCACAGCGCGCCGAGTGCATTCGCACTATTTTGTCTGTACATCTCGCGTTTCGTCAGTTTTGTTATTATACCGAATAAAGTTTTGTATATATTGTAGTCAATTCCTGTCTTTGGGCCTTCCACTCAACTTCCTGATCGGCGATCGAGTCCGCGTTCAGCTGAACCCCGGTCGTCTCATAGTTAAAAGGCTGAGCGGAGCCGTTTGTGATATCTCGCGTTCTCGCGAAACGGATTCGGCAATTCGTTCGGCGCGTTTATTGCGCGCCCGAACACACGCATACAATTAAAAAGTTGACAATTTGTTCGGAAATTTTCCATTTTGCAAGCGTGGTAAAGTAAAATCTTCTCTATATTTTATATATTCTATATATTTTTTACTGTATCCTAAATAGGACGCAAAGTGAATTGTATTGTTACGCTCCGTTCGCTCTTTGAGTCGCGCGCACTCGCAAACGCGTCCGCGTACTCCCGGGATCGCAGAAATAACCACTCTCGTTATTATAAAAGAACTCGGATTTATTCAAGCTCAGAACGGAATACAGTAAAGAGTTCTGGGAAACCGGTTCGAACGAAACGAGTCACCAGATCAATCTGACAGGCGGTAATTAAATCAATAATTCTATGCGTCTCCGTTGTCAAGGGACGCGCTTTGGTTTGAAACTTCTGCGGAGCGGAGCCAATTTCAGCCCACAAGTACGAATGTCTCAGCACGGGCGCAACTGTATAAAGCAACGACAAAAATCAAAACCAAACTCAATTTAGCGGACAAGAAATTACAGAACGCGTCTTTAACCGACTCCTCCTCAGTCCTATTACTCGTGTCCGAGCGTGATGACTTCTCTTCATATACATATGTTGCGCACGTGGATTATACACATTGTATATGGAACCTACAGTTTAACGCCGATTTCAAACGGCAATTTTTTTTTATTTTTTTTTTATTTTTAAGAGAAGTTTTTGTGGCAAGATACTCTCGGTGGTTTGCTATTTCCTTCCGAGAGGAGAACGAGCGAATAAAATTTTCTAGCTCTACCGGGAATTGAACCCCGGACCTTTGGCTCAATAGACCAGTGCGCTGTCTACTAGGCCACGCTCGTCCTCGGCGACATCGCGTTGTTTTCGTCTCGGAAATCCCTTTCGAACGAGCCTTTATTCAACCCCACATGCCATTTAAGATTTTTTGGCTCTTCCATTTCCTTGTCCCCGGGGGTGTGAAAGTGGGTGTTTTTGTGGTTAAATAATAAACTTTGTGATCCCATTGTATGCCTATAAATTTCAATCCTATATTTCAAACCGTTCACAAATTATTTAGGTGGCCCCGAACTTTCGGAAGGCACTGTATATGTCCAAAAACTAAACACTTTGCCCTATCAAATAGCGCAGAGCTCACTTTAATCCATTCTAATCCACAAATTTTCTTCCTATTTGAATATTGAAGTAAGAACTTTTTTAGTCGAATATGTCGTGGATATTTATTAATATATAATAGTACTCAAATGACATAAAATTAAAATAAATGTTTTTTGAATCCTAATAAATAAGTTCTGATAGGCATTTAACTCATATTCGCAGTTATGCTTTCGGCGAAGACTTTAGAAAGTAACCTATCGAATTCCTAGAATTTCAGTATTTATGAAAATGTCATACTTTATCAGATCATTTTGAGGAAAGATCAAGGGATAAAATCAATTATAAGTACATTTATTTATAGTTTAGGGTTAGATTCCGATAACTCTGGCGCTTTAATTTGACGATGGTTTCTGGTAGTACTTTTAATGCTAAACAAAAAATTATAAGGTCTTATAGGGCTAACTACTCTGGTTTTCGAGATATACAGTGTTAAACTGTATATTACAAGTAAAAAATGTACACAAGAACACGCATACCTTTTCCACTCAAGACAAAAACGTAAACAACGTAAGATATTTCGAGGTCTACCTTCTCTCCTCTGACTTAAATATAGGGCAAAACAAGGTTTATCATTGTCATGGTTCGTATTTTCAACTTTTCACGCGAACCAAGGTTCACCCCCAACTCCCCCCTGCTTTCAGGACAAGTGCGGTAGCCCCTCCCTCGCTTACGTGTGTACTGTTTATACACACACAATTGAAGTTATATTTAAAAATTCATATTATTTATTTTTAACTTTAACACTGTATATCTCGAAAACCAGAGCAGTTAACCCTATAAAACGTATATAATTTTTTGTTCAGCATTAAAAGTACTACCAGAAACCATCGTCAAATTAAGGCGCCAGAGTTATCGGAATCTTGCCTAATTTAGGATATATATTAACATAAAATCTCGTCAAAATTTGAATTATATGCGTTTTTCTTTTTTTTTGTCTAATATCCGGTTTTTGATGGATTTGCCTCACTGTGCGCCGTCGACCGGGTATGACGCGCGCGGCGGGCGGCTCGCCGTTTTGCAGCGACGACGATGACGACGAATCGCGGTCCCGTCGGCGCCAAAGTGCCGCAAACGTCACCGGTCATGGTAGCCAGCCGCCGGCACAATCGCGGCCGCGCCGAAACACCGTGAAGTCACGCACAACACGCTGAACACGCACCTCGCCGCGGGGGCATGTTAATTTGACATATAATTCTTTTTGCAGGATCGAACCGGCACGTCGCGCACACAGATCGGCGGATGACACCAAGCGCGACCGAACACTCGCGAATCGCGCGTCGCGGAAAACTTTCACGCCGCGTATGCGTAATCTTAGCGTGCAAATATTATAAGAAAGTAATAAATTTTTTGTTCAAATTTGTATTTAAAGAATTTGAAAAACTGATATCATTTTTCCGTATAAGGAGTTATTAAAACCGCACAAAATTACCTTTTTTAAAAAAAAGTAAAAAAAGGCGCCAAGTACACGTATAGTAGTGTATATGTTGTTACCTAAAAAAAAAAGAAAGTGGTAGTATTATACCTCAAAAAAATCTAAGTAACAAGTGGTAAATCTTTATATCTCGAAAAATTTCGAAAAAATCTAAGCAGTAGTATCTTTATTTCCGAAAAATTATAATCCCAAGTGATACACGTCACAAAATTATGTTACCTTATCAAAAAGAAGAGTCGCGCTTCAAGTGATCTATTACAATTACAAAAAAGAAATGATATCTCTTTAAATTAGAGCGCCAATTACAGAGAGAACATGTACATTGCCTCAAAAAATAATTGTTGCACTACTTTGAAAAATCTTTACATTGTGTCAATTAGAAAAAAATGTATAATAACAATTTTATAAGATTAAAAAATTTTATTTAAATTTAACAAGAGAATACAAGATATTTAAATACAAAGTTTACATGTGTATTTTTTAATGGTCACAAAGAATTACAGAGGTAACAGTACAAAATACAAATATTTTATTAAAATATTTAATCCAACGAGGGAATACAATTTGTATTTAAATATAAAGTTTATATATGTATTTTTCAATAGAATAAAAGATTTAATCACAAAGAATTACAAAGGTAACAGTACAAAATAAAAATATTTTATTAAAATACATAAATTTTTTTTGTAAAAAAACTTGGCGCTGTTAGACCTCGAAATTTAAATAAATAAATAAATTTATTCTATACTTAATTATAAGCTGCATTATCCGCCGTCCGCGTCGTCACGCACACCCATATCATTCACTCCCACATTCACGCTGATAATTATTTAATATTACTCCCATCGCATTCTTCTCTGAATTATTTTTATTTATTGTTGTCCTTATTTATTTAAAATTTTGAGGTCCAGCAGCGCCTAGTTTTTTTACAAGAAATATTTATGTATTTTAATAAAATATTTTTATTTTGTACTGTTACCTTTGTAATTTTTTGTGATTAAATCTTTTATTTTATTGGAAAATACATATATAAACTTTATATTTAAATACAAATTGTATTCCCTCGTTGGATTAAATATTTTAATAAAATATTTGTATTTTGTACTGTTACCTCTGTAATTCTTTGTGACCATTAAAAAATACACATGTAAACTTTGTATTTAAATATCTTGTATTCCCTTGTTAAAATTTTTTAATCTTATAAAATTGTTATCATACATTCTTTTCTAATTGACACAATGTAAAGATTTTTCAAAGTAGTGCAACAATTATTTTTTGAGGCAATATACATGTTCTCTCTGTAATTGGCGCTCTAATTTAAAGAGATATCATTTCTTTTTTGTAATTGTAATAGATCACTTGAAGCGCGACTCTTCTTTTTGATAAGGTAACATAATTTTGTGACGTGTATTACTTGGGATTATAATTTTTCGGAAATAAAGATACTATTGCTTAGATTTTTTCGAGATTTTTTGAGATATAAAGATCTACCACTTGTTACTTAGGTTCTTTCGAGGTATAATACTACCACTTTCTTTTTTTTTTAGGTAACAACATATACACTACTATACGTGTACTTGGCGCCTTTTTTTACCTTTTTTTAAAAAAGGTAATTTTGTGCGGATATCACGCCTTTTTGTAGTATATTACGCATTTTATAAACAGTATGTACAGGATAAAGCTATTTGGAGGTATGATACTACCACTTTGTTTTTTTCGAGGTAACAACATAACAGGGTAACAATATAATACACATACACTACTATGCGTGTACTTGGCGCTCTTTTTTACCTTTTTTTTAAAAAGGTAATTTTGTACGGATATCACGCCTTTTTGTAGTGTTACGCATCTTAATCTTATAAACAATATATTTATAATCTTATAAACAGTATATAATACAAGGTATGAAGCTGAAAGTGTTACGGACTATTATTTCTAAAGAAAACAACAATTTAATATTTTGCTTAGTTTTTTTAAAATAATAATTTGTAACCCTTTTAGTTGTACACCTTGTATATATTTTTTAATTTCAACATAAAACATAATCGCAATAAAGCATGATTAATGTTAATAAGTCGTTAACTGTAAAATTCTTTATTTATTTTTATTTGCGTGTCTTACTGAATGTTGTTCGCAACTGTATATGTACTGATATCTTCAGGTATCGATATTTTTGATAATTATTTTTACGTCAGACATAATTTTAATTCATCCAATTTTTATTATGTCTAGACATAATTTTCGTCTAATTTTTATTATGTCTAGACATAATTTTAATTTAGCGATTTTTATTATGTCATGACATAATTCTAATTTTGCCGCTAGGGAAATTTTAAGTCGATTCTTATGAATCAAGCTTGAATTCAATGTCTAGGTGTCCCAGGTTGCCGATGACGAGGTCCACATAGTGCGCTTTATAGTTTTCGGTGTCCAAGTATATTAATACCTTGAATTCGATGGCCACGTGTTCCAAGTTGCCGATGACGAGGTCCACATAGTGCGCTTCGTAGTTTTCGGTGTCTACATGTATTAATACCTCGAATTCGATATCTACGTGTCCTACATTGGGTGCGTTCAGCCGATACTCCGCTAGCCTAGCAATCGTGAGCAGTCGCTCGTTTTCGCTCGTTTCTTCTCTTTTGACCTAATGGATTAAAAGGAGAGGAAACGAGCGAAAACGAGCAACTGCTCACGATTGCTTGGCTAGCGGAGTATCGGCTAAACGCACCTATTCAGATTTAAAGTTATTAATACACCTAGACACCAAAAACTATGAAGCGCACTATGTGGACCTCGTCATCGGCAACCTGGAACACGTAGACATCGAATTCGAGGTATTATTACACTTAGACACCAAAAACTACGGAGCGCGCTATCTGGACCTCGTCATCAGCAACCTGGGACACTTAGACATAAATTTCAAAGTATTAATACACGTAGACACCGAAAACTACAGAGCGCACTATGTGGACCTCGTCATCGGCAACCTGGGACACCTAAACATCGAATTCAAGGTATTAATACACGTAGACACCGAAAACTACGGAGCTCACTATCTAGACATCGTCATCGGCAACCTGGAACACTTAGACATCGCATTCAACGTATTATTACACCTGGACACCGAAAACTACGAAGCGCACTATGTGGACCTCGTCATCGGCAACCTGGGACACCTAGACATCGAATTCAAGCTTGATTCATAAGAATCGACTTAAAAATTCCCTAGCGGCATTTTCTGCCAAGCGTAGATAATCTTCTTTTCCGTTGACTCAATCATATATATTATATCAAGCTTGATTCATAAGAATCGACTTAAAAATTCCCTAGCGGCACTTTCTGCGAAGCGTAGAGAACCTTCTTTTCCGCTGACTCTAAATATATATTATTACCTAATTTACCTAAATAGAAATCTTCTTCCTGACCGATAAGTCTATCGACCTAATTTCGAAATACGCGCGCGATATCGAAACTGGCGATACCTGCGCCGCCAGTGTCGAAAAAGTGAAAGTGACGTTCTCTGTTTGTTACATGTATGTTATAAAGAGCAGTCGACGTAGACGACGACGACGACGACGTATCTTAATAAAAAATTTTCACATTTGGGCTTTGCGTCGCAATATCTCCGCTCGTAGGGCACGTAGCAGAATATTATAAGAAAAAACCCCCCCTAATTGGACCCCAAGCTATCGATCAAGCCTACTTAGAACTTGATCCGTTCACTCGTTATCGAGATCTCAACATCTCGGGTACTCGCAACCCGTCGCGTCGCGTAAAAGAGTCACGGTGCGGTCTCGCTTCGCGTGTACTTGGCGCGAGACATTACCGTGTCTCTTGATTAAGAAAATTTAATATAAAATTGCTTTCTTAGGTTTTCTCATAGAAAATGCTTTGCGTGTACGAAATCATTATCCGCAATTGCGAATAGATATAATCAGCATCCGATGCGGACGGATAGAAACAGATAGGTACCGATTGAGAAGTGAACGAAAATATGGTATATAAGATAAGATCCTATCTGTATCTATGCGATTTTTTTTATACATATAGGATCCTATCTTACATAACATATTTTTTTTCACCTCTCAATCGGTACCTATTTGTTTTTATCTGTCCGTATCGGAGGCTGACGGTATCTGTTCGTCATTGAGAATAATGTTTGAAAAGTATGAATGAGATAAAATAGGTAACCTCTCTTCTCTTGGAATTCTAGTGAGAGCCATTAGAATGGCATCATTCTCCCTATTGAACTTAGTCCAAAGATTATCAAGAGATGCTAAGTACCTATCTATTCTTTGTTTCGTAATTACCGCAGACCTTTCATTCACAAAATTATCATAGGCGTTTGCTATGAAATTACTTAATACGAGTTGTTGACCGAGACGATAGAATATTGATTCCATTATATTGAATTCAAACTCGAAATGACTTTGGCGAAATACTTATTTTGAATATCTCTATTTGTAAACCTTCGCGAAACTCGATTTGTTGCTTACTCAATCCGGATGTAATTTGTAAATGTAACAATAATCAGAATGAATCTCTAATTTAATATCATTATCCGGAATATCATATATCCGGCTCGAAAAACCAATGTTAGGAACAAGCCCGCGCACGAGCCTGGCCTCGTGATTCAGATGAGGAAGGAACAAATAACACGAGAATTTGTATGGAGAGAGAAATTGTGGGTCTTAGTTTAATTTGTTTCTAAAGAGACTTAATTGCAGTTTGATTGTTGCGTAATCAATATACGACATATAAATTTTTTGTTACAAGAAAATAAGCTGTATCAAACACAATGTCAAGAATAAAGTAATTAGTCGGAACGGATCCCTTTCTTGATATTGGTAACGTTTTTATCTTACAATAATAATTATCTACATGAAATGTATCTTGTATTGTAGATCGGCACTTATATGAAAGTGAGACGTATCTTAACTTGTCTGATCTCGTTGAAATTGAAGTCATCAGTCACCAATCGTTTTAATTTCTATCAAGAAAAGGAAATTGTTTCAACTTGAATAAACAGCACATAATATATATGAAAAAATATACAGCAAAGATTGTTTTAATCACATAAAAAAATAACATGCATAGAATCGGTGTGTCAATTTAACTGCTCGTAAATAGATATGTTTCTGAAAACAATGTTTTTCAATCTACAAGGATTAATTTCACTAATAACAAACGAGAAAAATGAAAGAAGAAATATAACTAGTAAGCTCAATGATTCGTCAGATATATCAGATGAATAATCCTTGATCATAGATATTGTCACACTAATTCTCGTTAAAAGAATACAAATATCGTTTGCAATAATTTATCTAAAAGTATCTATTATCCACTTTTAAAAAAGCGTGTTAACTGAGTGAATTTCGTTTGTATCGAAAAATTGAAGCCTCTTTTCCGCGATGCCGATTAGTTATCTCGATTGATTGCCGCGCCGTAGCTTGCTTCATCCCGTGAGGGACTGTCATCGCGGAGTAGTGTAGCGAGTTTCGTGCGTGTAGTGCGTCGTGCGTGTAGTGCGTCGTGTGTGTCGTGATGTGACAGCTCGCGTCGTGTCGCGAGGTTAATATTATTATTAATATTAACCTCGATAAAGGTGAGATCTGAATATATTTTTATATATTGTCGTTATTAAGAAACTAGATATATGTTAGATAGCTCGCGTAGGAAAGCTGCGGCGTATGCTGAAGGTCTCGTACTTGATCCGAAGAAAAGTTTCTATGACAAGCTGGGACTGCTGATGAACTTCCATTTCTGGTATTATACAAGATGTATTAATCCGAGTATTATACAAGTGTACAATTTGTGTTTTATCACCGTGCCCGGTGCGGGGTATGCTGACGCCGAGGTAATTTTCTTATATGCAAACAACATGAAGTAAATATCTGGACTAAAACATAATTTATACAGTGCAGCAATTAAATATTCTCGAGTTAAATCTGGAGTCAGGTATGATCCCGACGGAGAGTCATAAATTAGTCAAAAGCAGACAGCAGATCAAGCAACTCATGAAAGCGCCGAATCTATTGCCGGAACAGAAAATGGATTATCATATCAGGCAAATGGCGTTGAACCTCACAGCCAATTCCATGTATAAATGCTTGGGGGCGATGTATTGTCGATTTTACGCTAAAGGTCTCGCCGCTCTGATAACAGGTAAAACGCGAAATATTTTATATTTAAAACGCCGATAACATGAAGCATAATATATTATATAACACCATAATGTTTTTTTTACATAGGGCCATAGCCTAGGAGAAGGACGAGGATAAAGCAAAGAGGAAAAAGCAACGTAAAGAACGCAAAGAAAAAGAACGAGGAAAGAAACGTGACGAAGATGATGGCAAAGGAAAGTGGGAAACCATTAAAAGTGACGTGGCTATTCCTTTCGAGAAACCGAAGATGTTCGCTAAGGACGCAGAAATTAATATTGGTGCGGTGTTGAAGAAACTTTCTGTCGGTATGTATCATGTTACGTGCTGGGAGTTAATAGCTTTCATCAGATGTAATGTAGCAACTTTAGTAGCGATTTGCGATTGGCGACAATGCAACGTAGTTGCTCAGCCACTGTACCGTGAACTAGACCTTCTTTAGGCTTATTGCTCTGTTGCATACGAAGAGGACGAGACCGATGTTCTCTTTGGCTTTTAGGTCCTTGCGAACTGTTGTTAAACATGAATTCCTTACAGTAATAATGTAGATATTTACATTATTTTGTCGTAATTATTTAACATACGTTTGGTTTCTCCCGCTGGAACCGAAGATGTATAACGTATGTCTATAATTAAGTGCATACATAATGCAATTGAACAAAACATTAAAAAATTGAATATTTTCTTATTAATGTAAATATCTACATTATTACTGTAACGAATTCATGTTTAACAACAGTTCGCAGGGACCTAAAGGCCAAAGAGAACATCGGTCTCGTCCTCCTCGTATGCAGCAGAGCAATAAGCCTAAAAAAGCTCTGGTTAACGGTACTGTGGCTAAGCAACTACGTTGCGTTGTCGTCAATTGTCAATCGCTACTAACGTTCCTACGTTACATCTGATGAAAGCTATTAATTCCTAGCACGTAATATAATACATACCAACGCAAGGGCTACACGATTATGGAACGCGATATGATTAGTCTACGCTCGTTGTTAAGACTGTTTGCTACCGACATAAGAATACAGTAGTTGTTTAAGAAATCGTTATTCTCTTTAAACATATATATTTGAAGGCACAATATTAATATTTATGCTTGATTTAGTTTAATGATGGGAATTACATTGTCATGTTTGATATACGGATACATTCATTGAGAGATAGAGGAGTAGCATTAGAAAGATTTCCTGATTGTGAAATTATGCCTCATTTTTATACCAAACTCCTAATTTATGTGGCAGAGTACTTTAGATGTACCGTATAGTATACCTTGGTTACTCGTTAACGTTTAATGTTCCAATATTAGACTGGATAACGCGCGGCTCATATGTTAATTATTGCTCTGGATAGGTTTTTCATCTAGATATGTCCGCGCGCGCGCTCAGTACTTACATAATATATACAATTTGGTATTTGCAATGTGATATTCTGGTATCGTTCCGATATCGAGTTTATTTAATTTAGCTTATTAGAGTCTTGAGACCGATGTTTAGTCCATGAATACAATAGAAAACGTTTGTATTTTTCTCTTGACGTTCGAATGTGTTAAAAGTATTTGAAATTTTCGAAAAATATTTTTTATAAGAAATTTTAATACAAGGTGTAAATTAGGTTTGCATAAAAAATTTCAATTAGCGATTTAAAAAAATCTTGAACTTTTTTTATTTAAAACTTTTTTTCCAGTTTTATGACAGTGGATTTCTCGGGAAGAATGTTCCTTTCATGCATTTGACGGAATTAGTAGATCAGATGATAAGTTTGTTGGCCGAAAACAGGTGGCAGTATTTGCATCAGGCTGCAGCGTATTACAGAGTGATCAATAATATCATGGTAAAAATTATTGACAATTCTAATCATACCACTATTATATGGTACGATTTTAGAAGAGAAACAATAACGTGATATTGTTTATTTTAATTTTTTATTTCTATTTTATTACGTTTGTTTTCAGTGTATTGATTAGCTGCTTCATTCCTGCGCTGAATCAAATGTTCCCTCGAAATATGAAGAATTGGTGATGAAATGCTTATGGAAAATAGTGAAAACAATGTCAATTTGGGCCGTTGATTTAGATTACGATACAATACTCTTGGAAGTGCATCGTTTCCTTAAGGTAATGCAATTTCTCATCTTATTCAAGTAAATGAGAATGCAATAAGAAAGATTACTATTGTGCACATTTTGCAATTAACATGAGTTACTAATAAGTTAGTAAACGTTTTAATTGCGCTGTATGTCTTAAATTAATATTTCAGTGCGACAACATTATATGTATTATATATGTTATTTTTATAGGATTATCCTACTACATGGTAAAAGAAACGAAAGTTCGACACTCCGCTGCGAACAATCAAGACAGTTCTTCATAGTATGACTAGAGTGAAAGGCAGTTCGATACAAGATCACTTGACACTAATAAACAATACGAATGAATCTGAATTACAAGCTTACTTAATCAGATTAATCGCGGTTAGTTTTGTATAATTATATACATAACTTTTTTAAATATTGAAGTAATTGTATCGTTTATATTAGATATTAATATTACTACGTGTAGATATGTTAAATTATATAAATCAGGAATTAATTAATAACATTTATCTCAATAAAGTCTTAAGTCAGATGAGATTAATGCCACAGCTAAGGTGACGCCAAAATCAAATAATGTGGGAAGGACACCAAAACACTTGTCCAAGTCAACTTGTCAGTAATTGGCAGAAATAATCAAGAAAATTGGAACAAAAGAGCACATGCAAGAGGTATGTAAACATACACAAATAAATGTTTTTTTTTTTAATATAACGTAAATTAAAATGTTCGGATTCTGGAAATTATTAAATATTTGCAAAAGTTATTATTAAAGAAAGTTTATTTTTTTTTATTTTTTAATTTTTGGAGAAATGTCCATTTACGTTGTAACTACTGCAAATTTTAAGATAAAGTAATAATAAGTAATAATAAGTAATAAGTAATAATAAGTAATAATAATCAGATTAAATTCATTATGACTACGTTTACGTGACACCGTTAATCGGGCTTTACACATTTGATTACAACTTCAAGTAATTAATATTGATTTTCATCGTTGCTAAGTAAATAAAGATTAAAACAAATTAATTGTTTTTCAGCAAATGTTCACTAAGAGATTGTTGTATCTATACGTAGATTTGTATAAATAATGACCACTGGTGTTATGCTGATATATTTAGGCTGCGGTCCACTTGACGCTACAAATGCTTTGGAGCGTTCTTCTTCTCCTTCTTCCTTCGTTGAAAGAAAAGAGAAGAGGAATGCTTCGAAGCATTTGTAGCGTCAAGTGGACCGCAGCTTTAATAATCTCTGAACGATACACGCTACAAGTCTGTCTTGGATCACGGACTCTCTCAGTCTCTCGAGTTACGCAACGCCGCTGATGTTCCGACGCTCACATACATGTCTGCGCATGCGCTAACCATAGATATACAACATCTCCCTTTTCTTTTTTAAAAGCAGTAAACTAAACTTTATTAAAGTATTAAACCATACTTAATATCAACTCAGCCTTTAACAAATTATAATGAAATTTTATACGCAAAACTAAACAGAATCATATTTCTTTCTCAAGTGACCAATAAAACTAAACATTTTGACAATCGCAACACTACAATACATAATCTCTTAGCTTAACCGGAGGTTTAACCATTCTCCCGCTGCGAATAGCTTTCATTTGTTGTCGTTCCTCATTCACAGTATTCGCATTATCTGGTACAATAGAATCATTACGCTCATTACGCTTGGTACGGTCATCAAAGTCCTCATCATAATTAGTTTTAAATTCGGTTTTTGTTTTCTTTAAGTGGCTCGAATTTCTTCTAACCATGTTACCTTTACTATTAATAATGATATAAGATCGGGGAGTATTATGTTTAGAAATTATTTAAACCGGCTCCCATACTTTTCCTGTCCTTACTAATACATTTTCTCCCTCTCGAAACTGTTCACGCTTCTTTGCGTGTAGGTCATGATAATTCTTTGCTTGAATTTGTTTCTCAATCAGCTTGTTATGAACATTTCGCGGTATAGCTGGTTGTAGTAGCTTGGTGTGTACTGGTATTTTAGTTTTAACACGTCTATTGAACATAATTTGTGCAGGTGATACATTTAATCCCGCTATTGTCATATTTCTATATTCTAGAAGGGCAATCTCTAAGTCTATGTTTTGTTGTTTGCTCTTTTCTAATATTTTCTTGGCTGTTTGTACTGCACGTTCTGCTAGTCCATTACTTCTTGGATAGTTTGGAGAACTAGTTATTATCTCAAAACACTATTTCTTTGCAAATTCTTTACACTCGTTTGAATTATATGGTTGATTGTCACATATTAGTATATTTGGTATTCCATGTGTAGCGAATACAGATTTTAGTTTATTAATAACTTCCGTCCCTGTGTTTTATTTTTTAGTTTTAATATTTCTAGCCATTTATATATAGAGTAGTAATCTTGAATTACCAAATAATCTTCTCCTCCAAATTGCAAAATGTCACTTGCTATTTTTCCAAAGGGATTTTTCGGAATGTCATGAGATATTAATGGTTTTTTAACATTTGAATTACTATATTTTTCACAAATTGTACACCTGGAAATCATTTCTTCTATATCTCTACTCATACCTGGCCAATATATTACTTGATTTGCTCTAGCTTTAGTTTTAGTTATCCCAAAGTGTGATTCATGCAACACCTTTAAGATGTATTGTCGAAATTCAACTGGAATTATTAATTTAAAATTAAGATATACTAAATCATTTTCTATTGTGATTTGATCTTGTAGATTAAAGTAAAATTTGAATCTATCATCTACATCTTTTTTCATTTTAGGCCATCCATTAAAATGATAATCTTTAAGTTTAGATAGTGTTGAATCAGCCATAGTGGCTTTTTGAAGTTCCTGTTTTTTAGCATTTGTAATACTAAGACCCGTTTCAATAGAATGTACCACTTCTTGCAACCAACTATCATCTGTATTTGCTTCACTTAAGAAGGATCTAGATAATAAGTCTGCAATATGCATTTCTTTGCCTGAAATAAATGCTATTTTTATTTGATATTTAAGCAGTTTAATTCTTATTTTCTGTAAACAAGTGGAAGGAATTTCTGAAATTTTTTTATTTGGTATACTAATTAACGGTTTATGATCCGTATTAACATTAATTTCTCTTCCATAAATATAGTAATGAAATTTCTGTATAGCAAAAAGTATACTCAATAGTTCTTTTTCAATTTGAGCCATATTTTGCTCACTATTCGTAAGACTTCTGGACGCAAAACTAACTGGTTTTCCATTTTGCAGCAAACAGCAACCTAAACCATGTTGCAAAGCATCTGCTTGTATCGTGATTTCTTTATTTGAATCGAAATTTGCCAATATAGGAGCATTTACTATTTCCTGCTTTATTTTATTAAGACAATTTTTATGTATTGGCAACCATTGAAATTGGACATTTTTCTTTAGTAACTCCCTAAGTGGCGTTGTTTTTTCCGATAGATTAGGTATAAAATTCCGCAAAAAATTAATCATGCCTATTATACTTTGTAGCTTTTTTACATTTGTAGGGCTTTCTATAGCTAATATCGCCTGTACTCTATCCGGATCTACTGCCATTCCTTCAGCACTAAAGATATTGCCTAAAAATTTTACTGTCTTAGCTTTATATTGTACCTTATCTTTGTTAAATTTAACACCTAATTTTTTGGCACGCTCAATGACTTTTTTAAGTATTTTATCATGGCTTTCTTCTATGTCCGATAAAATTATCAAATCATCAAAATATATTGTGACACCCTCTATATCATCAAAATTTTCAGCATTTTCTTTTTGAAAATATTCAGGTGCCATATTCAACCCAAAAGCTAATCTATTAAACTTGTAACATCCAAAAGGAGTTGAAAACGTACACAGCTCACTCGATTCATCATCTAATTTAACATGCCAAAACCCATTTTTTAAATCTAATACAGTGAAATAGCGTTTGTTCGACAACTTTTCTCTTATTTCACTCGCTGTGGGTATTAGCACATCTTTAGGCCTTTTTAATTACCTTATTTAAATCTCTCGGATCTAAACATATTCTTAATTTACCATCCGCTTTCTTAATAATTACCAAGTTGCTGACCCAGCCCTTAAGATTTTCTACTTTTGATATTATCCCGTTTTTTACCATCTTATCAAGAGTATTTTTTAATTTATCACGAACTGTATGGGGAATTCTCCTAGGTGGATTAGCAACTGGTGTACACTTTTTATCTATTTCAATAGTACACGTTTTTCTAAAAGTTCCATTACCTTCAAAAATATCAATATTTCTGATATAAACTTATCTTTTATATTTATATTTTGAAGCATGTACTTTTAATTAAATTAAATTCTCGGCATATGCATAAACCTAGCAGTGGCATTGTATCTTCTCTAACAATTACAAACTTTTGTTTTTTCGTTACATCTTTTATAGTACATAACAGTTCAGCTATTCCTAGCGGTTTTATCTTACTACCACCAAAACTTTCTAAAATTATACTAGCAGATTCTAATTTAACTTTTGACTTTTTAACTTTATTATATATTTTTAACGGTAAAACATTTACATCCGCTCCTGTGTCTAACTTGAATTTAACAATACTGTTATTTATTTGAATCATTTTAGGAGTTCGGCTCGAACCGCCATACGAGTCGGACGTGTTAGTCGCGGCGCTTTGCTTCGTGGTTCTTAACCTCTTGAAATCGAATAGAGACACG
The DNA here is from genome assembly GCF_048541705.1 of Temnothorax americanus. Lineage (NCBI taxonomy): Eukaryota > Metazoa > Arthropoda > Insecta > Hymenoptera > Formicidae > Temnothorax > Temnothorax americanus. The sequence continues at coordinate 111,384 of NW_027509806.1, forward strand.
TGCGTTGTACTGCGTAGTCTTGTTACACTCAGTTCGGGTGGGCTCTGTTTAATTAAATTCCTACTTTCTACTCCCCCCTCGGAGGGGGAGGGCTCTTTTTGATTCAAAGAGATAGATTTTCTTATGGAATCACACGAATTGGAAGACACGCGGTCGGTATGCGACGAGACCGTTTCGAGCGAGAATAGCCAGTTGAGTTCCGTTAAGAGGCAAAAAACGTGTACAGACGATTTAAGTGAAAATTCCTTCGAAACGTTTGCTTCTTCCGCGACAATTGAAGGGAGCTGGCAAAAGGTGAAATACCGTGGACACGCCTCTTCCAAGAGGTTAAGAGAAGAAGAAATTCGAAAAAGACGCAATATCGACACGGAGACTAAAACTTCCCGGAACGATATGGAGATAGATAATATCGACGACGAGGATTCCCAGGACATCCACCAGGATCCTTATAAGCACAGTGATATTAGCGATAGCGCCCCCCCCGCCCCGCCCGTCCATATAAGCTGTGATGTGAACGCCGATATATCACGTGCCCCCGGCGTGGCTACCAACAACGTACCTGATGCTCAAGCCGCTGAGAAACATGTAAACACGAATGCCACTATTATTAAAGAGGCATATATTGTTAGCGGAAATTTCCTAAAAGTCCGTGACCCTTCGGATAATGTAGCAACGGATGCACGGAAATTTAATAGGTATGAAGATGATTATAAAGGTAAAGCTATAATTATTTTGCGACTCCCTCCGGACCAAACTACGACCAGAAGAGGTAAAAATCAAATAAAGATATGGATGATTTTGAATGAGTTACGGATTTGTCCGCTATCCGTCACCATGATTAGTCATTTCTCTGCTGAGGCCGAATTCAAAGATTTTAGAGATGCCAATTACGCGCTGGATAAGATCGATGCCCTTGGAGCTCCGGTGAAGCTCAGGGCTAATTTAGAACAACGTTTTTGCCTTAGTAAAGGAGTCATCTCGGACTGGCCCTCGTCTATACCGGAATTATGGTCGTGTATTCGGGATAAATCTAAGATCCTGAGTATCGAGCGGATGTATCGTAGGAAATGGGATCCGGAGAATAGTAAAACTTCGTTGGCTGCCACGGACAGTATTATCGTGACCTTTAAAGATAAGAATATTCGTGACCTGACTGTTTTTGATAAAGGTATCGCCCTTAGAGTTCGACGTTACGTTCCTCAGGTACGTCAATGTTTCAATTGCTTTAGATTTGGTCACACCAAATTAAATTGTAAAAGTGATACACGTTGTATAATTTGCGGTGACAAAGCACATGGTCGTTGCGAAAGGGAACAACGCTGTTATAACTGCGGGGGTCAACACAAATCTACGTTTAGAGGCTGCCCTCAGTATGACAAAAACAAAAACATTAATATAGTTATGGCCCACAGAAATGTCTCATTTTATAGTGCGAGACAGATTGTGGAAGGAGAGACGCTGGATTCTCCACAAGAATTCCCAAACAAATTCACTAATCCGACTTCCTGGCCAGGTCTTGCGCTATCGGCAGGGCCCAATTCATACTCTGAGGTCCTGCGATCGGTGCCACGTTCTTCACGTACAAGTGGATTGGCCGCTCCAATACAGAGAGACAACGGGAATTCTCTTCCTCCTCTTTCCACGAGGGATAAACGGAGTACGATATATGAAGCTCCGCGTAAAAATTTTTACAAGTCCTTTGACCTTCGCTCCGGCGAAATTACTAGGGAGAAGAGAGGTATTATGTTCTCAGCGAGCCGCCGTGGGGAGAGTGAGGTCCTCTCCAGGGACAACTTTGCGAACGTGGATCATCAGGAGGATCAACGAATTACGGAAACCATCGAGAGCATTTTGCTGCTTCTTCGGAGGGTACCGGGAGCTCGGATTAAGTTGATTCGCGCCCTGGCTATGTCGGGGTCACAAAAGGATCAGGAGGGGGATGCCCCCCAGTATTCAGATAATTTACAATTATATGAGGAAACGGAAAATAGAGAATCATCAAGGTACGGTAGAAACAAAGATAAATATCGTTATAATTTTATATAAAAATTCAAACTATTACTTTGGAACTGCAGAGGTTATAAATGTCATAAAAACGAACTATCAAAATTATCAATGGATTACGACATTATTGTACTCACAGAAACGCGGTGTACTAGCCATAATTCAATTTATCTTTCTGGATTTAGAACAATCCAGAGCAGGAACATTCTTGGAAGTGGTGGCGTTTCCATTTCTGTCCGGTCCTGTATCGCATTTGACGTGTTACCAATTGTCGGGACACCCCCCACAATGTACGATACGGTGGGTATCAAGACTTCGAATCTTGAAAATAATATCAACATTGTTGCGGTTTATCGTCACCCCAGAGCTGGTATGAGTGCACGGGATCTTACTACAGTCTTCAACACCATCAATGGTAATCCATGTGATAGTATTATTCTCGGCGACTTTAATGCCCATAATACAGCATGGAACTGCGAGTCATCTAATAATAACGGAGATATATTGCATGATGCCATGGCTAATGCAGGTTTTATATGCATTAATGTGGACACTAGATCCCGTATTGGTTGCAGCGGACAGAGGGATTCCAATATTGATCTTCTGTTTGCTGCTGGCAGTGTTGCTGGCAGCATTGATTACCAACAATTAGATGAGTCTCACGACAGCGACAACGTCCCTATTGGATTTTTCGTGGACATCAATACTCGCATATATAGAAAATTATCGAATAGAACATCCACTAAAAGGACGGATTGGTCAAAATATCGTGTGATAGTTGAGAGGGAGATCGACAGAACATTGGCTCCTGCCGGCCCAAGATTTGAAGATGACTTTGAAAAGTATTATCAGGATTTCATTTCAACGTTGAAGTCGGCTGTTTTCCAAGCTTCAGGTAGACGTATGGATATGAATCGCCCTTGCCAGATTGACCCGCGGAAAGTTAAGAGATCCCACAGATGGTGGAATTTGGATTGTGATGTAGCGATTCGGGACAGAAGACGTGCCTTTTCGGAATTTAAAAGGCTTAGAAATATTCATGCTTGGATTGAGTACAAGCGACAGTGTGCAGTCACCAGAAAAGTTTTGAATAAAGCGAAAAAGGATAATTTTGATGATTTTTGTAAGGGTATCAACAGATTTACAAGCCTCTCTTATGTTTGGAGTACCATGCGCATTTTAAAAAACACGCGTAAAAATATAGAATGGAACAAGTGGCAAACCAAGGATAGAGAAGTGGAAATTAGGAAAACTATTGATGGTTTGGCTCCTCCATTTGTGGGCTTCAACCCGACGGGCGAACCGGAACATTTGGGTACTGAAGTGGAGTTCGATGCCCCTTTTATACGTCCAGAATTAGATAGAGCGATTAGAATGATCAGAAGGGACTCAGCCCCTGGTATGGATGGCGTGGAGTACCAAATGCTTAGATTGTTGCCTGAATCGGGTAAGGTTTACCTTTTGGAATTATTCAATGTTGTGTGGCTGGCCGGGGTTTTGCCTGCTGATTGGTCATGTTATCAAGTAATTTTTATCGACAAGGTTGGCAAGGAGAAAGTGCGACCCATTTCGTTGTCATCATGTGTAGGTAAACTTATGGAGCGGATGATAAATGAGAGGTTGATCTGGTGGGCAGAAAAAGAGGGCAAGTTTAGTATGTCTCAGAACGGTTTTAGAAGAGGGAGATCCTGTGCTGACAACCTGGCTAGAATCACATCAGATATTCGTGCGGCACTAAGTGCAAGAGAATACACTTTGGCGGCCTTCCTTGACGTATCAGCTGCGTATGACAGTGTGGAGTTTCACATTTTGCTGGATGGGCTTATGGCGCTTGGCTGTCCTGCTGGCATAGTCAATTTCGTTCGAAATTGGCTATGCCGAAGAAAAGTAAGATTTATTGTTAACTCCGTTGAACATATAGATCGCTTTGTATACAAGGGCCTCCCGCAAGGCGCCGTGCTTAGTCCGGCTTTGTATTCTCTCTTCACTCGAATTCTATACGACGCTCTCCCGGAAGGTGTTGAGATGGTCGAATTCGCGGACGACATTGGCATGTACGTTTCGGGACGGGATCGTCAGCGCAACCGCCTCCTTCTGGAACAAGCTGTTAACACTGTTGCTTCAACTCTGGGACGAATCGGTTTGGACCTTGAACCTAAAAAGACTGTTCTGGTGGAATTCAACAGGAATGGTTATGTAGATAAAAATATGACCATCAACATTCAGGGATGTAAGGTATGTAATAACAACGGCGCTAAATTTCTCGGTATCTGGTTGGATAATAGCCTCAAATTTGATCGTCAAGTTCAGGAGGTCAGAGGAAAGGTCAATCGGGCTAACTCCGTTATGAGATACCTGTGCAGAGTGTCCAAGGGCATGGAGGTCAACACGGCTCTCATGCTCTATAAAAGTCTGGTGAGATCCATTACGGATTATGGAATTTTTGTTTATTTCCCGAGGGATGCTGCATCCCAGATCAAATTAGAGAGAACCCAATATATGGGCATTCGAACTGCACTTGGATACAGGAATAGTACCCCCAACAATGTCCTGATAGCTGAGGCTAAGGTGATGCTTCTCAGAGATAGAGCCTTCATGCTGGGTTGTAACTTTGTAACTCGAGCTATTGCGTATAACAGGAACGGTCTGTGCGATAAATTGCAACAAATGTTGGATCGAGAGAGCTATTGTCGATTTCTTCAGCCAACACACAAATTTTCCATGTTATCGGAAATTTGGAAGAAATTGAGATTTAGAACCGGCATTGGACGAAGTGGACAATTTGAAATTTTTCAGGGCCCTTACATGGCCCATACCTTCGAACCATGCGTGGATTTGGAAGTCGGTGAATCGAGGAAAAGTGAACGATACTCGGATGAGTTACTTATATGTAAGATCGTTGAGAAGCATTGTGTGGACGCAGATATGGAGATAATCTATACGGATGGCTCGTATGATGAATCGAGTCGATCAACAGGGGCTAGTATTGTTATCGAGGATCAGGATATTGCTTTCAAAATGAGCCTTCCGGGAACATGCTCATCGTACACGGCGGAAGCATTCGCCATTAAATCAGCGCTTCAACTTATGATACAACAGCACTCTTATAGAAACAGGAGTATTATCATTATGTCAGATTGTAAGTCGGCTCTACAGGCCATTCAAAGTAACCTCATTTACGTGCATAGAAATAGATATATTACGGAAACTAGAAGGCACATATATGACCTTGAAACTAATCTCGGTAAAAGAATCATATTGGTCTGGATCCCGGCTCACGTGGGCATTGCAGGTAACGAGCAGGCGGATACCCTAGCAAAAGAGGCAGCTTTGGAGGAGGCTGATCGGACGATTGAGATACCGGTGGGTGATTTTAGGAAACAGGACAAGATTGAAGCATGGAATGCTACACAAAAAGCCATTGTCCGCGATGCAGAGCACAAAGGTATTTTCTACTTTAATCACTTCTATGATGATGTCGCCACCAAACCGTGGTTCCACAAAATCAACGCGGAAAGATATTTTGTGACCTTATTTAATCGACTGAGAGCGAATCATTTCAACTTGGGATCATCATTGAAGAGAAAGGGTTATATAGACAACGAAAGATGTGAATGTGGATATGAGAGTGAGGATTTATACCATGTACTATTAACATGCCAAAAATATGACGAGCACAGAATTGAAATGGATAAAGAATTGAGAGACGCGAATTTTTTAGAAAATATTGATTTATTGCGTATTATTAAAACAAAAAATTGGGACATATTGTACATTATTTTCAAGTTTCTCAAGAAAACTGGAAAAGTTATCTAGCTACATACGGGCGGGTATTGATTTATTATATCACGCGTTCAGGACTACAAGATGGCGGTGATTCGCGGTAGTGGGGCGGCCGCGAGACATATATATGTGTACAGTGGAAATAATGTAAATGTCGAACTGGGTCTACATCGCTTGTGTCAATTACCTTTGGGTACAAGACACTATAATTCCTCAACCGAGGAATGCACGAAAAAACCCCCCTTGAATCATTTTAAACCATCTAGAATTAATATTACCAATTTCTACTTGATCAATACAAAATGAACTATCTTTTGACTCAGACTGTACATTAGTTTGCTCTGTAAGCTCCTTTATCTTTTTAACTTTACAACCAATCGCATAGTGATTTAATTTACCGCACTTCTTGCATTTCTTTCCATACGCTGGACATTCTCGTGGACCATGGTTTGTTCCGCATCTCCTACAGTCAAATTTTGTTGCTGCGTCCTTGCCTTTGAATTTACTGGACTTCTGCTGTACCTTCTTGCGTATACTGTCTATTTCTGCTTTGTCTCCCTGTAGACTTTTTGCTTGGACCTTGGATACTTCAGCAGCTCTGCAGTAGTCAATTGCTTTTTGCAAATTGAGATCTTCTACCCTCAGTAGCCTCTCCTGTAGCACCTTGTCTTTTATTCCCAGAACAATCCTATCTCGAACCATCCTGTCAGCTATTGTTCCAAATTCACATGTCTGACTGAGCTTCTTTATTTCTGCCAGAAAGCTATCAAATTTTTCACCTTCCTGTTGCATTCTACTGGAGAACTTAAAAGTTTCGTACACGATGTTCTTCTTGGGAACACAATACTCTTCGAAGCATTGCAATACCTTTGCCAAATTGTTCCTCTCTGCCTCTTGTAGATTGAACGTATTATACAGCTCAATGCCATCTTCACCGACAATATTTAGTAGTATGGCAACTTTTATCTCATCCGGTTTTCTGTTACTACCAGACGCCTTTAGGAAAATATCAAAACTTTGTTTAAATTTACGCAAGTTTTTGCTAATATTTCCACTTAGATCCAGACTTTTCGGCGGCTTGCCGTAATACTCAGTAGCTGTATCGGCGGTAGCCATAACCTTTATTTTCCAGTGAGAACTCGTACGGATTTTTCTATGCGACTTCGCTTATTATGCGGCTCGTAGTACTATTACGACTGCGCCATGTTGTATCTATACGTAGATTTGTATAAATAATGACCACTGGTGTTATGCTGATATATTTAATAATCTCTGAACGATACACGCTACAAGTCTGTCTTGGATCAAAGACTCTTTCAGTCTCTCGAGTTACGCAACGCCGCTGATGTTCCGACGCTCACATACATGTCTGCGCATGCGCTAACCATAGATATACAACAAAGATAGCATAAATTTTTCGCAATAAGCATACAAAGTGTCGCGAGAGTGTTTAATCGGGAACGACGTAGTGCTCCGTACAGAGATCGTAGGCGCGTGAAGCCGTGTGCATAAAGGAGAGCCGAACGCATACCGGATTACACACACATCAATAATATCAACGAAGTCGAGCAAGAAGAACTCTACGAAAAGTAAATGAAAATCTCTCTCTCTCTCTCTCTCTCTCTCTCTGTAAGTATTGGCGATTGTCGAAATTCTTTGCTCCTGCACAGGTGAATATTTCTGCTGCCGCAGGCTGCCTTCGGGCATTTTTGTTACAGATATAAGCAGGTCTTTTGTTGCTTGTCACGCGCCTTAACTCGTTTTCTTCGGGACTTTCACCTAATTCCGAATACTTTCGTGACAAGTATCATCTCCATCCTAACCTCACTCTCGGAATCATCGTGGAATTTTCGGTATTACCTGAGCACAGTATTGTTACGCCCGTGCTGGACACTGAGTAGAGAAGTCGGGGAAAACTGTGAAGCGCGCTCCTTGACAACGGAAGTTTGTATATGGAATTATTGATTTTCTGTCTGGCGGATTTTTGGAATCCGCACGCGTTCTGTTTTACGAGCTTAGAATAAACGCATTTCTTAAGTTTTTTTGAGTTCTCTTTCTTTTTGCGAGTTTCGCAAAATACGTGCGCGAGTGTGGAGTGCGCGATAGTGTTACGGCGGCGAACTTACTCGACGAGCGTAACATTTTGGGGGCTCGTCCGGGATACGAGGCGACGAACGCAGTATCCCGAACAGGATGACGACCACGCACACCCCGCCGAGGACCCGTTCGCAGGCCGCGGCGTCGGCAACAACGGAGGCGGGCGCGACCTATCCGCAGGATGCGGGGGCGACGGAGGCAGAGGCGGGTGCTTTCGAAGCTATCTACTTGGAGCTTCAGAAGCTGCGCCAGGAGCGGCGGCTGGAGCAGCAGGAGCAACAGCTTTTCCGCAGCGAGTTTGAGGCTCGCCTGAAGGAACGCGATGCTACGGTGGCACGTCTTCAGGAGCAACTCGCCGTACATCAGCTAAGTCCCTCCAATAACGTTTTTTGCGGCGGAATTTTGAATGAAGCGATGCGTGAGATAAGCGCGGGTGAGGGCGCGTGTACGGAGCGCGCCGCGTGCGGAAATTCGGTCGAGCCGCTGCATGTGATGGGCACGGGCGAGGGCTCGTGTGCGGGGCGCACCGCGCGTGGAGGTTCGACTGAGACGGCGCTCGGTTATAAATTAAAGCCCGACACGTTCGACGGGACTGTTCTTCTGCGCGAATATTTAGTACAATTCAATTTAATTGCGCAAGCGAATGGCTGGGTGGAATCTTCGAGAACCGTGGCTTTAGCCTTGAGCTTAAGAAGGAAAGCGCGTGCCGTATTGGATGGGGTAACCGAATTCGAGAGCCTTCGCTATTCTGAATTAGAGGCTAGGTTAGAGTTGCGTTTTGGTGAAGCGCATATGTCTCAAACGTTTTACACCCAGTTCACTAATCGGAGACAAGAACCCAGAGAAGAGCTTTTGGGAGCGGATTTAGAACGTTTAGCGCGTTTAGCCTATTCGGAATGCTCGGCCGAGGTGCGGGATAAGATTGCGTGCGCCCAGTTCGTTGCGGCGCTTTCTGACGGTTTCGTAAAACGAACTTTTCAGTTAAAGGGATTAACTTCCTTGAGAGCCGCCATAGAGAGGGCCATGGCAATAAAAGTCATCCAAGCGAATAGTTTTTCGCGGAAATTTGAAAGTAGAGATCTCGGAAAAGGCAGAGCTGGGAACGACATTAAATCGGCGGGGAATGAGAAAGATGGAAAGAGTTCTGCAAATTTTAAGAAGAATTCGGGTTTCAGGACGAGATTCGGGAGTGAGAAAAAGGAGTGCTGGCAGTGCGGTGCCAAAGGGCACTTTCGGTCGGAGTGCCCTTCTCTAACTACCGAAGAGAAAGGAAACTTGGAATAGTCGAGCTCAGCGGGGCATGTTCGGCTCAGGAGTGCAAAGTCCCTGCGAAATTAAGTAGGATAAGTAGCGGGTTAAATGATTTTTGTTTTCGCGGCCGAGTTAATGGCCGGACTTGCGTCTTTAAAATAGATACGGACTCCGATGTGTCGGTACTTAAGGAAGATTTGTTAGGTTCTTTGCAATCACCCACTTCTGTAGAGAGATATTTCTTGACTTATCCAACGGGAGAAACGGTTCCTGTAAAACATAGAGTGGTGGTTGGAATCGAAATAGGAAAATTTTCTTTGGATTTTCCGGTAATCATAGCGGCCATAAAAGACGAGTGTATTCTAGGAGCGGACTTTCTTTCAAAAATAGGGGTAGGAAGCGTTTTCTCTTCGGTTTTTGAGGAAACGGTGTCAGAGAGTCAAGAAAACTTTTTCTGTTCCCGAATTTGTAGTTTTGATAGAAGGATTCCATTTTTTCTTAAGAAATTTTTTGAGAAAAATTCCGAAACTTTCAACGCTTCTCAAAAGGAGCAGTTTGCTGAATTGGTGATCGAGTTTTAAAATGTCTTTTCGGAAGATGTGGTTGCAGGAAATTGCTCCGTCGTTGAGCATATTATTAGGGTGAAAAATTCTTCTCCGATTAAACAGGCTCCTAGGCGAATTCCACTGCATATGCGAAAAAAGGTGGAAAAGATTTTAAACGAAATGAAACAACGTGGTGTCATCGAAGAATCTCATAGCGCCTGGGTTTCTCCAGTTGTTTTAGTAAAAAAGAAAGATGGAACGATTAGATTCTGTATCAATTTCAGGAAGCTCAATGCCATTACAGAAAAAGATTCTTATCCTATTCCCAGAATAGATGATCTTTTTGATCGTTTATCCGGAAATTCCTGGTTCACCACCTTAGATTTAAAAAGCGGCTATTGGCAGGTGAAGCTTCGTTCTCAGGATAGGGAGAAAACGGCTTTCTCTATAGGAAATGGTTTATGGAAGTTTACTGTAATGCCATTTGGATTATGTAATGCTCCTGCTACTTTTGAGCGATTGATGGAGCAGGTTCTTCGTGAGATATTGAATAAGATCTGTATGGTTTATTTGGATGATGTCATTATCTATAGTAAAACTTTCGAAGGAATGCTGGCAAGTTTAAGGGAAATATTTCTTCGTTTACGGGGTGCAAATTTAAAACTCAATCCAAAAAAATGTATTTTTTTTGGGAGAGAAGTGAAATACTTAGGCCATGTCGTTTTAGAAAAAAGAATCTCCACTGATTTGGAGAAAATTAAAACCGTTCAAGAGTGGCCTATTCCTCAAAATAAGAAGCAAGTGCGAAGCTTCTTGGGACTCTGCTCTTATTATAGGAAATTTGTGAAGGGATTTTCTCTTATTGCTAAGCCATTATTTTTTTTAACTGAAAATCTTAAAAAATTTGTGTGGGATGGGCGTTGTCTAAGAAACTTTTGAGAAGCTTTAACAAAACTTAATTTCTTCTCCTATTCTAGCTTTCCCAATAGATAGATAGATATATTTATTGGCTCCCCTCAGGGTTGCAAGGCGTTTTGTAGGGACGTTCCCAACCCTTTACATTCACTTAACCTACCTTAGCCTATTTTACAATTAACCTTACATACTAATCGCCCTACCTATCTTTACACACACACACACGCTCGCAAGTTCCCTATCTCTGTGGACTTCCGTTTCCGTTTACAAACTCCTCACTCCTCCTCTTTCTTTCATTCATTCTTCCCCTCCCTTACCTCCCAGTCCCCTCCATCACCCTCTCCCTCCCTTACTCTCTCTAATTTCCTCAGCCATCTCTCCCCCTCCCCTTCTTCCCCCAATACCTCCCCCACCGCTTCCTGCCATGATCTCCCTCCCCCCCAATCTGCACAATCTTCCCACACGTGTTCCCACGTCTCCTCCCCCCCTCCACACACCCTGCATACTCTTCTCTCCTCTGCCATCCAATGTTTCACCCCCCTCATACCACCTCCCAGCCTGTATCTAGCCACTTTCTGCCACCTATTTTCTCCCCAGTTTTTTTTAAGTACTCCGGTATCCCCTCCCCTTTTATCATGCCATACCACTTGTTAAATTTTGCCTCCCCTATCTCCTTCCACCTCTCTTCTCTTTGCATTCTCTTTTCTCTCTCAAGCACGTCCTCCCCCCTCCACATCCCATCCTCCCTCAGCTCCTCCACCTCTTCTATCTTCCAGCCCCTGCTCTCCGCCGCTTCTTTTCTCTCCTCCTCCCATCCCCCCCTGCTCACCCCTCTTTTCGCCCTCCTCTTTACCTCCTCCCAGCATTCCCTTGCCAGCTCCCCTCCCTTTCCCTCCTCCAATTTTTTCTCATACCCCCATGCTCTCATAACCGCCCTTCCTCTTAGTTTCTCCCTTTGTAACTCCTCCCTAATCATATATCCCGGTATACATCTTTCCACTCCCAACACCCACCTTAAATATCTTTCCTGTAATCTCTCTATTTCCCCTCTTTCCCTCCACCCCCATATTTCCACTCCGTAACTTATCACCGTCCATATCAACTTATCAAACAACCATATTCTCCTACCCCAATCCCCCCCAAACCTCCTCTTTCCGATCCCCCATACTTGTCCCAGCAACGCCGCCCCTCTCCTCGTCCTCTCTTTTACATGTTCATCCTGCCTCCCATTAAATTTTACTACATATCCCAAGTAGCAGAATTTTCTCACCTCCTCTATTATCCTACCCTTCCACCTCCAACTCACCTTTTTCCATCTTCCTCCCCCTTTTCTGCATCTCATTATCTTCGTTTTTTCACTGTTCAATATCAATCCCTTTCTGTCCAAATACCCCTCCAGTTTTCCTATCATTCCTTTCATATCTTCCTCATTCTCCGCTAACATCGCTATATCGTCTGCATAAGCCAGTGTATATATCTTTCTCCCTCCCAGCTTTATTCCACCCCAGCCCCCTTTTTTCAGTTCATCGTCAATGTCCGCCAGCAGCAAGGTGAACAGAATCGGACTTAACGGACACCCTTGTCTGACTCCCCTTCCTGTCCAAAATCTCTCTCCCATCTCTTCCCCCACCCTTACTCTGCATATCGTCTCCCCCAGCAGTTCTTTACACCTCTCCACCAAGCCCTCTCTTACTCCCCTTTTTCTCATGGCTTCCACTAGAATCCTCCTGTCCACCGAGTCAAAAGCTGCTTTTAAGTCCACGAACATCACCACCATCTTCCCTTTCTTTCCATTTACTTGCCTGTTTATCAGGTGATTCAATACGTAAATGTTGTCCGTGGTCCCAACCCCTCTTCTAAACCCTGTCTGACTCGGTGGCAGCAAGCCCTTCTCTTCAACCTCCTTCCTCAACCTTTCCGCCAGTACGGCAGCATACACTTTGTATGCCGTTTGTGCTAACGTCACCCCTCTGTAGTCCCCCACTCTTTCCCCCTCCCCCTTTTTTCCTATAGGCACTATAATTCCCTCCCTCCAGTCTTCCGGCCACCCCTCTCCTTTCCACACTCTATTGCACACTTCCCATAACCATTCTTTTACTACCTCCCTTCCAAACTTCCAAACCTCATTCGGAATTCCATCACTTCCCAACGCTTTTCTCTCTCTAAGCTTCTTCACTACCTCCCACACCTCTTCTCTCCTTATCTCCTCTTCCTCCTCCCTCCTTTCCCTTCTTCTTGTTCCCATCACCACCCTCCCATTCACTCCTCCCAACAACTCTTTAAAGTACCCATCCCATTCCTGCATACTAATTCCCTCATTCACCCTCCTTCTCTTCTTTCTCTCCCTGTTTACCACCTTCCATACCTGCCCCTCCGTCCTGACCTCCTTTACTTCCTCTTCCCATTTCTCCACTTCTCTTTTTTTCTTCCTTTCACATAGCTTCTTGTATCGCTGTTTTTCCTCCCTGTAACTGTCCCCCTCTCCTCCTTCCCTTCTCCATTTCCTTAACATGTTGCCAACTCTCTTTTTTCCCTCCTTACATTCCTCATCCCACCAGCCCCTTCCTCCGCTTTTTTTGCCCCTTCCATTCACTTCCCTTAATACCTCCCTTATCCTCCCCTTCAACCTCTGCCACTCTTCCTCCACTCTTCCTCCTCGCGCTTGCCTGTCCCCCATTAACTCTCTAAATTTTTTCCTGCCCTCTTCTGACCAGTCCCCTCTCCCACTTCCGCTCCTTTCCCCCTTCCCCTTATCCATATCTTCCTCCCACCCTTCCACCCACGCTGTCACTGGCTGATGGTCTGAATCGACCTTCTCTTCTACCACCACCCGTTCTACCCTTTCCCTTGTCCTCCTGTCCCCTAACACGTAGTCAATCACCGACTCCCCTCTTCCCCCTGTATACGTCCATTCTCCTTCTTCATCACCTCTTATTCCTCCGTTAAAAATCGCCCACCCACGTTCCCCCAGAAATCTACACAGCTTTTTTCCTTCCCCATTTACTTTGCCATCCTTCGATCTCCTCTCTCCTTCCCCCATCTCTTCTTCTCCCTCTTCCACGAACCCTCCTTCCTTACCGGTCCTTGCGTTAAAATCCCCTCCTATCAGCACTCTCACTCCCCTCTCAATCTCCTCCACCCATTCTTTCAGGTCTTCCAACTTCCGGTCCATATCCTTATTTATATATACTCCCACTACCCTCCACCACTCTTTTCCAAGTTTCACTTTTATCGATGCTATCCCTTCCTTATCTTTTTTCGTCTTCTCTCTTTCCATCTTGATCCCTGCCCTCACCCCTACTATCATTCCTCCTATCGCCCTTCCCTTCCGGCTCTTCCTCCCTGCTCTCTGCACTTCCCATACGTAGCTTCTTGGCATTTTTTCTTTTATCCTTTCCCACCCCTTACCGTCCACCCACGTTTCGCATAACACCATTACGTCCCAATCCTCCAGCCTTTTCCAAAACTCTTTATCTTTATTTGTTAGCCCCGCCACATTCCAAAAGGCCACCTTATAAATACTGCTTCCCCCCCCTCTCCCTCTCCTCTCTCCCTCCTCTCCCTCTTCCTCTCCCACTCTTCCACCCAGTTCCTCTCTCTTATCCTTCTCAATTTCTGCTCCTCTTTCTTCCCCCCTACCCGTTCCCTCTCCCTCCTCTATTCCCCCTGCCTTTGCTCTTCCTCTCTTTCATTTTCTTTTCCTTTCCCTTGCCCTTCCTCCCAGCACCTCTCTCTGCCATTCCTAAGCATACCTCTAACCTCATCCCACACCCACCATTCCCCCTCTATCCATACTCTTCCCATCCCTATCCGTACCTTTTTACCCTCTCCTCTTGCCTTCCATGCCACTTGGTTTATCTTCCATTTTATCCTTCTTTCCTCCCATGTCAAGTCTTCGTCTATCCACGTATTTTCGCCTCTCAGTTTCCACTTATTTCTCATTATTTTCGCCTTCTCTTCTTCACTTCCCACTTTCACCACTGCCATACCCCCCTTCTCTCTTCTCCCCGCCTCTATTTTTCTAATCTCCTCTATCTTCACCTCCACGCCTAACTTTTTCATCACCTCCGCCACTCCCCCCTTTATTCCTCCCGCATCTTCCTTCACTCCTTTTATCAGAATGTTTCTTCTCCTTTCTCCCCTCTCCTTTACTTCGTACCTCCTTTCCAGCCTTTCCACCCTCTCCTTCCAATCAGCCTCTCCCCTCCCCTCCTCCCTCGGCCCTCCTCCGCTTTCCTCTCTACCTCTTCCTCCCCCAAGACCTCCTCCCTTTACCTCCATCTGCATCCCCTCCAGCTTTCGTTCCATGTCCTCTATTCTTTTCTGGAGCTCTCCTCTCTCCCTTCTCCACATCTCCTCTCTCTCTTTCAATTTGCTTTTTATCTTCTTTACTTCTTCCATCATTGCCTCCTTTTGCTCCTTCGCCACCTCTCTAATCTCCTCTCTCACTCCTCTTAACCCCTCCCTCATCTCCTCCGTTATTCCTCTCAACAACCCCTTCACATCCATATCCTCCCCCCCTGCCCCCCCTGGTGGCGTTCTCACCGTTTTGTTGCTTCTCTTCGAGAAGTCTTCGTCCTCTTCCCCCCCCGCGCCCTCTTCCTTCTCTATTTTATCCCTCTTCCTCTTAAACATCTCCTCTATACTTCCTTTCCTCTTGGAAAGCTCATCTATATTCCCCGTACTTCCGCGTCTCTCTTTCCCCAACCTATCCGCAAAATGCGCCATCTATCCTCTACTCTACGGCCGTACTACTTCCCGGCGTTATCCCGAAGTCCCCAGAAATCCCTAGCCTTTCACTCTCGCGCTCTCTATCCTTCCCCTTGTACGCTCGTCTCTTTAACCTCAACCTTCCCAATTCTCCTTCGCCTCCACGGACTCTCCTCCCTTATCCTCCGCGCTGCCTCCACTCTCCTACCTTTCCTTTCCCTCACCGAGCTCACCTCTCACTCTCCACGCTCTCTCACTCGCTCTATCTCTCACACTCGCACCTCGCTTTTCGCTCGCACAAATCGCCAACTCACACCTAACCAACCGGAAACGGAAGTCCAGCTTTCCCAATAGAAAAAGGGGAATTTATTCTTGATACTGACGCTTCAAATCACGGCTTGGGCGCGGTACTTTCTCAGATTCAAGATGGTAGGGAGAGGGTCTTAGCTTATTATAGTCGAGTTTTGAGCAAGTCTGAAAGAAACTATTGCGTAACTTGTCGGGAGCTGTTAGCTTTGGTGGAGGCTTTGAAGACCTTCCATCACTATTTATATGGACGTGAATTCTCGGTTAGAACAAATCATATTTCGTTACGCTGGTTGATGTCTTTTAAAAATCTAGAAAAGCAGTTAGCACGTTGGATGGAACGCCTACAACAATTTAATTTCGTAGTCAAGCACCGAGCAGGAAAGGTGCATGCAAACGCTGACGCGTTGTCTAGGCGTCCATGTGCGGAAAGAAACTGCAGATATTGTGATAAAGTGGAGATGGGAGAAGAAAGTATTGTAAGGGGACATGTTAGAAGAATAATCTTCAAAGAAATTGAATCTACGGACTGGAAAAAAATGCAATTGAAAGACCCTTTAATTGTAGGAATTTATCGTGAAAAAGAGGAGAATAGGCGACCTCTTCGTCAAGAAATAGCTCAGAGAGATTCGACTGCTAAGGACTATTGGCTCCAATGGGATTCCCTGGTGATTAAAGACGGGATTTTGTGTAGGAAATGGGAGTCTCCAAATTTATGTTCCGTTTTTTTTTAAACTATAGTTCCTCAAGGAATGATTTCGCGAATTTTAGAAGAAGCTCTTGATTCTTTCACAGGTGGTTATTTTGGTGTTAATAAAACCTTAGAGAAGATCCGGAAACATTTTTATTGGGTTTTCTGTAAGCAGGATGTCGAACATTGGTGTAGGACTTGTAAAGTTTGCGTTTCAAAGAGAGGGCCATCTGATAAAAGAAAGTCTTCTATGCAAATTTACAATGTCAGGGCGCTTTTTGAAAGAATTCAAATGGATGTTCTTGGTCCCCTTCCAACTTCTTCTTCGGGAAATAAATATCTGTTGGTGGTTACGGACTGTTTCACAAAATGGGTGGAAGCTTTTCCGCTTGGAAATATTAGGGCTAAAACGATTGCGGAAGTTTTCTTGAGTCAAGTGGTTTCCAGATACGGCATTCCTTCGGAATTACATACTGACCAAGGAAGAAATTTTGAATCTCGATTATTCTTGGAACTAACTCAGTTATTGGGAATTAAAAAAACAAGAACTACTCCATTTCACCCTCAATCCAATGGTCAGGTGGAACGTCAACATCAGACGTTGTTGAATTATCTGGCAAAGTTTGTTGCTGAAAATCAACGAGATTGGGATCGTTGGATTCCATTAGGGTTGTTGGCGTATATGTCTTCTAAACATGAAACTACTGGTTTTACTCCTTCTGAATTGCATTTAAGTCGGGAGTTAAGATTACCCTTGGATCTACTTCGCGGACATCCTCCTGGTTCTGAGACTATTCCTTCGAAAAGAGAATGTTTCCGTCACTTGAAAGAAAAAATGGATCTCATTCATAACATTGTATGTCAACGTATGGAAATTAAGTCTCAAAAAGCCAAGGCGCTTTATGATCGGAAGGATAGACAATTATGCTATGAGCCTGGGCAAAAAGTCTGGTTATTTAATCCTCGAAGAAAAATAGGAATAACTCCTAAGTTACAAAGTAATTGGGAAGGTCCTTTTGAAGTCGTTAAAAAAATAAATGATGTAATTTATTGCATTCGTAGGTCTAAACGGCATAAAAACAAAGTCGTTCATTTAGATAGATTAGCTACTTTTTATGAGAGGTAATTCCTTTCGAATCACGATTTTCATCCGGAACGCGGAGCCCGAAAAATTACAATTCATTTAATTAGTTTTTAGTTTTTTTAAGAAAAAGATATTTTTCTTTTGTTGTTACTTTTAGCTACTTCTCCGAGAAGATGGTGCCAAACAACATCAGGCGAAAATATTAGCTGAAAGAAGACCGCCTTGCCCACGGTTTTTGATCGTGGTTTTTCCGTGGGACTTATGGCAAATGCCAAGGCGGGGACTGGGGAGTCTTGCGAGACGCAGGGTCCACGAAAGCTTCCCCCTCCAGTCCGAAGACTCTCAAGAGGACAGCGCTGGTAGCAGAAGGAAAGCTGACATTAAAGAGGTTCACACGTGGAAAGAAGCGTTTTTGGATTGAGGGAAGAAACGAAGCTCGTTAACTCGCAGCTTAGCTCGAGGTAGAGCAGGAAGCGTTTCAAGTTCCCGGAAATCTAAAATAAAAAAACTGCTTGTAACTTTCCTCTAGTTGTCGGAACGACAACTTAAGAAGAGGAGGACAATGTTACGCCCGTGTTGGACACTGAGTAGAGAAATCGAGGAAAACTGTGAAGCGCGCTCCTTGACAACGAGAGTTTGTTTATGGAATTATTGATTTTCTGTCTGGCGGATTTTTGGAATCCGCACGCGTTCTGTTTTACGAGCTTAGAATAAACGCATTTCTTAAGTTCTTTTGAGTTCTTTTTCTTTTTGCGAGTTTCGCAAAATATTGAAGAATTGTTGTTAACAACGTACAATGTCATGCAATGCGCGCGTAAAAAAAATGAAAGAAATTAAAAAATATTAAAAAATATTACATATATAATAGATAAATCCGTTAATGATGCAAAATAATGATATATAAAATACTAATATATGAAATATTATACTAATAATAACAGTATGTTATATATATAAATAAATAAATAAATAAATATATATATATATATATATAATATGATAAGTCAGGAATAAATGTAAAAAATAAGTATATAATATATATAATATATAGAATAATTTTCTCGCATAAAAGTATACACACAAAGAGATTATGTAAACATTTTAAATTAATATAACACTTTTTAGATTAAATGTATACATTTATATATTTTTATAAAATATGTCACATTTTACAATATATTATTTATTAAATATATTATACATTTTTTTTTAATAATACAATAATATGTGGTCACAATATATATTGATAAAATTTTTACATTTTATTTTATAACATATATGTAGATAAATTTTTACAAATAATGAATATATATTATTGAAAATTTTACTGATAATGCTAAGCTATTGCACAAGCGTAATTGCATTAATAATATTAAAAACTTATTAATATTAAAAACTAAATATATGTATAATTCGCGCATTGTAATACTAATAATACATAAACTTCTTCAGTTTCTTGAGTTATGTGTTAATTTAAATTTAATTTTTCTAATATTTTTATAATAAATGCAAAAATAGCTTACATATTATTGTTTTCATTTTTCATTGATACTACATCTGTTGATACTGTAGAAGCTGTAGTACTGCAGTAAAATAATATATTTTTAATTATTTTATATTACTATCAAAAATATTTTCAAATATCAAAACTAGATTTTTCCAAATAAAGAGTAATTAAAACTAATATAAATGAAAACTTATTTATTACTGGTAAACTCTAAACATCTTGTTGGTACAGCATCTGGATGAAGGCGAGCTCGACTTTTGACGGTTTTATACTGATTTTATTCAAAATGTACATGGCACAATCGACAATTGCGGTGAGCATACTCGGGGCCTTTTGGTATTAAATTTAATCTTCTGCATGCTTGAACCCATGCCAACCACTTGTGTATGTCAGAATAATTAATTAAATTACGCAAATAATGAAATAATGATGTAAACAATTATTAAAATAGTATTGTACTTATTATGTTCTTTTGGAAAAAGGAAGTGTCGTTTTTCCACATTTATGGTGCTCATATATCCTGTCACTGCACACCAATGACTTTCTTTTTTAACGCCTTTAATAGTTTTTTCCATTTTCTAATTCCTTCTTGTAGCAAAAATCTGAAACAAAGCTAAGATCAAAGTGCTCTCAAAGAAAAGGAAACCTGTATAAAATTTATACAGGTTAACTTTCCTTTCTATACTTCCAATACACAAATCACTTCACAATCACTTCACAAATCTCTTCACAAATCTCTTCACAATCACACACTTTACAATCACTCAATTTACACAATTTTTTTCCGACTTTTATCAAGTCACTCTATAGCTGTTTATAGCACTTTAACGCCTTAGGCATTTAAATGTGCCTCTAAATCCGTTAGAAAAGGAAAGACAGTAAGAAGAAAAGAGACAGAAGTAGTGCTTTATTTTGCGCATGCGCAATCCGTTTTGGCCTACACGAAATCAGAGGAGTTGCGTTACTGTATATACTGTGACCTGAGTAAAGCGTTGGCCCCTGCTGCGCGTGCGCCTGCCTTGCCGATCTTTTCTGCACTTCTTGGTCTGTGGTTGATATTGACTGCTACTGCGCATGCTCCTATCGTTGCCAACCTTCTCTATCCGGATGCTATCTCTGGGCATGTGTTTCCTGACTGACTGCTTCCATGGCGCGATTGTGACGTTGCATCTCTTCCAGCTGACGTCGCGCGGCTTTGTTGTCATTCACGGCCTTTGCGACTCCTGCCGCTCCGCCGACCAACGAGCCGAGAACCCCTAATAACGGCAAGATCGGTAGGATACCGCCGCGATTCGCTACCGGAAGTATTCGCTTGGTCTTCTTCTTTTTCTTCGTTTTCAAACCCATACCGAGTTTCGATTTAGCCTTCATGACCGCCCAGACGGCTGTAGCCGCAGCTCTCTCTCCGAGAGTCGAATCGTTTGCGATGACACGTTTTCGCGCTTCCGCGGCGAGTATATTGTCTGCCACGTGTCGTTCTGCGAGATCGCTGCTACGCGAGTAGGCTATGTCGTGCTCGCGACACGCCGCGTCCAATGGATTAATACCCCGATCACCTCTTGCCAATCGTGTTTCTAAGCGAGTTCCCGGTCCGCAAAATTGATAGCCGGGGATATGTAATTCGATCGGAAGCGCGTTTATCGCGCGATTCAGCAGACCTCGACCTATCTTCGGCGGCATTCGCCGCAGTTTTTTATCAACGGCGGCGGACCGTCGATGTGCGTTTGCTGACACGGCAAATTATAATGTATTAAACAGCGCCAATATTGCTGAACCTCCGAATCTGTCTTGATATGTTCGGGAAGTTTATCCCACAAATAATCTATGTGATTATAAAACTGTCGCAGTAGAATGACCTTTGGTATATTCTTTAACTGCTCGGCGGTTAAATCGTAAATATCGCTGTTATCCGACACGAGCAAAAACATTTTAACGACTGAGCATCTCAGCTCTACGCGTCTCTATAAATAGGCCAGCTTTCTTGATATTATTATTCATTTGTTGTGGAGGGGAGGTAAAATGCTGTTCGTACGACAATCGCGGACGATCAAAGTGACAAACTTTGACGATAGGATGCCGTTAACAAAAGGGGTACGCAAACATGGAGGCATGCTACCGATTTCTATACGCGGTATTATCTGCGGTCCGTCGAATTGCTGCAAGGCAAACGTTTTGATAAGCTTGCTGGAAAGTCCGCACGGTGTACGTTTCGAGAACGTGTATTTGTACTCGAAATCGTTGCAAAAACCGAAATATCGATATTTGGAGAATATACTAACACCGATAGAAGAGATTGGCTACTTTACGTTCTCAAATAACAGTGACGTCATTCCGCCGAGCAAGGCGCTCCCAAATTATATTTTTATCTTTGATGACGTGGCATGCGACAAGCAGGATACGCTAAGAGAATACTATGCAATGGGCCGGCACGCGGACATTGACTCTTTCTATCTTTGTCAGACGTATACGAAGATACCGAAGCATCTTATACGCAACAACGCGAATTTATTGATTCTGTTTAAACAGGATGGTACCAATCTGAAACACATATACAGCGATCACGTAAACACAGATATGTCTTACGATGATTTCAGTTAAAACAACCTAGCTTCCGAAGCGCGGATTTAGCTCGCGGCTGGTCAGGGTTCGGAGTAGGCGCGGAGGAAGACACAAGACTCGGTTAAAGTATAATACAACAAAATACGGTATTTATTCAGTTACGCGTGAATACATAGAGATGCTCGCGGGAGCGGTGAATATGTACAAAAGATCGCGGTCGTTGCTACGTAAATACATAGAGATGCTCGCGGGAGCGGAGAATATGTACAAAAGATCGCGGTCGTTGCGACGATGGCGACGGATTACAGCGATCGCGGAGTCGCTGGCTACGTGCGGTAAGTCGCGGACGCGGTTACAAGATGCGCGTAATAGGTCGCGGACGCGGTTACAATATCGATATCGCAGAGCGTGCGGACGCCTGGTAAAGCGATAATGCACGGAGATTGCTGGGTTTCGCGGACCGGCGGGCGTGCGGGCTCGCGGAGGTATTTCGGCGCGGGTGACACGGTATCGCAGGTTTGGATATCGCGATGGGGCGTGATATCGAGCGGCTAAGACCCTTAGCGGAGATAGAGAAGTACTCTCTATCTCCTGGCACCTCGATTTGTGTAGGCGGGAGGCGGCACCGGGTGGCCAAGACCCTTGGCGAGTAAGAGAAGAACTCTCTTACCCTGGTTCACTCCGGTGTCACAGGTGTTCGTATAGGATTTCGAGTCAACCGCCCAGATACTTTACTCGGCAGAGGCAGAGAGCTCTCTCTACCTCCGGGTTGTTTGACTGTGGGATTGGGATCCGTGAGCAGCGGAATCGGTCGGATCGGTTTGCTGGCTCACGGTGGAATCTAAAACTTAGCAACATTGCTCGGTTTATATATTTGCGGTGGCGCGTCGGCGTGGCGGGGGTATACGCGACGGCAATCGCGCGCGCCGGGATGGAGCGGTGAAGCGTTCGGGAAGTACGGCGCCCCGACGCCGCGATTGCGTTCGGTGGCTCTCGGCCGTTTTCGGCACCGCTCGGCGCTCCGAGTCGGTTGCCGCGCTAAGTCCGTTTGCGGACTGATACGCGAGATGATTAATTTAAAGAAGGGCACATCGTGCCTTGTCTCGCCCGGCGGGTGTTCGGCCGGGCGGCATCCGGCTGATGCTTGCCGGGAATGATGCGTTTTGGGGCGCATCGTTACATTGTGACCGGACGGTACGTGTTGAGCCCGATTCCGGCGGATAATATTCCTATCAAACGGTCGCCACTCGGTTTTACCTTAGACTACCGAGAAGGTAAGTTCGCATCAACGCCCCGATTATTCGCAAGACGCTAATAGGAATTATTTGTTTCAGAAGGATGTCCCTGATGGATCACCGTTGCTGCTTCTCATCCCTGGATCCTCGCTTTACATCGCATACCAGATAGAGGTAAGTAAGGATAATTCAATTATATCCTAATTATTTGAATTTTATTTCAGACTGATGTCCCTGTTGGATCACCGTTGCTGCTTCTCATCCCTGGATCCTCGCTTTACATCGCATACCAGATAGAGGTAAGTAATTATAAAATAATTATGTACTAATTATTTTATGTTATGTTGCAGATCGACGCCCGGAATGGATCGCCGTTGCCGTTATCCGTCTCTGGATCCTCGCTTTACCTCGCATACCAGATAAGGATAAGTAATTATAAAATAATTATGTGACAATTATTTTATGTTTTGTTGCAGATCGACGCCCGGAATGGATCGCCGTTGCCGTTATCCGTCTCTGGATCCTCGCTTTACCTCGCATACCAGATAAGGATAATTCCCGATAATTATGTTTAATTACGTACTAATGCGCTTCTCTTTTTTCAGTTCCCGCCTCGGATGGATCGCTGCTCTGTTGCTGCTCTGCTTCCCCGGATCCTCGCTTTACATCGCATACCGGATTGCCGCTGGACAACGTTGGATCATCGCCGAAGGACAAGGTAAGTAGAAGGTAAGTATCGATAATTTTTTATAATTAATCAGGAAAATTTGTTTCAGAATTAATTAATCTTTAATGCCACATCATCATTTCAACGTTACAGGCCGTTTCACAATATCATAAAGGTGTCTCACAACGCGAGTTTCTCGCCTCGGTGTGAACGTCGCTTTATTTTAATAAAGTTGCACAATTATTCAAATTGCGTATTTCGGCTTATTCGTTTAGTCGATACGATGCTTTTATTCCAGATAATTATTCCGATCGGAGGACTTTGAACCTCGTGATTGTTAAACTATGATCACGCACTCGGCCGTGACCATCACTCTATCATACAATGTTCGTGCGCTGAATTAACGAACGAGTATTCGGTGGTTAAATACAATGATTAATAATGTCCGCACAATATTCCGTATCCGCGTGACCCAATGCCCGTGGTTGTTATATACTCGATAATTGCACTTCCACTAATTAACAATGTATCCGAATTTCAACTCGCGTATTGTTGCTAACACTCGATTGTATTTGGCAATTAATTGCCCCTCGCTGTTGGTTAAGACGAGTAATTTTACGCGATAGTACGCGGGAGTTCTCGGTTGTAAAGTATAACGCGTATGCTGATCGTACAGAGTGTGATACGTGTGTTTGCCACGGCTATACCCGAGAGACTGCCTCGAGCGGTCGCTCTCGCTTGGGCTCCCCACTTATGCCGGATCGTTCCCACTCCCCGGAACTTTCTCGATCGTCTATTGTTCGCGGCCGGCACATCTGGCGCGATCATGCGAAAACACGATGATTTTCACTACCCTCTCGCGTGTCCTTTTGCGCATCGCCCGTTCTAGAAGGTTCCCGTGGAAATTTCCACGCGCAACGCAGTGCGAGAACCTTCCTTCCCTGGTACCGCTGCACCAGGTTTTCACTCCCGGAAAATGTTCGACGCGGACGACGTCGACCTATGCGCACCTCCTCGGAGATGCCCCTGAAGGTGAATTTGGGTGTTCTCCCTGTAGACGACGTCCGGGTGACGTCGATGTCGTCGGCCGTTGACGCCGACCCTCTGGCTGTGTCTCCCAGGTGCTGGTATCGCTGTTCCGGGCCACTGTTCCCGGAGATGATGCGTATCCTGGGGATCTTTGTCGGAGCTCGACGTCGACCCCCTAGGCGGGTGTCCCAGGACTTGGTACGACCACCGGATGGATAAGTTCCTGGCGAAGATGCGTTTCGCCCGGTTTTTGCCGGATCATGGCGCCGACCCCCTGGGAGGGTGTCCCAGGTCCTGGTAAGACCGTCGGATATATAAGTTCCTGGCGAAAGTGCGTTTCGCCCGGATTTGGCTGGACAATGGCGCCGACCCCCTGGGAGGGTGTCCCAGGTCCTGGTACGGCCGTCGGATATATAAGTTCCTGGCGAAAGTGCGTTTCGCCTGGATTTTGCTGGACAATGGCGCCGACCCCCTGGGAGGATGTCCCAGGTCCTGGTACGGCCGTCGGATCAATAAATTCCTGGCGAAAATGTGTTTCGCCCAGATTTTGTCGGACAATGGCGCCGACCCCCTGGGAGGGGTCCCAGGTCCTGGTACGGCCGTCGGATCAATAAATTCCTGGCGAAAATGTGTTTCGCCCAGATTTTGTCGGACGATGGCGCCGACCCCCTGGGAGGGTGTCCCAGGTCCTGGTACGACTGTTGGATCAATAAATTCCTGGCGAAAATGTGTTTCGCCCAGATTTTGTCGGACAATGGCGCCGACCCCCTGGGAGGGTGTCCCAGGTCCTGGTACGGCGATTTAGCTTAGCTGTCCCTGGAGAAGATGGTTTTGTCCGAGACCTTGGCGTTTCCCTGGCGTCCCCCTCATGAACGCGTGTACCGGGTCCGAGGGATGATCCTCCGTGCCCCCGATACGGATTATCGCTCTACTTTTTTCTACCGGCGTTCCGCTTAAACGCGTTTATCCTTATACGATCATCATCGCTTACTCCTTACCGACGATCGCTAACTTAAATACTACCCTTATGATCGGCGGTAAGTCACGTTGTCAACTAAATGTGGTTTTGTACCGGTCGGCCGGATATAATTGTAAACTAAGCATTACGCGCGGTGTCCACCGTCTCGCCGATCCTGTATTTTAATTATACGCAAAACTAAATCTATTCAACCCTATGGGCTATTAATACAAATTAACACTACATCATTCTGACGCGCCATAAGTGTAACCTTGAAATAATATTTCTCATGGCGTAAATGGAAACAAAATGGGAATGACGTAATTGACGCTTAAGTCACGCGAGTTGTGCAAACAAACTCAAAATTCATTAAAAAAGGAAACGAAACGTGTATTTATATATATCTATGTTTTAATCAACGAGCCGTCTCTACCTACATCGGCTCCTAGACCTCGTCATCATCATTCTCACTTTCGCCCGCCGGCGACTCGAAGTCGTCGGACGGCTGTTCCACCGGACCGATCGGGAACTCATAGTTTCGGAATTCCGCGATCGCGTCTGATGGCGGAGGAAACGCGGGAGTCATGAATTGCAATTGTAATGCCGACATCAGCGGCGTGGGCGGCATGCATGGGAGTCCGGTCTCCCTCGGCAAAGATGTCGCTGCCGGGTTTCCTTCAGGCGGCTGCGCTCCTTCTGCCGCTGGTTCTTCTTTTGCCGCGCATGGCTCCGCATCTGACAGCCTGCGCAATATCACCCGGGGTGACTGTTTGGACCATCGGCGCGGCTGCTGGGAAGCGGCCGGTCTCAACATCACCCCCCCCTCCTCCTTTTAGAGCGCGAACTCGGCGCTTCAAGTCCGGGTCCTCGGTTTTGCCGGTAGTTTCCAAATCTTGCGGACGGTCCCCTCGTGGTTGAAGCGGACACCGGTAGCCCCTCTCCGTGGTTTTCCACTCCCGTGTGTTGTGGACGGCTTCATGGGGCACCAAGATGACGTGGCCCGGTTCCACAAGCACGGGGATCTTCGGGGTTTCCCGCGGGCCTACGGGCCGGAGTGCCTGCGTCTCGGCGGCTGGTGGTGCGGCAGGCGGGGCGGCCGGTAGCGCGGCCGGTGGTTCCGCCGGTGGTATGACCGGTGGTGCGATCGGCTGTGGCGTCGGCTTGGCGGCGATTGTTTTGCGCGCCAGGTATGACGCTGCGGTGATGCGGTGGGCCGGCCTTGGTGGTGGCGGGGTCGTCAGCCACTCCATTTTTCGTCGGTGTTGGTGGTCCGACCTCTGGACTCTGCATCCGACCGTTGGCGCGTTTTTCCGTGGCGGTGGGGCTACTGCGGGTCTTGAGGCCTCGGCTGCGGCGGCAGCGGAGGCGGCGGATCCCGTGCTGAACAGCTTCGTCCAGGTTGCGCCGAAATCCGGGCAGGCCGGGTCGTAAGCGACGGGCTCGGCAAAGAGTTCCTCGATCTCCTCGAGGATGTCTTTCTCGGTCGTGGTTGTCTCCATCTCGGGAAATTTGACTCGAGTGTGTCTTTTGACTTCGGAGCTCGTTTATATTGCCGACCTTTTGTTTATTTAGCGGGTGTCCGGGAGGGGGTATAGGGCAATGTTTAATATTCGTTGTTGTCCTCGGTGTCGTTGTCGGGGTCGCTAGTATTTTCGGCGTCGGTTTCGCTGTTGCTCTCGCTGTCTGTTTCGGCATTTTCTTCCCCGGTCTCGTCGCCTGGAGGGGGGGTTTCCGGCGCGGCTTTCAAGTCTTGTACGTGGATATGTCGGATCCACTTGCCGCTCTTATCGCGCAGGTCCACAATTACGGGGGATACTATACGTCGCACCTCGAGGGGGCCTCTGAATTTCGGCGCGAGTTTTGCGTTGAATGCTGCGGCTTTATTGGAGAGTGGGTACTCACGCTTCCATACCCAGTCTCCAATTTTTGGTGTCCACGCTCGTCGTCGGAGATTATAATACTTCTGTTGTCGCTGGAACGCGTGTGCGAGAAGTATTCTTGCGAGTTCGAAGGCCTCCTCGAGATGGTCCTTTTCGTCGGGCGGCGGTGCGGCGGTTTTCGGCGCGGCGTCTCGATTGAGAGGGGATACCGGCTCGCGACCGTAGACAAGATATGCCGGGGTGTATCCGGTTGCTTCGTGCCGCGCCGTATTGTACCTGAATTGCAACTCCGGTATTCGCTCATCCCAATTTCGATGATTTTGGTCCACATATTGTGATACCATTGTCTTTACTACGCGGTTCGTTCGTTCTACCGGGTTGCAATGTGGTGCGTGCACGGGCGTATATACATGTCGCACGTGATGTGCGGCTAGCATTTTTTCAAGTTTCGCGGACCGGAGCTGCGTCCCATTATCTGACAGGATTACCTCGGGGCATCCGTGTCAGTACAGTATCGCTTCGGCAATGTTTGTCGTGACGGCAGGCGCGGTGGCGCGACGTAAGGGACGCATCTTCAGCCATTTTGAAAAGCGGTCCTGCATGGTCAGGAGCCATGTATGCCCTCCCTTTGAGCGTGGCAGCGGTCCTATTAAGTCTAACGTGACTTGTTGCCAGGGGCGGACGACGGAAGTGGCGTGTAGCGTGCCGGCTGGTCGTGTTTGCGCGACTTTATGCTTTAAGCATTTTGAGCAGTTTCGGACGTACTGCGCTATTTCCCGAAACATGCCGGGCCAATAATAGTACTGCGCGATCCGGGCGATTGTTTTCGCAATCCCGAGATGTCCAGCCGTAGGGGCGTCGTGATTCTGGTATAGGATTTCGGGGCGGCGGTCTTTGGCTACGCACTTTTTCCATTGCTCGTCAACGGGTGTTTCTTTAAAATTGAGGCTGTGGAGGACGTGACGGAGTAGTTTTCCCTCCTTTATCTCGTAGTCTGGATATTCGCGCGGGGCGTGTTGCACGGCGCGCCACGTGCGGCGATACCAGGGGCAGCGGGGCGGGGGGTTAACGGCGGCTGTCGTGGGCTGGCGAGACAGCGCGTCTGCCACCCGGTTAAGGGCTCCCTTCCTGTAGCGGATCTCTAGGTCGTATTGCTGGAGCTCGAATGCCCACCGGCCCAGTCTCCCGGTGAGTGCGTCGATTTTCTGCAACCACCGGAGCGACTGGTGGTCCGTGAGAACGGTGAATGGGTACCCCTCGAGATAGTCCCGCATGCGGCGGATTCCCCATATTACGGCTAGGCATTCGAGCTCGGTCGCGCTGTAGTTTCGTTCGGCCTTATTGAGAGTTCGGCTTGCGTATGCGATGACTCGTTCGCCCTCCGGGAAATTTTGCGTTAGCACGGCCCCTACTCCGGTTGTGCTGGCGTCGGTTTGCAGGACAAAGCGACGCGTGAAATCCGGGCAAGCGAGAACCGGCGCGGTGGTCAGGGTCGTCTTTAATTTTCTTCCTCGGGCCCCCACGCCCACCGGGCGTGTTTGCGGGTTAACGCGGTGAGGGGCGCGGCGACGGTCGCGAAGTCTTGTATAAA
The DNA here is from genome assembly GCF_048541705.1 of Temnothorax americanus. Taxonomy (NCBI): domain Eukaryota; kingdom Metazoa; phylum Arthropoda; class Insecta; order Hymenoptera; family Formicidae; genus Temnothorax; species Temnothorax americanus. Next base: position 140,196 of record NW_027509806.1, read on the forward strand.
TCGCCGGTACCAGGAGGCGACGCCTAGGAATTGTCGGATTTGCTTTACGGTTTGTGGCCGCGGCCACTGGGCGACGGCTTTAACTTTCTCGGGGTCGGTTCGTATCCCTTCTCGGTCAACGGTATTATAGGCGGTCTACGCAGAATCGGCACTTGGCCGGATTGAGTTTTAAGTTCGCGTCGCGGAGCCGTCGGAAGACCTCCCGTAGGATTCGGAGATGTTCTTCGAATGTCTCGCTAATTATTATTAATGTCGTCGAGGTACACGAATACGTGGGGTTCTAATTCGGGTCCGAGCACGGAGTCTAGAAGTCGTTGGAACGTGGCGGGGGCGGAGTGTAGGCCGAACGGCATTACTTTGAAATGGAAGAGCCCCTTCCCGGGTACCGTGAACGCGGTGATTGGTCGACTGGACGGTGTGAGCGGTATCTGCCAGTAACCGCTCTTCAGATCGAGCGTGGTAAGGTATTTCGCGCCGCGTAATTTATCGAGGGTGGCGGTAATCTGGGGCAGCGGGTAGGCGTCGGGCTCGGTTGCGTCGTTGACCCTCCGGAAGTCTATACAAAATTGGTAGCTGCCGTCCTTCTTTCTAACCACGACTACGAGCGAGCTCCAGGCGCTGTGGGAGCGTTCTATTACTCCGTCTCGCTCCATTTTCTCGACTTCGCTGTCGATAACGGCCTGCATGGCCGAATTACGGGGCCGGTATCTTTGTTTGATCGGAGTGGCGGTCGGTTTCAGGCGGATGTCGTGCGCCGTTCGGTCGGTGGGTCCGCGGAGGGTTTCGAACAGCGGTAATTCTTGCTCGAGGAATTCTCGTAACCGTTTTTCCTCGGTCGGTGTGCGTGGTGCAATTCCCTCGGTCGCGGCCGTCCCGGGGGTGGTTTGTGGCATTATCGGTCTGGCTGGTGCAGGCACTGCGAGACCGATTTTTGCCCAAAAATCTACTCCAAGGAATACTGCGCTCGCTAGGTTCGGCATGATTGAGAATTCATGCCAGATCGTGCGTCTCGTGGTTTGGACGGATAGCCGGACGCGGCCGGGGAGAATGATGCGGTGGCCGTTGGCTAGTTGCACCTCCTCTTCGTCGGGGACGATCGCGAAGCCGAGGTTTTGCACGAGTCGTGCGGTGTTCTCGTTTATGAAAGAGATCTCGGATCCCGTGTCGAGTAGTGCTCTGAGTAGCTGTGTGAAGTTGGCTCCCCCACTACTGAAAATTCAATAATAACTATAACCATTCGTTTGGTGGTCGCGTGCTGACGTTTGGTAGTCCATTCCCGACGTTTGGTAGTCAAAGCTGTAACTAATAATGCAAAAAAAAGACATATGCGCGTGAAGATGGCCCCCCCTCTTGTAAAACTCGGCTTTCCAGACTGCGTACATCATTTTACCTGTACGCATTCGTTTGGTGGTCGCGTGCTGACGTTTGGTAGTCCATTCCCGACGTTTGGTAGTCAAAGCTGTAACTAATAATGCGAAAAAAAGACATATGCGCGTGAAGTTAGCCCCCCCTCTTGTAAAATTTGACTTTCCAGACTGCGTACATCATTTTACCTGTACGAATTCGTTTGGTGATCGCGTGCTGACGTTTGGTAGTCCATTCCCGATGATTGTTAGCCAAAACTGTAATTAATAATACGAAAAAAAATACTCGCGTGAAATGATTCTTTCTTTTATAAAAATCGATTTTGTATTATAGTCTCGTCATTCTGATAACGGATTTTTATCTCGAAATAATTTCCGAAGTCTGTCGTTGACAGTCACGAAAGATCTGGGACAACCTGTATAATTATAAGCATTATTTATTTTATGATAGTTTCATCGTTCGATAGTGTGTGATAATTCCTTCCCGATGACCGATGGATAAGTAAGATTATTACCATGGTGCAGAGCGCTAGTATCGACGTTATCGACGTTAGTAGCGACATAAATCGCGGAATAATAACCTCATAAATAAATATGAGATTGTATGTAACTCTTTCTCTGATTGTGTTGCTAGATTTTATATGTTTGTTGTTGCATACGAATATATAATTGTCTTCTTTTATTTATTCTTATTGAAAAGAAACTTATAAATCTTAAATAATAATCTATTTATTAATAAGGTAAACAAAATATGATATTAAAACTGCTCAGGTAGCAAAGTGGCGTTAAATGTATAAAGGTCGATTCAGACATAACCGTGCCGTATCCGTACCGTATCCGTACCGTGCACGGACAGAAAAATTAGACAAGGATGGAGACAATAGGAATCCTTGTCTAATTTTTCTGTCCGTACACGGTACGGATACGGTACGGGTATGGCACGGTTATGTCTGAATCGACCTTTAGACAATAGGAATCCTTGTCTAATTTTTCTGTCCGTACACGGTACGGATACGGTACGGGTACGGCACAGTTATGTCTGAATCGACCTTTAATAACATCAATAATACGTCATCATGACGTCTTCAGACGTCACCGTGTTACTTGGGCATGCTGTCACTATATTGCAATCATATTAGTGTCGTGATATTTTATACAATATTACATTATTGCACATAAAGTGGTTATTTTGTTTTACTTATTGTTAGCATAAAAATTTCAAATGACTTAATATATATATATAACTATATATATATGTATATGACTTAATAAATATATATATAAAATGCAAATATAAGTCAGTAGTTTTCTGCTTTAGGGTTAAACTTGTTTGAGATTAATTGTTTATACATTGTTTGGCGCTCACCAAACTGTAGTTAGATGCATGTATTGTTTAGTCTCATTACTCGTTGTACATAATATTCTTGCGTACCTAGTCTTAAGTATTTCGGTGACTCGCGCGAAACGTCGGCGGATCGCGATCAACGCGGAATCGATAATCGCGCGACTCACCAATCGGTGCTGCCCTCGCTCACCCCACGAGGGCACCCGCCAGAAGAACAAGTACTCGCTCGCGACACTGTTCCAGCGCCGTGAACCCTCAGCACTGATCGTTACGACGTCTCGGAGCACGGAGAGATTAACGGAGCACAGATAGAGTATCGGAGCAGAGAGACTTGTGCTAATATTCGGAGTCGCGAGATCATCCGCTCGCTCCCGGATAGTGCGATCGCCCACTTTCTCGGCTTGTCTGTGTGCTGCCTTTACTTGCTTCCTCCTGCTTGCTTGCTGCCTGCCTTAAATTACTGCTGCCTGCCTCGCTTTCGCCTTGCTAGCTGCCCTGCCTGCGTTGCTGCGCGAGCCCGATCGCGACCGAGACGAGACCGCCAGGAGTCGACGGCACAACGAACGGTGAGTCGCATTTGTTTAACTTAATTTTCGCTTTGGGGAGACTTTACACATCCCCCCTGGTCCTTCGAGCTTCGCTTTATCGCAATTCCGGGTACGGCTCTACCGCCCCCCGAGCATCTGGTCCTTCGAGCCGGATTGGCACTAGTCACTTCGTCTCCTAGTGAAGCTGTGCTGTGCCCCCTACCGATGGGCCCTGCTCCACAGGCGACCGATCAAATTGAAATAAAATACAACTCGTTGTATTTTGGTGGGCGGTATGTTTGGCGCTCACAAACTGTAGTTAGATGCATGTATTGTTAGTCATTACTCGTTGTACATAATATTCTTGCGTACCTAGTCTTAAGTATTTCGGTGACTCGCGCGAAACGTCGGCGGATCGCGATCAACGCGGAATCGATAATCGCGCGACTCACCAATCGGTGCTGCCCTCGCTCACCCCACGAGGGCACCCGCCAGAAGAACAAGTACTCGCTCGCGACACTGTTCCAGCGCCGCGAGCCCTCAGCACTGATCGTTACGCCGGCTCATCGTTACGACGTCTGATCGTTACGACGTCTCGGAGCACGGAGAGATTAACGGAGCACAGATAGAGTATCGGAGCAGAGAGACTTGTGCTAATATTCGGAGTCGCGAGATCATCCGCTCGCTCCCGGATAGTGCGATCGCCCACTTTCTCGGCTTGTCTGTGTGCTGCCTTTACTTGCTTCCTCCTGCTTGCTTGCTGCCTGCCTTAAATTACTGCTGCCTGCCTCGCTTTCGCCTTGCTAGCTGCCCTGCCTGCGTTGCTGCGCGAGCCCGATCGCGACCGAGACGAGACCGCCAGGAGTCGACGGCACAACGAACGGTGAGTCGCATTTGTTTAACTTAATTTTCGCTTTGGGGAGACTTTACACATCCCCCCTGGTCCTTTGAGCTTCGCTTTATCGCAATTCCGGGTACGGCTCTACCGCCCCCCGAGCAGTATCTTTATTTCCGAAAAATTATAACCCAAGTGATACACGTCACAAAATTATGTTACCTTATCAAAAAGAAGAGTCGCGCTTCAAGTGATCTACTACAATTACAAAAAAGAAATGATATCTCTTTAAGTTAGAGCGCCAATTACAGAGAGAACATGTATATTGCCTCAAAAAATAATTGTTGCACTACATTGAAAAATCTTTACATTGTGTCAATTAGAAAAGAATGTATAATAACAATTTTATAAGATTAAAAAATTTTATTTAAATTTAACAAGGGAATACAAGATATTTAAATACAAAGTTATTTACATGTGTATTTTTTAATGGCCACAAAGAATTAAAGAAGTAACAGTAGAAAATAAAAATATTTTCTTAAAATACATAAATTTTTCTTGTAAAAAAACTTGGCGCTGCTGGACCTCGAAATTTTAAATAAATAAATAAACTTATTCTATACTTAATTATAAGCCGCATTATCCGCCGTCCGCGTAGTCACGCACACCCATGTCACTCACTCCCACATCCACGCTGATAATCATTTAATATTACTCCCATTGTATTCTTCTCTGAATTATTTTTATTTATTGTTTTCCTTATTTATTTAAAAGGTCTAGCAGCGCCAAGTTTTTTTACAAGAAAAATTTATGTATTTTAATAAAATATTTTTATTTTTTACTGTTACTTCTGTAATTCTTTGTGGCCATTAAAAAATACACATGTAAATAACTTTGTATTTAAATATCTTGTATTCCCTTGTTAAATTTAAATAAAATTTTTTAATCTTATAAAATTGTTATTATACATTCTTTTCTAATTGACACAATGTAAAGATTTTTCAATGTAGTGCAACAATTATTTTTTGAGGCAATATACATGTTCTCTCTGTAATTGGCGCTCTAACTTAAAGAGATATCATTTCTTTTTTGTAATTGTAATAGATCACTTGAAGCGCGACTCTTCTTTTTGATAAGGTAACATAATTTTGTGACGTGTATCACTTGGGTTATAATTTTTCGGAAATAAAGATACTACTGCTTAGATTTTTTCGAGATTTTTCGAGATATAAAGATCTACCACTTGTTACTTAGGTTTTTTCGAGGTATAATACTACCACTTTCTTTTTTTTTTAGGTAACAACATATACACTACTATACGTGTACTTGGCGCTTTTTTTTACCTTTTTTTAAAAAAGGTAATTTTGTGCGGATATCACGCCTTTTTGTAGTTTGTATTATACAGTGTTGTCTCCAATAAAAAGTTACAAAAGAAAATCACATATCATCACAGCGCATTGTACTATACGTAACAATATTAAAAGAAATAGTTGTCAAAATATCTTTCTTATCATAAATCTTTGGTATATAAAATAAAATGCCCATTTTGGTATCAGAGAATTTACCTATACTAATTATGATTAAGCTTAATTAGGAACTAAAGTTTCTATAATCAGGCATTTTGAAAGGTATTAATTATTACAACAAATCATACAAAGTGCAAAATGTCTGGTTATAACTGATTTGTAGCTAAATTTAGAAAACAATTAATTTGTGCAGAGACTACTATGTATACCGTACGATATATGAAATATTAACATAATGGAAGATTCTCACCACGTCCGGCGTCAAAAACACGTCAATCCGATATTCGATAAGATAATCAGTTCCTCAGAAGCCCTATTCTGTACATATTTAGCTACAATTTTGTACGTGTTTTTTACTGAGAGAAGCACGACCGAACTTAAGGCCCGGACACATAGAAAAACTTAAGCAGTAAAACTCAAGCAGTAAGCAAATCAGCCAATCACAGTCAAGAACTTAAGGCACGGCCCTAAGCGGTAGCAAATCCATACCGTTGATTTTTTACTGCTTAAGTTTAACTGCTTAAGTTTTTCTATGTGCCAAGGCCCTTATAGGTTGGTTTTCTATTGCTGCACCACTGACATGCATAATAGACAGACATAGAGTGGGCACTGCGATAGTGCGATACTACGCCCGTATGCAGAAAACGAGTCTATGGGCGCGGTCACATGGACTGATATTTTCCGCGTAACGCGTTTCGCGTAACCAATCAGAGACGTTCCGCGTTTTCTATTACGCGGTATTGAATGTCCTTAGTTCACATAGACCAATTTTTTCCGCGTAACGCGTATCGCGTAACCAATAAATTACGACGTTTGGCATTTCTGTTGGGACATTCTAAAAGAATCAACGATATAATTGGTTACGCGATACGCGTTACGCGGAAAAAATGGCTCATGTGAACTAAGGACATTTAACTCCGCGTAACAAAAAACGCGGAATGTCTTTGATTGGTTACGCGAAACGCGTTACGCGGAAAATATCAGTCCATGTGACCGCGCCCTAAGGCTGAATTTCCACTGAGCGCGTCACGCGTCGCGTCGTCCGAGTTAAACTAATCAAAACATCCCATTTTGTCTCGTCACAAGTAATGTAATAATACATATACACGTCATAGACTCCGCAGACGCTCAAACAAGCATGGACCTATTCTCGAATCGTTTTCATGAAACTCGCATGCGAAATTCAATATTTTTCAAATAGAAAGTCGCATACGAAAATTATTAGAGCAGGCTTGAGAATACGGTCCCTGGCTGTTTAACGCTATTGCCCCCTCCACAGATAAAGCGTCAAACGTAGTCACGTGACGAAATTTGACGCTTGAATCCAGAAGCAACGCTCGCGTAAACGTAGTAATTGTTCCGCGTGTATTTGTATTTAGCTTACAGCCGCCATGTAGGCCGCATGCCCGTTCTCAATAGGTCGGTATTCATAGTCTTCAAGACAGTCTTAAGTAATGTCTTAAGACGCTAATACGGCTATGTGATTGGTTTATGATATCTTAAGATTTTTCTTAAAACGTTCTTAAATATAAGATTCGTCTATGAATACCGGCCTATGAGTACGGCCGTACCTTCCCGAATCGAGCAACGCGATTGGTCGAAACTTTACAGTAACTGTTACGAAAAAGTGTGTGTCCGGGGCTTAAGATCTCATGAATTAATCAGAGCCGTATTAGCGTCTTAAGATATTACTAAGATAATCTTGAAATAAGGTTTGACTATAAATACCGACCTATGAATACCGGCAAAAGCCTATAATATTGTGGCATAAAGTATTTCAATACTAACAGTAATAGCGTTTTTCATTGGCAGAACTAGGGCCGATATCACAGTCTCCGATTAACGTGATCCTCCGATTACACTTCACTCTGCGTCTCTTTCTAACTGCTTCTTTTAACTCCTTCTAGAAAAAGACGAAGAGTGAGTTTAATCAGAGAATCACGTTAATCGGAGACTGTGATATCGGCCCCTAGTGCACACTCAGTGCACATTAAAGCCGTTATACACTGATTTAATCTTTAATATTTAAAGTAAAATGCAAATATTTTTATTGATAAAATACCCAATACATATTTTACCAAATAGTACAATAAAGAATATTGAGGCTTTCGTGACTTAGGGCCAATTTCACCAACCATGGTTAGCTTAACCGACGGTTAAAGTTGGCAGGATTGACCAATACAAATCCAATACATTCGCATTAAACCATTTCATTCAATTCATTCATTTAACCCGTTTATATTAAACAGATTAAATCTGTGATATTACACATACACTTTACATTGATTTGTGTACGACGGCTTTAATGTGCACTGAGTGCGCACCAGTTCTGCCAAAGAAAAACGCCATAAATTTTAGAACACACTTGAACCACGTGGTACATGCGAGACATGCGTGAAAATGTTTCCCTCGTTTTTCGCGGCAGTTAAGGCTGATCTACAATGTGCTCTTTGCTTTCTGTTTTTTGCTCTTAACCTCTTTGCGACTATCTCGTATTTTGCAATTCCGTCGCGTAACGTGATGTTTCTTGTCTCTTCTGAAGTTCGTCAATTTTTATCTTAGGCGACAGAGAACAAAAAACATCGCGTTACGCGACGCAATTGCGAAATACGGGATAGTCGCAAACAGGTTAAGAGCAAAAAACAGAAAGCAAAGAGCACATTGTAGATCAGGCTTTAGCAACGCTCGTCATTTTAAAGTCGTCGTTCAATGCACGTGTTGTTAATCTGCTTTTTGATGTATGTACATGTCGTAATAATTATGCATTTGTTGTAACGATTGTGCGCTCATGTCGTTAATCTGCTTTTGATGTTCTTTGTCGTAATAATTATGATTTTGTGGTAACGATCGTGCTCGTGTCGTCATTATAACCTCAGTTGCTCATACATTCTTAATTCTAAGAAGTGATCATTTTTTAACGCTGCCTGTTTCTTTTATCTGATGCTCATTGTATCGTTACCGATGTAAGTAACCGACAACAGCAAGAAAAAAATATCTGCTACGTATTACTTTTCCACAAATTAAATATTTTATTATAAGAATTTGATCAGTTGAATTATCGTATGAAATATTTTATCCGTACGTGGTCTAACGTTTCTGCAAACAGAATAAATTGCCAGCAATTTGAGAGCAATAAGCTATTGATTAATTTAATACGCCGTAGAATTTGAATAAACTTTGCTGGGCCCAAATTCTAGTGTGAAAAAAATAACGCATGTGCGGCATTTTTCATAGTTTGTATACTACATACATACTGTCACGACCTTTTTGCACTCCCGAACCGCTCCGGGACGTGGGCCGGATCAAAAGGATTTAGGAGAGCGGGATGGTAGGCCTCTCCAGTGATTTCCTCGCACCTCCGATACTCCACGAAATGTTCCGAATGTTGGGAACTTCGCGTCCACGAAATCGTGAAAACCTAAACGAGACGCAAAGCGAAGTGGGGAGGTGCGTGGAATCGGCTAGCTTGACCTAATCTCGGGCGGGGTTAATGAAGGGCGGCGCGAAATTCGGCGGGGTGACACGTTAATTTCATACTCAGTCAAATAACAAATAAAATAACATTTATTGAGTACTAGTTGTCGAGAATATAACAACGTTTATCCATCCGGCTTCGATCAAACACAAGATACATTCCATAAATAAATCAAGAATAGCCGGTGGCGGGGTGTCTGGATTCATCTAACAGAAATAATATTAAAGCGGACGCGAGACACCCACGGAGTATTAATTGAGTCTCTAATAAGCACGCTGAAGGCGCTATTCTCAAACAATTAATAATTCGAGTCGAAAGTTATAATACGCGAGAATACTACACTTAATATCACGAATAAGAGTGAGGTTCAACGTAAAATGTAGCGAAATAACGGTACGTCACGCTTGGATTGCGTGAAAACCACGTCCGGAACCGTACGGAAACTCTGTCGCCACGATATCTTAACCTGACGCGAGTGATTCTGCTCGGGCGCAACGGGGAGGCGCCGAGTCATTTAACCAGGCAAAGAATACGATAACTAACGCAAAATACTGGATTAATGCGGTTCTCCAATAATGCGGAATACCGGTCAACGCGAAATACTAGAGTCGCGATATCGCTAATAGCCACGGAACGCCATGAAGAACTACGCAAGTAACATCTAAACGCACGAAGCGTGTGAACGCCGGTAATTTCTTAACGCGAGTACAAGTCTAACATAAGTAGTCAATCGGCGGAAACGACAATCGGCCGCAATTAACAATGCCATCGACATCCCGACGCCAAATTCGAGGTGATCGCGAGCAGGGACGCCATAGGACGTAACGCAAGTAATACCGGACGCAAGGTTCTCAACGCGAGAGCAAACCTTACGCGATCGACCCGTAATAACGAGATCCAAACACGCATCGACACGCTAACCCCGACGCTCGAACACAAGAATTTCCCGACGCGAAGAAACGGTAACGCAATTTACGACGTACCGGCCCGTATGCGGCCGTACACCAAGGTCGCGAGAACAACGCAATATGCTCGCGATATCGAACTCATTAACGCCTATCGCGACCTCCAGGGATTCGCCATAACGCTTGTACCACGGTTCCGCGGCCACGATACCATCCCGAGGCCCTTTGCTCTCGTTATTGATCGCGAAATTACACTCGATCTTAACATGCGTTATTCCGAGCGAGAGCGTGCACCGGAGGGCGGTGTCGTGGCTTTACATCTCGCGATTTACGGGTAACCTCACCGGTGATACGCCTCCTCCTCGGCTCCTCGCCGTCACCTTCCACCAACGATCCTCGATCCGCCAGATAAAGATCGAAATGCCCGATTCGGGGTGGCTATCGCGTATCTTAGCAAAACGTATTATCTCGCCGACGGACGACCAGAGAGTGAAGCGCTAAACCCGCTCGATTGCGGAATCGATACGGTACCCCTTCCTGAGGGGCGCGCGAGCCAATCGGGCGCGAGCTTGCAAGCCCGCGGTGTCCCGGCGCAGTGCTGTCGATACGAGGTCTTTCGGGGGCGGGCAACGGTCCCTCGGCGGCGTACGACTCCTCAAATTTGTCCTTAGCGGCGGACGGAACTTCGCTCGTGCCGGTGTGCCTCCGGTTTGACCCCGGGGGCGGTGGCCAGCCACCCCGTGGGTCGGTGTTTTATGGAGATCATTTGCTGAAGCCGGGTGTTTACCCAAGCGCTTGGGGCCCCGCTATCGGCGGCCTCGTCCATCGCTGCCGCACGTGCCGCCCGCCTGCCGCGTTGCTCTCGCCAGCCCGCGATCTCTGCTGCTTCCGTGTTTGCCACCCCTACTTGGTTATCGATCGTCTTTGATTTTTTTCGCCAAGCACTCCCTCGAAGGTTTGCCGTGGTGTGGGTGAGGTGCCGCGCGTATTACATTGCATAAAAACAAAAGAAGGTAATCAGAATGCGGAAACGCGATTAAATACGACCCCTGGAGATCTCGTCGTTGCCTCCCTGGTCCGTCCCTGGGCGCGAAATTTCGCGCCTTTTGACGGCGGCGGGGTGCCGCGACGGTGCGGCGAGCCGCAACGTCACAATACATAATCTTAGAAATTATTTTGCATATGTAGTATAAAAAATTATGTTTTAAGAAATTCCTAAGTAAACTGATGAAATTTGTTAATTATGCTTTATATTAATAGCTATAATATTGGAAGATTAGTGTTGCTCGAGAATTCCATGAAAATAATACTTTCAAAGACATGCTTAAATAAATACAACATTATCCATGATTTTAACAGGAACATTTCGTTTCTTTCAATTTTTATTACAAGTATTGACTATTGTCTTTTAATTTAATTTTTTTTTCAGATGGAGGAAATATGTGGCAAGCAACCTGGTACAACACTTTATGTTTACGATGATTACAGTTATAATAAAGATTCTCGCAATCAGAATATTCTAAAATGCAGTACTCGCCGGTCTTCAAAGTGTCCTGGCGCTATAAATCTTGAGAATGGTCAAATACGTTTAGTCCACGATCATAATCATACAAAGACACAATGGAAGATAGTGCAATCTACCATGAAGCAAGAAATGTTGAAGCTGTGTCGAGAAACGTCTTTGTCTTTGAAAGATATATTTGACAATGTCTGTAGACAGTAAGTAAAATTACTCTTCGTGATTATTCTCTTCGTATGAATCCTGATGACCCTGCATGTACATATGTTGTAAATATGTATGTTTTTCTTATTTTGGATGAACTTTCTCACTAAAATTGAGAATACATAGATAAAACTTTAAAACATTATTTACAAAATAAAACCTACATAATAAACTTTAAAAAGTCACAGGAACCCATATGTTCTTTCAACGTTACAAAATTGCTGTTAAAATTACGGCTTAAAATAATGTATAGAATAACAGTATAAAAATAAAATTTAAATGTAAATCTTTCATTTTTAAACAACTAGCATGCCCCGCCGGGCTTTGCCCCGGCCCCGGTATTTTTTTTTTTTTTTTTTTTTTAGTTATTATGCTATTCGGGGCGGAGACGAATCCAACAAATCATAGATCATTAAAATTTGTCCAGCCGTTCTTGAGTTATAAATGGTGTAACTAACCCGACTTTGTTTTATATATATAGATCAAAATATTTTTATAAGCATGAAGCTTAAAATGTAGTAAAAATTATAACCTTTTTTATTGCTCTTTTTAATTTGTTTGCATAAAAAAGAAATTTAAACTAATTAGATATTTGCATTTAATTGTTTACTTTACTTTTTATTTCAAAAAGCATTGAATTTATAAATGTATGAATTTATTATAATATATATATATTTCCAAAATGCAGTGCCGTGGTCATGCGTTCTAGAGTAGCTGTTGCACTTGGCAGCCGACGTTTGAATAACGCACAATCACGGCGCTACATTTTGGAAATACATACATATTATAATAAATTCATAAACATAAAAATTAAAGCAGAATTAAAACACAGAGTAATTCATTGCTGTATGTAGTAAATTAAACGGAAAAATAATTTTTATCTTTTTAGTTATTGATCTTTTTAGTTACACATTTATATGTATTGAGTGCTTTTTCCGTAATCGGATTTTTAAACCCTAATCTTGGCAAACATTTTTATTAAAATAATTTTTGAATAATTTTTTCTATTACTTTAACTTTTGTGTGATAAAGCTTTTTTATTATATATTTTATATAAATGAGATAAAAGAAACCAGATAAAGTAATAATATGTCTTACAATTAGTTTTATTTAAACCAAAATTTTTGCTTTTCAATTTTCCTTTTTTAATAAGAATCAACTTGCCTCTTTTATTAAGTTTTTCTCTTTCCTTTTTTTTCTTTTCTTCTTCTATTTTTAAATTTCTTTTTACCAGTCACTGCTCTTTGTATTTTTTAGTCTGTTGTTTAATAAACTTTTTTTTTTAATTTTTCATCTTTTTATATTTTTATTTATTGGCGGAAGTTTTTTCTTGTTTTACCTTTTATTTTGTCAATTTTGCTACACAATATAAATATTCTTTCAATAAATGTCTTTTTTATTTTATTAGATTAAGAACAATTTTATTCATAGTTTCTGTAATGTTTACATTACAAATTGTACGCGAAGAAATTTTTATGTAAACAGATATATTTAAAAGTAATTTATATTTTTTTGAAGTGTCTTGCAAAATATGAAAAAATTGCGTAAAAAAAGTTTTTAAATTTAAAAATGTTTAATCGATTTTTCGATTTACATTCCCTTATTGCTTTCTAACAAGTAAATAAAATTATACTCTAAATATAGATTTGAAAAAGAGGCCTGGGGCCCGATTCTATAACGAGAAACGTATGCGCAAAATCTGCTTTAACAAAAAGGCTGCAAATTGATTGGCTCTATCGCACAGTTTTTAGCCAATAAGCTTGCAGCTTTTCTGTTAGAGCAGAGTTTGCGCGTACATTTGTTGTTAGAGAATCGGGCCCCTGCTTTTAACCCTCTGGAGGTTACATATTTTTGGCTTAACCTTTTAAATTTTTAAAATGTTTTATTCATGTAATAACAAGTTTAAGAAAAGTCTATGGGCATTTTATAGAAGAGTAGAAGGACTGGTAACTGATATCTGAACATCATAATTTAGATCGACTTGTTTCGGTGAAAATTAGCATTTGTCTTATAATTGATTGTATTGTTACATGTTTACAAAGGAAGCGTAACCTATAGCAATGGAAAAACAGCATTAATATTTACAAGTAATGAGCTGTTGCAAGAATCACAAAAATCAACAGAACTTTATGTAGATGGCACATTTAATGTAAGCCTAGCTCATTTGCAAAACATTATATTTACTATATATGTTTCTATGTTTTTTTTTTAATAAATAATATTAATAATATAAACTATTTTTAGATTGTTCCACGTGTACCATTAATGAGCCAACTGTATACTATTTATACTCGATTCGTAAACGTGGTAAGTACGCTCTAACATAGCTTTTATTATTATGAATTGTAGTTTGTTAATGTAGCATGTAAATGTTGAGTAGAAATATAGAAAAAGAATACAGGAGCTTGTATCAATATTCTACATTAATTTCTTTGTACAATAATATTCTTTTCATACAAATTGCTTATATTCTTTTGTTTGAACAAGCTCGCGCACAAGCCTGAACTCTAGAATTAGATGAGGAAGGAACAAAGGTAATTATGCAGTATAGGGGAAGCACCTCCGATGACCTTGACCTTGACATATGTTGTCAAGGTCACCCTCCTGAGTGACCTTCAGAAGGTTTTAGCCGTCGCTCGTTTTTTATTAAAAAGTTATAAACAAAAAAAGTTTCGAAAATATAGCAGTTATTTTAAGTACTGAGAGGCATAAACGACTAATATTACGTTTTTCTTTAAAGCAGAGAATAATTTATTTCGCGAGAAAGTCGCTGCTTTACCAAAACACATTTAAAGCAGTAAATTGTTGATAAATTGAAATTTTTTTGTTAAAGCAGAGAATACATTATTTTGCAAAAAAATCGCTGCTTTACCAAAACACAACATTTAAAGCAGTAAATCGTACCTATGTAGGTTAGTGACGCGCTTTAAAAGTATTTAAGTGTTTAAAGCGCGTCAACTAACCTATATATGCACCTATATATGCTATACTTTCCAAACTTTTTTTGTTAATAACTTTTTAACGAATAGCGAGCGACGGCTAAAACTTTCTGAAGGTCACTCGTGGTCATGACCTTGACAACATATATCAAGGTCATTGAAATCGGTGAGGTCGCCAAACTTTTTTTTGTTAATAACTTTATAATAAAAAACCAGCGACGGCTAAAACCTTCTGAAGGTCACTCAGGAGGGTGACCTTGACAACATATGTCAAGGTCAAGGTCATCGAAGGTGCTTCCCCTATACTGCATAATTACCGGAACAAATAATAAGAATCCGTTTATTGAGAGAGAGATTGCGTTTAGTAATTTATGTAATTTGAAATGGCTAG
Source organism: Temnothorax americanus (assembly GCF_048541705.1). Classification (NCBI taxonomy): domain Eukaryota; kingdom Metazoa; phylum Arthropoda; class Insecta; order Hymenoptera; family Formicidae; genus Temnothorax; species Temnothorax americanus. The sequence continues at coordinate 155,226 of NW_027509806.1, forward strand.
ATTGGGCAGAACTATACAAAGAATACCAACATTTGTTGCATAGGAGAAGGGAAACTGCCCGAAAACCTTCCCAGTATTCGTGAACCAATTATTACATAGATCATATAAAATACTGTAGAAATACAATAAATGTATAAAACACAAAAAGAAACAAATCAATAGTTATTATAGAACAGTCCTTTCTTTAAATATGTATCATAATATACTTTTAGGTTTTACTGAGGTATTTCTTTATCATATAAAATCTTCGTTGTAAGAAGAATTGTCATAGTAGTCATTATTCTCGTATAATTTCTTTTGACGTAGTCAAGCTTAGAATTAGTTGTTCTTCTCTAAAGAAAGGATCGTTTGAAACATAAACATAAATCAATTAATACAAGAATATCACTTCAGATAGAATGTATACGTATAATCTGGAAAAAATAATGCATCAATTTTTTATTTTAAATAACGAATTACTATCATCAGTCTATTCATTGATGTTATTTGTAATGTTAATACTGATTGAGTATTACCAAATAAGTATCTAAATCTCGGCAAAGCATTGTATTATATCGTGAGCGATTACTACAACGTAAGCTATATGCATGACATGAGCAACAACAGAAACACAAGCGATAAGTTTCTCACTGAATTTACTAGACTAAATCTTGTACTAGGCAGTCTTTGATTGACACATTAATTCACTTTAGTATGAACATAACATTCAATAAGTCAGAATTCGCAAAATACTTAGTAGAATAATTATCAAGTTATTGAGAAGTAACTTTTATAGTAACGCACGGAATTAGTCACTAGATAGTTTTATCACAAAGAAACGATTAATATAATCCGCAATGAACGTATTCTCATTTCATATGTAATACAAAGAAAAGTACACATAGCTCGCAAATTAACAAGAGATATTGTCTAATTAATGAGAAAGAAACAATCGCACAAAGAAGAATTAAAGTTTTTTTACTTGTCATGAAAATGGTTGCAACCGAACGATTAATTATTTACTTTACTTTAAACTGAGCTCATTGTTATACAATTGAATCAAAATGAATTGAGCACAAACCTGAAATAAGAGATGAGGATGTTTTCCTCTCAACACGAGAAATGTATTATATTTCCTCAGACGAACAAGGATAACTCTCCTCCCCAGAATAACAAGGATAACTTTCCTCCCCAGAATAACAAGGATAACCCTCCTCAGATGAGCATAGGATCCTTTGATCAGGATTCCTAACGTAACGTTAGACGAATATCTAACGTCTCTACCTTCGATTGTGAAATAATTAGTTACCTTGTGAGCAAAACAGATGAATAATTAGAGCTAGTCTTACAGAACACGCCACAGACAAATTTCCTCTCGATGTATAAGTAGCGGCTCGTATTCAGTTTGAACAGGATTCCTCGAACGTTTCAGAAAATGGCTGCCTTCCTCGAACCTTCCACGTGCCGGCATGGCTCGCCAGGATGTATCTCGCTGGCTTCCTCTCAGTGACGATCGCTGTTGTCCTTTTCCGATCCGTATATGTTTCACAATTATCTTATTTATCGCACACGAATAGGCCGATCTCAAATACTTTACGATTTAACTGCGAAAAGATGATGCAATTATGCGACTCGAATTTATGTATAACGCACGATGTTTCACGCACGAGATCTGCGAGACGAATATGCTCGCTCGGCCGGGCTGCGCGCCCCTCCCAACATGCTCAAACATGCGCGGTAAACACGTGCCTCGCCGCCTGGGACGCAGCGTTGTCGGCGCCGCCCGCGCGTTTTTTCCATGAACTACGTAGAACGCGCGGCTTGACCTATCAGATTACAATCGACACTGATGGCCGCAAAAAAAGAATAACACAATCTCTCTCTCTCTCTCTCTTTCAACTTCAAACATCTTTTAAAGAATAAATATAGGAAAAATAAGAACAATAGGAAAATAATATTCTATTTTATATGGATATTGACAGTAGGAATTTAAAAGAACGAATACAGCATTATTTTTTATAAATTTATACGTGTTTTATAAATGTCTGATTACTTTCTTAATAGTAATAAAATAGTGAGATTTAAACAATATTTATATTAACAATTCAGTTCATATCTTACTTCCTATATGATTCTCTTGTGAAATATCTAAATATGTATATATTTCTTGATTTTAATAACAAATCTGTTATATTTTATAGGGTGCACGGGGGGGTATGAGGCGCTCCCCGGATTTGCGATTGGTCAACAAAATTTCTCGAAGGACCAGAGGGCCCGTGCCCTCGCGAAAGCTAATAAAGCGAAGCAAGCAAGCGAATATCAAAATGCGAGGCGACTCACCGTGTCGTTGCCCGGCGCCTCCTGGGTGTCGACGTCGTCCTCCCGTTGGCGAGATCTCTGGCGTGCAAGGCGAAAGCGTGCAACCGTCCGGTATAGCAAGCGGGCACGGACAGGCAGGTATAGCAAGCAGGCACAGATAGGCAGGATAGTAAGCAGTCACAGATAGGCAGGATATCAAGCGATTAGGCCTTCGTGGTCTGCGATAGGCGACCGAGCACTCCGAGTTTGCACATGCAAAAACGGTAACGTGTGAGCTTCACGACGTTCGACTGGTGAGTGCCTCTTCGGCATTCTCCGGCTCCGGCTCGCGCACCTGCGAAGTACGGCGCGAGCGAGTACCGAATTCTTCTCATAATTGGGGATGCCACCCGTGGGCGGGCAGCACGAGTCGGGTGAGTCGCGCGAATATCGACAAGTGTATTAATCGCGATCCACCGACGTTTCGCTAATAGGCGCGATAATTTAACCCGGTATAATTAGTCAATACGAAAACCGTACCATTAACAATGTGAAACGACAACACGAAATCAATCTTATAATTAACTACTATTTACACTATGATACATGGCGGTGCGCCAAACATAGGGTATTGGTATGATCTTTGTTCTGTGTGAAAGTCGCTCAAGTAATATGTATATACAGCTATTTGGGAGAAAATTATTGAATTAGTGCCAACGCTTCAACAAAATTTAAAGTTTATAATGAGCGACTATGAGGCAGCTGCCTTAAAAGCAATAAATGAACAATTTTCAACAGCAGAGGCGCATGGTTGCTGGTTTCACTTTAATCAGGTATAATAATTTATTAGAAGAAATATTGATAACTGTTGGAATAAGATTTAGTACAACAAAAATTAATGTAAAGAATAACATCTGATTGATAATCATGTTTCTTTATTATCTATTGATAAAAGTAACGCGTTACTTGTAACATTGTTATAAAATGAAAATAATAACGGTAACGAGTTACTTTTATCAATACATAATAAAGATACATGATTATGATAATCAAATGTTACTAATTTTTCATATTTATTTGGCGCAAATTTCCTGATATCATTTTCTATTTTGTACAGAGCGCGTACACTTGGCGCGAGATAACTATTATCTCTTGATCTTAATGAATATAAAAATTCTTATGTATAACATGAACTTATATACTTGCAATAGTTGTCTCCATAATTATCGGAATTGACTGATCCTAATGAATACAAATATATTTATAGGCATTATTGCGTCATTGGCGGCGATTAGGTTTAATGGATGCACCAAGAAACGTTTTATCTATGACTATGACTATGGCGTTGATTCCTTCTGATTGCTTTGAGAAAGCATTCTTTCTTATACAGCTTGAAGCTTGCCAAATTTCGGGAAAATATCCTGCTGTTAATAATTTTCTGGCTTATGTACGGAATACTTGGTTACCGTTAGCATCAAAAGTCAGTGTTTATAATTGTCCTGTGGGGACAAATAACATAACAGAAAATTTCCATAATATAGCAGGAAAAAAATTTGGCAAATCTCATGGAAACGTGTGGGACTTCTTAGGTAGGTAATTTATTTCGATTTTGTGAAGAAATGAACAAATTTGATATAACATTCCATTTGCAGATAACTTACGAAAATTGATTGTTGATGAAAAACTAAAATTAAAACGTCTACAGACTGGTGAAATTAGCTGGATATCGTACAAGCCTTAAAAACTAACAACGGGATTATAAAATACTGGAAGCTCAAAGAGCTTTTGCAGCTGGCAGGTTAGATAACAATAAATTATATTAATTTACTGAACTATGGCAAACAATAATTAAAATATGTTTTCACAACACCTTCACAGAAAGTTCGACTTTCCATGCCTGTAGAGAAGGGCGAAAGTGACCAATTTCAAGCCAGGGCGGCATAGCGGGAAGAAAGTGAGCACTTTCCTCCCGCTACTGCCGTCCTGTCGTGAAATTGGTCACTCTCTCCTCTCTCTAGGCATGGAAGTCAAACTTTCCGTGAAGGTGTTGTGAAAAATAACATATGTGCACCTCGAGTTGAAAGCTTTTTCAGACTCGTGTGATTGCCGCCCCATCCGAAGGCTCTGGCGGCAAACTTCACACTCGTCTGAAAAACGCTACTTTCGCCCCTTGGTGCACAATATACCATTTCTTATTTTTAATATTTTACTTGTATAAAGATGTAGGATGTAAAAGTTAAACAATCGTGTGTGTGTGTGTGTGTGTGTGTGTGTGTGTGTGTGTGTGTGTGGGTGTGGGTGTGGGTGTGGGTGTGGGTGTGTGTGTGTGCGTGTGCGTGTGCGTGTGCGTGTGCGTGTGCGTGTGCGTGTGCGTGTGCGTGTGCGAGTGCGTGTGCGTGCGCGTGTGCGTGTGCGTGTGCGTGTGCGTGTGCGTGTGCGTGTGCGTGTGTGTGTGTGTGTGTGTGTGTGTGTGTGTGTGTGTGTGTGTGTGTGTGTGTGTGTGTGTGTGTGTGTGTGTGTACATCAGAGGTAAGGGACCATATGTCTATAGTTTTATACATTTCGAGAAAACGGCGTTTAAAGTTTTAAATAAGGAAAAAATGTATTTTTATTAAATGTAAAATAAAAGTGGCAATGTAATTTTTTAAATATTTATTATAGCAATGAAACTGATATGTTTGTAGTATAATTGTCAATAATACATTGTACCTAATCAAAACTAAGGAACTTGCAATTGTTTACCGCTAAAAGAAAAATCAGGTTAAAGAAACATAAATTTTAGACACTATTTTAGATAATATAGTTGTAATAGACATAAAACCTTTTACTATATTAAAATTTAAGCTCCCGGTATATTGGAAATAGTACTAACTCAATATTGACAAAAAGTGGACATACGATCCTTTACCTCTGAGGTACTGATATGTCACTACAATACAAATAGGTCTGTATGAAAAAGTACGTAATTAAATTAAAAAATTGTACTTTACGTAATTGGTAGTAAAATCAAACTCAAATTAATATTAATGTTCCATTTTCCAACTCAAACTCAACAACTTTATCTAAAACTATTTTAATTAAACAGTTTTAATACCAAGTATTTGCATTTATTTTCTTATTTGAAACAATAAATTTTTATTTCAGATTTTTCCATACTTTTTAATATTTATGTATAGCAGTTTTAATATTATGTATGTGGTACAACAAACTGTTTTTCTTATTTATTGCAGGCTACATCTTGAATATTTCTTACGTATGTTTACTGACAACTACGAAAATTTTATTCTGACAGATACAGTAGTTCCTATAGGTAAATACACATATACACACATATATATATTTTTTATTAACAATGATAAATGATAGTAATAAAAAAAAATAAGTGCAAGTGGTTTAATTAGATATCATACAATTGCTCAGATTATATTTAATTAGTTTTTCTCTTATAAGTTCAATTGGACTAAACTGTAGTGTCAAAATAAATCGTGTACAAATGAAACACTGTCATTTTAAGTAATAATGCTAAAGTATATAATTTTATATTAAGTGCTTATTATGTATTGCTAAAAATTAAGTTCATAATCTGAACAATGTAAATAATATATTTTTAATTGTACATTTTTCCAATATGCATGCTTAACATTTTAAATTTCCAAATTAGGTTTAAAATGAATTAAGTATACATTTCACTTTTAAGTTGTAAACTTTTACAATAAACATCTAAATTTAACTTTTACATAAATTTGATTTGTCTCTTGCACACACACAGTACTACATAAATAAAATATGCTATAAAATACAATTTTTGAAAATAACATTTTTCAGATAAACAATTTTTTGCTTTCTTTAATTCTTACAGTAATCTTCAGCTTAATGTTATTAAAATATTAATATTCAATAAGAATTATTCGCCAGTGATGAAATAATAATTCGGTATAGTTAAACGGCCTGACTGGCAAGTTTTATTAAGTATATCACAACGACGTTTCGACCACTAATTTGGGTCCTTTTCAAGTTATTTTAACAATGCTGGAATGCGAGAATGAAAGAATATATAAGAAATTTAAAAATAAAAATAAAAATTAATTAAACAACATTACGCGTTGAACGGATTTACGATAATATCGGTAAATAGGACTTACATGGATCATTGTGCGTCAATTATATAAAATTCGTGGCGGGTCGGAAAAATACGACGGTCTCATGTGAAGGCCGAAAAAACTAATGATACATTATCGCAAAATACAGTAAACATAGAAGAAGAACTTAAAGTGATACATTATCGCAAAATGCGGTAAACATAGAAGGAGAACTTAAAGTGAAGAAATTATTCGATCATAGACCAATGGTAGGTTTTCAGTGTCTTTCTGTGAGTTGATTGCCCCTTTTTTAATAAATAGCATTTCAGAAATTTCACGTTTTTTTAAATTTTGTTCTTTGTGTAAGATTGTAGCATCCTGCCATTTGAAATTATGGTCGCAATCTGTTCTATGCTTACTGACGACCGAATGTTGGTTGGGGGGTTTTTTGATGTCTGCGTGATGCTCTTTTATACGCGTTTCTAAATGTCGCTTCGTTTGTCCGATATAGCATGCATTGCAATCAGAACAGTCGAGTTTATAAACGACATCAGTGCATCTCCTGATCTCCAATCTATCCTTCCCTTTCCTGATTAGTGTATCCATTTTCTTAGGGACCGTATACAAGGTGTTCAAACCGTAATTTTTGAACGTACGGCGTAATCCCTCACTAAAAGTTTTTACGTAGGGGATGGGAACATAATTTTTCAGATCAAGAGTAAATGCACTGTCCTCGTTGTTAGCGCTATCCTCATTATTCGATCGTTTGTTAATTTCTGAAATTTTTCTTTGAATGTGTTTGTTCACCAACAGGTCCGGAAAACAGTTATTAGACAATATGGTTTTCACTAACTTGATGTTCTCATCGTGAAACTGTTCATCCGACAATAGTATGGCCTGGTCAACCAAATTAATGACCGTGTTAATCTTGTATTTCAAAGGATGACTGGAGAAAAAATTAATATACCTGCCAGAGAACGTTGGTTTTCGATACCAGTTGGTGAACAAACAGTTGCCGTGTCTAAAAACAGACGTGTTTAAAAAATTCAGGGTGTTGTTCTTCTCAAGTTCATACGTGAATTTGAGACGCGGGTGATAGTTGTTAAACGTACGGACAACCTCATTAAGTTTTGAATGTGGAATGCACATAAAAATGTCATCGACATAACGGAGAAAAATCTCGATATGAAAATCAAAGGATTGAAGGCAGCAAGTCTCTAAATCGTCCATAACGATATCGGCTAAAATAGGCGAGAGGGGGAAACCCATTGGACTACCGAAGATCTGTTCGTAGAACTCACCGTCAAAAGAAAACTAGTGGAGTTAAGAATCATTCTGATAGCGTGTAGAAATTGGTCCAGATTCATCCGGGTCCCTCCCGATATCGCATCCCATCTTTTTTCGATTCCAGTCAGAACAAGTTCTATGGGTATGTTCGTGAACAACGCAACGACATCGAGAGAGACCAGGACGTGGTCAGGGGGGATGATGTGTTGCTTCATACTCTCCACGAACGACCAACTATCTTTAACATGGGAAGACGGCTTCACAACTGCTTTATTCAGAATGTTGTGCAGATATGAGGCAATATTATAAAGAGGGCTTCCAACGGCAGATACAATTATGCGTAACGGATAGCCCTCCTTGTGGATCTTCGGAAGTCCATAGCAACAGGGGAGGTTACCGTTTGTGCAGTTCAGATAATTGTAAGCCCTCGCGTCAATAATACCGTTGTTCTTCCATGATTTCACTAAACAGTTTAATTGCGAGGTGATTTTATTCAACGGGTTTCTGTTTATTTTTCTGTATGTAGACTGATCGTTAAGCAAGGCTTTCATTTGCATAATATAGTCTTGTCTATTCATGATGACAGTGGTCTGACCTTTGTCAGCATTCGTAACCAGAATGTCAGGGTTGTTAGTAAGATATTTCTTGCATAACGAAAACTGCGATAAGATGTATCTATCTACAGAATTAGATCTCTTGTTTGTTTTTATGAAATCATGGAGAGAATTTGAAACAAGACAGCGCACTTCGTTAACTTTGTCATCATCGATCATGTGCTTATTTTGTTCAAAGTTTTTGAGAACATCTAAGACAATTTTTGATCGGTCATTCCTATTGTATTGATTGACAGGTAGTCCGAACCTGCTACCAAGACTTAGCATCTTTAAAATATTTTCGAGGATCTGTCTGTTACTAATGTTAACGATCCATTACTCCACTGCCGACGTTGGGGCCTATTTCCTCCACACATCCTAAATTTTCGATACAATATTAAACTGCGCAACACGCGTTTAAATCGAACATTGGACAATTACAAACACCGTTGCCAATGTTTGTTTTTGAACCTAGAGATTAAGGACATTAACTACACGATTGCTTATTTACGATCTGAGGGGCAAAGGATTGAAGACGCGTTATACGTTTCTCTACCGGCATGTACAGTAAAAGATTTTTTCTTATATAACAGAAACAAGATATCTCACTTCGACAACTTGACCAGATGCAAATTAATGAAAAAATTCAATAACTTAAAAATTAAACATAACAAACAAGTTGAGACTTTCCATAATATTGACACAAATAAATGGATCGTTAACATTAGTAACAGACAGATCCCCGAAAATATTTTAAAGATGCTAAGTCTTAGTAGCAGGTTCGGACTACCTGTCAATCAATACAATAGGAATGACCGATCAAAAATTGTTTTAGATGTTCTCAAAAACTTTGAACAAAATAAGCACATGATCGATGATGACAAAGTTAACGAAGTGCGCTGTCTTGTTTCAAATTCTCTCCATGATTTCATAAAAACAAACAAGAGATCTAATTCTGTAGATAGATACATCTTATCGCAGTTTTCGTTATGCAAGAAATATCTTACTAACAACCCTGACATTCTGGTTACGAATGCTGACAAAGGTCAGACCACTGTCATCATGAATAGACAAGACTATATTATGCAAATGAAAGCCTTGCTTAACGATCAGTCTACATACAGAAAAATAAACAGAAACCCGTTGAATAAAATCACCTCGCAATTAAACTGTTTAGTGAAATCATGGAAGAACAACGGTATTATTGACGCGAGGGCTTACAATTATCTGAACTGCACAAACGGTAACCTCCCCTGTTGCTATGGACTTCCGAAGATCCACAAGGAGGGCTATCCGTTACGCATAATTGTATCTGCCGTTGGAAGCCCTCTTTATAATATTGCCTCATATCTGCACAACATTCTGAATAAAGCAGTTGTGAAGCCGTCTTCCCATGTTAAAGATAGTTGGTCGTTCGTGGAGAGTATGAAGCAACACATCATCCCCCCTGACCACGTCCTGGTCTCTCTCGATGTCGTTGCGTTGTTCACGAACATACCCATAGAACTTGTTCTGACTGGAATCGAAAAAAGATGGGATGCGATATCGGGAGGGACCCGGATGAATCTGGACCAATTTCTACACGCTATCAGAATGATTCTTAACTCCACTAGTTTTTCTTTTGACGGTGAGTTCTACGAACAGATCTTCGGTAGTCCAATGGGTTTCCCCCTCTCGCCTATTTTAGCCGATATCGTTATGGACGATTTAGAGACTTGCTGCCTTCAATCCTTTGATTTTCATATCGAGATTTTTCTCCGTTATGTCGATGACATTTTTATGTGCATTCCACATTCGAAACTTAATGAGGTTGTCCGTACGTTTAACAACTATCACCCGCGTCTCAAATTCACGTATGAACTTGAGAAGAACAACACCCTGAATTTTTTAAACACGTCTGTTTTTAGACACGGCAACTGTTTGTTCACCAACTGGTATCGAAAACCAACGTTCTCTGGCAGGTATATTAATTTTTTCTCCAGTCATCCTTTGAAATACAAGATTAACACGGTCATTAATTTGGTTGACCAGGCCATACTATTGTCGGATGAACAGTTTCACGATGAGAACATCAAGTTAGTGAAAACCATATTGTCTAATAACTGTTTTCCGGACCTGTTGGTGAACAAACACATTCAAAGAAAAATTTCAGAAATTAACAAACGATCGAATAATGAGGATAGCGCTAACAACGAGGACAGTGCATTTACTCTTGATCTGAAAAATTATGTTCCCATCCCCTACGTAAAAACTTTTAGTGAGGGATTACGCCGTACGTTCAAAAATTACGGTTTGAACACCTTGTATACGGTCCCTAAGAAAATGGATACACTAATCAGGAAAGGGAAGGATAGATTGGAGATCAGGAGATGCACTGATGTCGTTTATAAACTCGACTGTTCTGATTGCAATGCATGCTATATCGGACAAACGAAGCGACATTTAGAAACGCGTATAAAAGAGCATCACGCAGACATCAAAAAACCCCCCAACCAACATTCGGTCGTCAGTAAGCATAGAACAGATTGCGACCATAATTTCAAATGGCAAGATGCTACAATCTTACACAAAGAACAAAATTTAAAAAAACGTGAAATTTCTGAAATGCTATTTATTAAAAAAGAGGCAATCAACTCACAGAAAGACACTGAAAACCTACCATTGGTCTATGATCGAATAATTTCTTCACTTTAAGTTCTCCTTCTATGTTTACCGCATTTTGCGATAATGTATCACTTTAAGTTCTTCTTCTATGTTTACTGTATTTTGCGATAATGTATCATTAGTTTTTTCGGCCTTCACATGAGACCGTCGTATTTTTCCGACCCGCCACGAATTTTATATAATTGACGCACAATGATCCATGTAAGTCCTATTTACCGATATTATCGTAAATCCGTTCAACGCGTAATGTTGTTTAATTAATTTTTATTTTTATTTTTAAATTTCTTATATATTCTTTCATTCTCGCATTCCAGCATTGTTAAAATAACTGTCGAATACCGGTTCCCAAAAAGATCGGTAACGAAAAATTATATACTTTATGGCACTCCCCGGAAAATTCTACCCCTGTTTGATCTACAATTCTTTGAAATTCGGTGAATTATTTCCCGAAAAATTGGAAAAATTAAAAAACCGGTTTTCAAAAAGATCGGTAACAAAAAACTATACACATAATGACACTCCCCGGGAAATTCTACTCCTGTTTCATATATATTTCTTTAAAATTCGGTCAATTATTTCCCGAAAAAATGAAAAAATGTCGAATACCGGTTTCCAAAAAGATCGGTAACAAAAAATTATACACTTTATAGCACTCCCCGGAAAATTCTATCCCTGTTTGATCTACAATTCTTTGAAATTTGGTGAATTATTTCCCGAAAAATTAGAAAAATTAGAAAAACCGGTTTTCAAAAAATCGGTAACAAAAAACTATACACATAGTGGCACTCCCCGGAAAATTCTACCCCCATTTCATATACTTTTGGTAAAAATTCGGTTCAGGGGTTTGGGCTGAGCGTTGATGAGTGAGTGAGTGAGTCAGTCAGGACATCTTCCTTTATATATATATAGATATTATTGACGCTTTTCATTTCTAAAAAAGGCATGTAAAGTCAATAATCAAATCTATCAAAGTTTATTGTTGTCGCCTTTCCGCAATGTCAATTGATTTTCTCGTTGCGCTTACTTCGTGAGCGGCTATTATTGCATATTTTACCAGTTGATAAAGTTGTGTGTATCTAAGGGTTAATAGTGTAATAGTGTTTATATAATATAAAAATAGCTTAAATAAATAAGCAGCGCGCGTTTAAAATGTCTAGTTATTACATAAAATTAATTTTTTCACATGTATTTTATCAAGGTGGATCATAAAGTTAACTATATGCCCTATGTGCCCTATTAAATTAGAGCAATCTCAGTGATCTGTACTCAATTACATGAAATAATATAGGTATTACTTGTGTAGACACAATATATAAATTCGTTACTTTCTAATAACCCTTTTTCTTTTTGCTGATTCTATTTTGTTGAATATTATATTATATATACAGGGTGCCCCAGAATTCTTGGTACTTTTTTCATATTTAGATAGAGCGAGCCAAACTGAATCGAAAAGTCATGTACCATTTTGTAATTTTCGCAATAGTTGACGAGTTATTAATGATTAAAAATCGACGTATTAGCCCGCCCTCCGTTAAATCCAAGCGCGCGGCGAGATGCGGCCGCCCCGCGGTCGGCGCGCGGGCAGTTGTTTACTACAAGCGGCGATGATTACGCACGAGCGGCGTGTAACGCCGGGCCCCTGTCCTAAGCGATGATAGTTTCTCGCCTTTTTTAAATAGAAATAAAATTTTTTAACAACATAGAAAATTTTTTTGTGCGTACGTATGTACATATGTGTGCACATGCATACACAAGAAAATATCAATTCTACTGCTTAAAAAAGCGATTACTCAATTTACCTTTTTTTTTTTTTTTTAGTAAGTAACGGTTGTTTTTAAGCAAGAATATTTTCATGATAATAGTCTTAAAATGTACAAATTTTAGAAAGAGTCTTTATTATGTACTCGAAAGAAGAATTTATACTTTTTCAAAGAACATAATAAAATTTTATCAAAGAAAAGTCAAAATAATAAATAAAATAATATGAGGACCCTCGAGATTAAAATAGGAGAAGGCTATGAGGGTCAGACGCAGATCACAGTGCGTAATATCAGAAATAAGTGATTTATTTGTCGTTTTGATACATTACATCGATCCGTACGTTTCGGCTCAGCTTTGAGCCATCTTCAGCAGTAGTTACAGAAGTTAAGTTACACGTTCTCCGTACCGTATGGTGAGTTTACTGATTCAAAGTATCAGAAACATAAACCAATTGATTTATATCTGTAAATTTGTTTAATTAATATTGAGATATTAAAAAGATCCCTTAAGAAACTCACCATTCGGTCTGAAAAACATGGAATACAGAGCCATGCGTACATAATGAATATCTACTCTCTGCGAGAAGACTTGACGATCTTGTCGACACGACACACAATAATATGAAAGGTCTTGCAAGGAGAGACATGTCGTAGGCCAACACACCGGCGAGGATTATAACAAAGCACGATTTGACACCGTCACAATATTGCATGTACCAATAGTAAAACCCCGATTTGCCAACGACCGAAGTTCATGAGCATGGATTACAATTTGCTCAAAACCGTGACATATGCATGATGCAAAATATCCGTGTCATTTTGAGACGGTGTCAAATCGTGCTTTGTTATAATCCTCGCCGGTGTGTTGACTTACGACATGCCTCTTCTTGCAAGACCTTTCATATCATTGCTGTGCATGTGTCGTGTCGATAAAGATCGTCAAGTCTTCTCGCAGAGAGTATTCATTATGTATACATGGCTCTGTATTCCACGTTTTTCAGACCGAATGGTGAGTTTTTTAAGGGATCTTTTTAATATCTCAACATTAATTGAACAAATTTACAGATATGGATTAATTGGTCTATGTTTCTGATACTTTGAATCAGTAAACTCACCATACGGTACGGAGAACGTGTAACTTAATTTTTGTAACTACCGCTGAAGATGGCTCAAAACTGAGCCGAAACGTACGGATCGATGTAATGTAAAACGACGAATAAATCACTTATTTCTGATATTACGCACTGTGATCTGCGTCTGACCCTCATAGCCTTCTCCTATTTTAATCTCGAGGGTCCTCATATGATTTTATTTATTATTTTGACTTTTCTTTGATAAAATTTTATTATGTTCTTTGAAGAAGTATAAATTCTTCTTTCGAGTACATAATAAAGACTCTTTCTAAAATTTGTACATTTTAAGACTATTATCAAGAAAATATTCTTGCTTAAAGACAACCGTTACTTACTAAAAAAAAAAAGGTAAATTGAGTAATCGCTTTTTTAAGCAGTAGAATTGATATTTTCTTGTGTATGCATGTGCACACATATGTACATACGTACGCACAAAAATTTCTATGTTGTTAGAAAATTTTATTTCTATTTAAAAAAGGCGAGAAACTATCATCGCTTAGGACAGGGCCCCGGCGTTACGCGCCGCTCGTGCGTAATCATCGCCGCTTGTAGTAAACAACTGCCCGCGCGCCGACCGCGGGGCGGCCGCATCTCGCCGCGCGCTTGGATTTGGCGGAGGGCGGGCTAATACGTCGATATTTAATCATTAATAACTCGTCAACTATTGCGAAAATTGCAAAATGATACATGATTTTTCGACTCAGTTTGGCTCGCTCTATCTAAATATGAAAAAAGTACCAAGAATTCTGGGGCACCCTGTATATAGGCATAAACAAAAAATTTTATGACACTAGCACGCACGCGCGCTACGCGCGCGCTTCAAACTTTTTCTGTTCTATTTCATCTTAAAACACTCATCCCACATCACCATTTCTATCCGTTAAAATGTATTCCCTTTCTCATCGACTATACCAGGTCCATTCGCCACCTCTCGTTCCTTTTTTTCTCTTCGCTCACTTCACATATCTGTCTCTCCCATATTTTGTTTTCTTCTTTCTTTTTATTTCTCGCATAAGACTTATCACACTTCGCTTCCTCGGTTCTCATTTTTTTCCTTACACTTAACTACTTCTTACACTGCACTAACGCGCGCGCCATCCATGTCCATATAGTTCCCGTTATATTTATTCTAAAATATTTATCCCATTCCACTATTTCTCTCCGTTAATTTATTCCATTTTTTCCTCTACTGTACTAATATCTAATCGTCACCACCTCCCATTTCTCTTCTCTCTCCGCTTACTTCACGTACTTATCTCTCTCATATTTTATTTTTTTTCTTTCTTCTTATTTTTTATATAAGACTTCTTACACTCTAATTTTTTCATTTGGTACCTATCTTTGTCCGTCAACAACAACGTAAACAAAATCAGGCTTAACGGGCATCCCTGTCTTTCTAACTCTCCTTCCTGTTCAAAACCTTTCTCCCAGCTCCTCTCCCACCCTTACCCTGCATTCCTCAACAGCTCCTTACATCTTATCACCAAGCCCTTCCTCACTCCTTTTTTCCTCATCGCTTCCACCAGAATCCTTCTGTCCACCGAGTCAACAAAGCTGCTTTCAAGTCTACGAACAACACCACCATCTTCCCCTTCTTTAATTTACCTGCCTATTTATTAAGTAATTTAATACATAGATGTTGTCCGTGGTTCCTACCCCTCTCCTAAACTTTGTCTGACTCTGCGGAAGCAATCCCTTCTCTTCTACCTCCTTCCTCAACCTTTCCGCCAAAACAGCAGCGTACACCTTGTATGCCGTTTGTGCTAACATCACCCCTCTGTAGTTTCCGACTTTCTCCCACTTCCCCTTTTTTATAGGCACTATAATTCCCTCCTTCCAACCTTCCGGCCAACCCTTTTCTTTCCACACTCTATTACATACCTCCCACAACCATTTTTTCACCACCTCTCCTCCAAACTTTCATACCTCATTTGGAATTCCATAACTTCCCATCACTTTGCCTTCCCTAAGTTTTCCCACCATTTCCCACATCTTTTCTCTCCTTATTTTTTCCTCTTCTCCTCCAACTCCTCCCAACAAATCTCTGAAATACCTATCCCATTCCTGCATACTAATTCCCTCGTTCAACCTTCTTCTCCTCTTTCTCTCTCTGTTTACCATCTTCCATATATGTCCCTCTGTCCTAATCTCCTTTACCTCCCCTTCCCATTTCTCCACTTCTCTTCTTTTCTTCTCCTTATACAACTTCTTGTATCGCTGTTTTTCCTCCCTATAACTGCCACTTTTTCTTCCTTTTTTTCTCTATTTTCTTAACATGAGCTTTTTCTCTTCCTTTTTTTTACATTCTTCACCCCAACAGCCTCTTTCTCCGCCCTTTTTGCCCTTTCCATTCACTTTCCTTAATACCTTCCCTATCTTCCTTTTTAGCCCCTACCATTCTTCCACTCCCTTTCCTGAATTTGCTTATCACCCACTAACTCTTTAAATTTTTTCTTGTCCTCCTCTGATCAATCTTCTTTCTCATTTTTGCCCTTCTCCCCTTCTTTTTACCCAAACCGTCCTTCACCCATTTTACCTACGCCGTCACTGGCTGGTGGTCTGAGTCGACCTTTGCTTCCACCACTACCCGTTCTATCCTCTCTCTTGTCCTCCTGTCCCCCAACACGCAGTCAATCACCGACTCCCCTATCCTCCCTCTCCCTTAAAAATTGCCCACCCATGCTCCTCCAAAAACCTACATAACTATCTTTCCTCCCCGTTTACCTTGCCATCTTTCGTTCTTCTTTCCCCTTTTCCTCTCTCTTCCTCTCCTTCTTCTACAAATCCCTCCTCCTTCCCAGTCCTTGCGTTAAAATTCTTCCTATCAGCACCCTCACTTCCGTCTCTATCTCCTCCACCTATTACTTTAGGTCTTCTAATTTCCTGCCTATATCTTATTTATATACACTCCTATTATGTTCCATCACTTCTTCTCTAACCTTACCTTTATCGATAACATCCCTTCTTTATCTTTTTTCGTCCTTTTTTTTTCCATTTTGACCCCTGCCCTCGCCCATACTATAATTCCTCCTACCGCCCTTCGCTTCCGATTCTTCCTTTTTGCTTTCTGCACTTCCCACACGTAACCTCTCGGCAGCCTTTCCTTTATCTTTTGTCATCCTTTACCATCCACCCATTTCTCACATAACACCATTACATCCCTTTCCTCCAGCCCCATCCAAAACTCTTATCTTTATTTGTTAATCCCGCCACATCCCAATAAGCCACTTTATATATTCTCTTTCTCTCCTCTCTCTCTCTCTCCTCCCCCTCTTTCTCTCCAAATCTTCTCTCTAATTCCTCCTTTTTATCCTTCTCATTCTCTACTCTTCTTTCACCCACCCGTTCCCTCTCTTTCTTTTCTACTCAACCTACTTTTGCACTTCCTCTCTTTTGCTTTCCTTCCCTTTCCTTTGCCCTGCTTCCCAACACCTCTCTCTACTATCCCTAAGCACATCTCTTACCTTATCCCACACCCACCACTCCCCCTTTATCCATACTTCTCCCTGCCCTATCCGTACCTTCTCTTCTTGCCTTCCATGCAACTTGATTTACCTTCTATTTTCTTCTTATGTCAAATCTTCCTCTATCCAAGTACTTTTGTCTCTCAATTTCCACTTATTTCTCAATATTCTTGATTTCTCTTCCTCACTTCCTACTCTTACTACTGCTATACCTCCCTTCTCTCTCCTTCCCGCATCTATTTTTCTAATCTCCTCTATCTTAACTTCTAAGCCTATCTTTTTTATTACCTTTATTTCTCCCTCTATTCCTACCGTATCTTTTTTCACTCTTTTTATCAAAATATTTCTCTTCCTTTCTCCCCTCTCCTTCACTTTACACCTCCTTTCTAACCATTCCACCCTCTCTTTCCAATCAGACTTCTTTCTCCCCCCTCCCTTTTTCTTCCTTCGCTTCCTTCTGCACCTTTTCCTCCATCACGAACTCCTCCCTTTAACTCCATTTGCATCCCCTCCAATTTTCCTTCCAAATCTTCTATTCTATTCTTAAACTCTTCTCTTTCCCTTCTTCAGTTCTTTTCTCTCTCCTTTAGTTCGTTCCTTATCTTCTCAACTTCTTTCACCATTGCCTCCTTTTGCCCTTTCGCCACCTCTCTTAATTTCTCTCTCACTTCCCTTAACCCCTCCCTCAGCTCTTATCCTAATTCTCTCAACAACCCTTTCATATCTATATCTTCTTCCCCTGGTGGCGTTCTCACTATCTTCCTGCTTTTCTTGAAAAGGTCCTCGCTCCCTTTCCCAACCGCTCCTTCTTCCTTCTCCATTGTATCCCTCTTCCTCTTGAAAAGCTCGTCTATGTTCCCCGTACTACCGCGTCTCTCTTTCTCCAATTCTATGGCCGTACTGCTTCCCCGTGTTATTCCCAAACTCCCAAGAATTCACTAGCTCTTTACCCTAGCGCTCTATACTTTTTCCCTTCTACGATCTACGTCTGTCTCTCTAACCTCAACCTTCCTGTTTTTCTTCAGCCTCCACGGGCTCTCTCTCTCTCTCTCTCTCTCTCTCTCTCTCTCTCTCTCTCTCTGAACCCTGCGCACTTCTTTTACTCTTACACCTTCCTTCTCCTACATTGTGCTCGCCCCTCGTTTACCACACACTCTTTCTCGCCCTACCTCTCACACTCGCACTCCGTTATTCGCTTATCCCATTTTTCCTGTTCCAGCCACGTCTCCATCAACTCCCCAACATCCCACTTTCTTATCCTTTCCCAAACTCTTCCTGTTTTCCCTTCACTCCCGCTACATTCCAAAAGCCTATCTTTAGGCTTCCTTCCTGTTCCTTTCCCTCCTTATTTCTCCTGCATTCCTTTCTTCCCACTTCCCCCTCTTTTTTCTCTCTTTCACTTCTTTTTACTTTCCACACTCTACTCTCTCTGACTTCTTTCCCCTTTCCCCTCAACCTCAGCACACTCTCTTCCTCCCTACTCTCTCTCTCCTCCCTCTTCTCCCCGCACTCCCCTCCCAACGTTTCTCCACCCTCCTCACTACCTTACTATTTCATTTTCTTGACCCTTTCTCTTCTACTCTTTCCCTTCTCTTCTGTTTCTCTTTCTCCTCCCTTCTTTTTTTGCTTCTCTCTCATTTTCCCTTCCATCTAGCAGGACTTCTTTTTCCTCATCCCAACTCTACCACTTCCCCTCTATCCAAATCTTTCCGTACTTTACCCAATCTCTCATCCTATTCCTTCTCTCCTTCTCAGCTATCCTCTGCAGGCTCCATTGCATTTCTCTTTGATTCTTTCCTTTAAGGTCATGTCATTCTCTATTCTTTCTATCCTCCCTTTCTACACATTCTTTTTCTGCATTACCTCTCTTTTTCTTACTGTATCTTTTAACCTAACTAAAACCATCTTCTCTTTCCCCGTCTTTCTTCCTTTCTCTTTTACCTCTTTTATTTTTCCCTCTTCCGCCATCTCTAGCCTTAGCTTCTCTACCGCTCTCTTTCGCCTTCCCTTCTCTACCTCCACCCCTTTCACTACTACTTCTCCTTCTGTCTCTCTCTTCTAACTCTCTCTACCTTTCTAGCTCTCTTACGTTCGCTTCTATTGCTTTATCTCTTTTTTCTATCTCCCACTTTCCTTCCTCTTTCACTTCTCCCTGCCCTTCCTTCTTCCCATATATCTCTCCATCTCTTAACTAATATATTTAAATTTATATATTAGTTAACTTCTTTATATACACTATATATATATACCGCTCATTAATTTCAATATACCCTTATATTTGTTAATTTCTCTGTAAGGATGAACATGATACATGTGTTTTGTACAGAAAAGAATTCATTTGCTGTTATAAACACTTTCAACACTTGCATGTATTGCATTTTTATATATTGTTTATTTAAAAATTTGATGCATGCGAATGAAATGTTTATAACAGCAAGTGCATTCATTTCTGTGCAAAACACGTATCATGATGTTCATCTTTTACAGAGAAATCAACGAATCTGTTGTATATTGAAATTAATGAGCGGTAGTATATATATACAGAAATTGACTAATATATAAATTTAAATATATTTGCAATATAATAAATATTTTTATAATATATTATACTTTTCTCTATATTGTTCCTTCTCTTCTCCTTCTTTTTACTTTTTCTATTTCTATACCTTTTTCTCGTCTTAAAATACTTTTTACTTTTGTATAAACAGCTTAAGATGTATGTATGTATGTATGTATATTTATTGTGTATCCCCGTAGGGTTTACAAGGCGTTTTTTTTTATGAGGAACGTACCCAAACCTCTTACAAATCACTCCCTTACGCGCCTGGCCATATGCGACCTTACATTTCATCTATTTCCCCTCCCTTCGATTTTCATTTATCCAACTCCTTCCGCCTTTTTGCTTTAGCCATTTCTCCGCTTCCCTCCTTTCTGCCACTGCTCTTTCTCTTTCCTTCCTTCTCTCTCTCTCCTCCCTCTCGCCGCCTTCCCTCCTTCCTATTATGTCTTCGCTCTGAAACAAAAACCCACTTCCTTTTCCCTCCCCTCCTCTTTACTCCAGCCATCTCCCTCCGCCTTCCTTGCTTCTGTCATTTCTCCGCTTCCCTCCCTTCTGCCACTACTCTCGCCCTTGGCCTCCTTCTTGCTTTTCTTCTATCCTAATACCCTCCCTTTCTCCTCCTCCTCCCGTCCCTAGCTATCAACCTTATCCCCTCCCCTTCATACCTCCTCCCATTTTCCCTCCTCTTCCTTCCATTCTAACTCCTTGCCCTCCACCCACAGTCTCCTGTTTTCCACCCTCGCTCTTCTTCCCTTGTCCCTTTCTTCCTTCGCCTTCTCCAACATCCTCCACCTTGTCCTCCTCTCCTCCATCGACAGGTCCTCGTCCACCCCAATCCCCCACCTCTGCCTAACCTCTCCAAATCTTCCCAGCAATTCTGCCCTCTCCCTCTCATTTTCCATCTCCACTATCAGAACCTCTCTCCCTCCTTCCCCTTTCCTTTCCCAGACCCTTCTAATCTTCGGTTCTTTCCCCAGTACCTTCTCTGCTATCCATATCATCATGCCCCTCCTTTCTTCCGCGTCCCTTCCATCCAATCCTCTCCATATCACATTCTTCTTTCTTCTCTCCTTTTGCTCTCTCTCTTCCTCCAGCCTCTTTACTCTCTCCTTTATTCTCCTCATCTTCTCTTCTTCTTCTTTCCTCCTTCTCTCCGTCTCCTCCGTCACTCCTTCTCCTATCTCCCTACCTTTCCTCTTCTCCAAGTCCTCACTTCTCTGCTTCTCCAGTCTCCAGCCTTCCCCCTGAACAAGCCTCCTCTCCCTCTCCTTCCTTTCCTCTTTTTCCTCTCTTTCTTTCCTTTCCTTTTTTCTCCTCACTTCCTCCTCCTTGTCTTCTACCGCCCTCCGCGCTCTATTCCTCTCTTCTGTTCCCTCCTCCTCCCTTCTCTTCTCCTCCTGTCCTCCCTTGCCCTCTTTGGCCGTCCTTTCTTCTCTGTAGCCTCTGTCTTCCTTCTCCCTGCTCGCTCCCCCTTCTGTTTCCTTTTTATTTTCATCCTTCCTACTCCCCCCTTCTTCCTCTCCCTGTGTATATCCTCTTGCCGCGTACCTGTTCTCCTCCTCCTTTCTCCTATCTTCCTCGCTGGCCACCTCCTCCCACCAGTCTCTTCCCCACCCCTTCTCTCTCCAACCTCCCTCACTGCCTTCCGATCCATCCTCCTCCGTCATCTCCTTTCTTGCCACTCCTCTGCTATTCCTCTTCGTCCTTGCTGGTTCCTTTTCTCTCCCTCTCCACCCGTTGCTCTCATCTGTCTCTCTTTCCTCCTCCTTCTCCTGCTCCTCGCTTTCCTCGCACCGCCAGCGCTCCTCCTCTAGCCTCTCCAACCTCACTCCAATCTCCTTTAATTTCTTCCTTATGCCTTTTCCTTCCCGTCTTATTTCTTCCCTGATTTCCTGCCCTATCTTCCTGACTTCCTTCCTGATCTCCTCCACCCACTCTGTCTCCTCCGACCTTTGCCCCATCCCTGCCATCGTCTCTTTTCCTATCCCTGTATAAACATGCCTTATGTAAGATATTTATTGCTCCTCTCTTCTCACTCTATCTCTGTCCGTCTCCGCTTCCCCCTCGCCTCTCTTGTTCCTCCTTTACTTACAGTCTTCCTTCCTCTCCTCCACGGTTTTTCTCCTTCGCATCTCCCTTACACCTTTTCCTTTCACCTTCCGTCTATCTTCCTCCTTTACCCTTCACCTCTGCCAGTGCGTCCAACTTTGTTGTTTCCCTACCTCTCCTCTCAGTCTTGCCATCCCGACTGTCTTCCAGCGCCGCCGTCACACTTTCCTCCATTCGCTGCGCCCTCTATCCTCTCCGCTCTCTCCACTCACCTCTCGCTCATTGCCGTCCCGCGCTGCCGCATCTATCGTGCTTATCATCCTCGGCGCGCCTACGCGAGCGCCGCGTTGCTCTCTTCCTATTCGTCGCCGCTCGCGCGGGTACCGCCGGCCCCATGTGCTGCGCCTCGACGCCCCGCAGTGTCGCCAACTCACTCTTTTGGAGCGGTCGGCAACCCGCGCCGTCTCAGCTCCAGCCGGGGCCCTACCACCATCTCTTCGCTTCCGCGCATTCTCTCCGCCTGCCCGCGCCGCGCGCCACCTTTTGCTATGCCTATTTCCTCCTCCTCTTCCACAGTACCTCACCTCTGGCGTCTCCTCCCCTCTTCCTTCTTCTTCCGTGTCCTAACCTCCAAGGCTTCTCTCTATAATTCCAGGATCTTTCTTCGTCCCCTTTCCTCTCAGCATCTCCTCCAATTACTCCGCTTCCTCTGTTTTTCCTCCTTCGGTTCCATCGTGTCACTCCATTCTTCCTGCCTTACTCCATTCCCAGAAACTTATTTTCCACTCCGCCTAATTCCCGACCCTCCGCACGCTTCGACGGCTTTTCCCCCTCCCCTAAACAGCTTAAGATATCGATACAATAAATAATACTAAAAGCTACATTTGGATGGTAATAATTTACACATCCTACCTCTATAATTATGTTAAAATCATAATAGCGTAATGAAAACGATTCATAGAAAAATAAATGTGATAGTATTTATGAAATAAAATTAAGTATAAAATACATACATTTAAGAAATATTACTTTAGATTATATTATCTTACGCGTTATTAACATTCCATACAGGGGAAGCAAATAGATGCTATGATATACAGGATATCTTTAAACAATTGTTTTATTTTCTAACATTTTTCAGATATACTGTAATTTAATCGTATAATCGTCATATTTTTTTTACACAGAAATACTAACGCAAAATTATTTGGCCACTGTCACTACTAAAATTAAAAAATTAGATGAAGGGTTAGGTAACGTACATATTTTTAATTCACATATCTCTCATTTACTACCGATCATCATTTCATAATGATGCATTTGCAACGAAATAGATACGTCAGCAACATTCGAAACCATCGACTGGAAAAAGCATTCCTCTTGGTCTATTCCATAAAACCACATGTACAATTTATTATTTCTTCTCTCCGAAGTTGTTCTACTTTTACCAGTTCGCCGTTAATCATCATCATCACCCCTTCGCTCTCTGTAATAAGTCATCACATATATATAAAACAATAAATAACATATAAACAGATTATTATGATTATATTATTACTATATCAAATCCCAAAGTTTGATATAGTATGCTTAGACTGTAGTAAAAGTAAAAAAAAATATATATATGTATATATATATATATGGTATATATATATATATATACCGGGTGAATTTTAATGGATGCACCAACTTTTTACCATAGGAGATGAGTTACCGACCGCAACTGTAATGAACCGAACGATCCATAGGTGACACCAGCTTGAATCGACCGCTTCGATCGACGAGTCCGAGTTGATGTACAGGCAAGTTAAAAACTGTGAATCAAATAACGTATATCGTGTGTACATACTTTTCTAACATATCCAACTGTCTTACGCATTTTCTTTTTACATATAATTTTATTTAATAACACGATTTCTTATTATTCTTCATCTATGCGCAACGTATTTACCGTATGTACTATGAGCGTTATACTTTTGTAGTAACTTACGATAATTCACTCGTTTACGCAGAGTAAATTATCGTAAGTTAATACAAAATTTCCTTTACGTTTATCTGTTATTTTATCGAAATGCGATTTTAATGGAAGATTAATTACATATGAGGTCATACATCGCGGCCGGTGTGCCTAGCAAATCTTGCCGCAAGTACCCTCAATTAGAGCTGTTTTAATTAAATTTTTTTAGACAACTTCGTTTATTTGTTTGCGAAGTAAATGAAGCGTCATCTGAAAGAAAGTGATCTAAAAAACTTGAAAAAAAATAGGTTGCCACCTTTCAGTCTGCCGCAACTTCCTGGCAGCCAGATGCAAAAAGGTTCTTTTTCGTTAATTATCAACGTTCATCGTGTATTGAGACAATTTTTACACAAATTGAAGCTAAATTTTTCCTCCACACGATGGAATATGGTTGCCTGCGTAAAAGCTGCCGCAACTAGTGGTTGCCAGCATTTGAATAACTCGCTCTCGTTTGCGCGAGCTTTTCAATCTTACAATTAATGTGTTACAATGGAATAATCACAGCAATTTACTACAAAAGTAACGCTCGCGTAAACGTAGTAAGAGTATCTTTTTTATACGATTTTTTTTTAATATTTATATTTCAATACAGTTTTATTTGGTGGCGATTTCTTTTCACGCTTACACGGAACATTTTAGCGCGTAAAAAAAGAGTTGGGTATAAGCGGAAAAAAAATAAAAATATTCTACCATTCTTATACAAAATTGAGCAATTCTACTTTTCTACAAAAAATATTCTACTGTATACTTCATGGATATAAAAGTAATAATGTGAAAAATTGGAAGTAATAACAGTGGACTTCCGCACCACCCTTGAGGTACCACCAATGGCGCGTTAGGTTTTTTAAAGTGGACCTTCGCCTGGAGCCATATTGTACCACATCGTTAGACCTTTTCAGTATAAAAGTTTATATAGATACATTGAAGTCATATTGCGTAAGAGCGCACGCAGATGAAAAATTATATCAACGTGTGACCGTGCGCAACACATCACCAATTTATCATATTTTTACTTTAGTATGTGCTCGAAATGGCCCCCCTCCATCCTCTCACAAAATGTAGCCCTTGTCAAAATTGCACGACGCACCCGGCGCAAGACCTGTGGAGTTATTGCACGGCAAGCTCGTACAATTCGATCCCTCAGATCTTGAGCATTAGCAGGTCGTGTTGCGTAAACTTGCTGCTTAAGATAACCCCACAGAAAAAAATCAAGCGGTGTGAGGTCTGGTGAACGCGGTGGCCATTCGTGGGGACCATAAAGTCCGATCCAACGGTTACCGAATTTCTCATTTAATAACGCCCTTGTTGCCCTGGCAGTGTGTGCTGGATGGCCATCCTGTTGGAACTACATGTTAGCACGTAATTCCAACGGCACCTCATCCAACAAGTCAACAAGTTCATTGTTGAGAAATCTTCGGTATCGGTCACCATCGATCCTATCATCAATAAAATGTGGCCCAATGATGTGGTCTCCGAGAATACCCGCCCAAACGTTCACCGACCACCTGACTTGTGTATGCGCTTGCTGCATCCAGTGAGGATTCTCAGTGGCCCAATAATGCGAGTTATGGCGGTTGACTTTGCCATCATTATGGAAAATACATTCGTCCAAAAACAGAATGTATTTCGAAAAATAATAATTTTCCTCACTCACATTAAGAAGCCATTGACAAAACCTCAATCTGCGAGGTTTATCATTTGCATACAACTCTTGAGTCAGGGTTACCTTGTAGGGATGGAAGTGAGCCGATTTCAAAGCCCTACATACTGTTGCCTGGCTGACTCCTTGATACCGCGCGACGTCTCGTGTACTAATTTCTGGGTCATTATTGACCTCTTCTAATATCCGTGCGGTATTTATGCGCGGTGGTCGTCCTGTACGAGGCAATAAAAGTAAGAGGATACAATTTAAAATTATTTTATCAGAAGATCTTATAAATAAATATGTACCTGCAGGCTTAACAGGTCTAAATTGACCATTTTTTCGCAGCCGCGATTCCAGCCTCAGAAAAAATGTATGATGTGGCTGTCTTCGCTCTGGGTATCTACGAGCATAAGCTCTCGCAGTTTCCCGCAATCGTTGGCCGCATATAGCGTACAAAAAAAACCATGTCGCACATCTCATTATTCGTAAAATTGTGAGCCATGTTGACCGCACGTTCTATCACGTTTACGAAACACACGGGATCGAAGCGAGACACGGAATGAACAATTTGCTAGGATAAAGCTGTAGCAACAACGCAGAAACGCTAAAAAAACAACGCAAAAACAGTGAAAGAAATAATTGAAGATCGACAGAATTCTGACAGAAAACTATCTTCTATTTCCGACTGAAAGTTTATGCTTTAAAATACCCAGAGCAGAAGTAACCAAGCCACATATTTTCGATGAGGCTACAGACTAGTTGTAGCTGTGAAAAAATGGTCAATTTCTCTGAAATGTTTAAATACATATTTATTTCTAAGATTTTATGGTAATATGATTTTAAACATTTTGTTCTTTTATCATTATTTCCATTGCTTTTTTTCGTCCAACACGAACACCGCGCATAAAAATGGCGCAAATGGAAGAAATGATTATAATATCGACGACTCAATAATTAACGCACAAGCCATCACGCGGTAAGAATCAAAGAATCAACCAGAAAATTATATGTAAAACTCTGATATCAGTTTATTTTTATTCTTGTGGAATTATCTTAAGCACACTGAAAGCCGGAAAACAGTAATAGTCTCTGAATTTTCGTTCATTCTCAATTTTTATTCTCAATACATAGATGCTTACTTAAAAAGAAGTAATGTCTACTAAAAAACACAGTAATATCTAAAGATTAAGATCGTAAGCGATACTGTCTGAAAGAAATAATAGAAAAGAAATAATTGCTGAGAAGTTCCATTATTCAATCATGTGCGATTTTGTAACCATTAAGTACTGTTGGCTCTTTATATTCGTTTTATCGTGCGAGTTCAAAGAAGTTCAGAGAGATTCATAACAGTTATTGTAGAATAGATTGTTAGCTCAGCGTTAGCATATTAAGGGGGTAGTACAGCCTGGCGGAGGATCAATTTCAGGATTTAATTGTGACAAAGTGGTAGGCCAATCAGGTTTATGGTGTATACGATATTGAAGTACATGTTTAAGTGCATTTACAGCATTTTTTATGTGGAAAAATATTAAGAAATATAGGAGTTATGAGTCATCTCACGGTGTAGCTAGTAGCTCCTGTACGGCGTGCCTGAAATGAAAAACGCAAAAAAGTATTAAATTTAAATGTATTTTCCACCGGTTGACGTTCGAAAATTGTAAAAATGTTAAAAATTGTGAAAGTTATAGCACTTAACAAAAAGGAGTTTATTTTGATCTTTTTGTTAAATGCTTTAACTTTCACAATTTTTAACATTTTTACAATTTTTGAACGTCAACCGGTGGGGAATACATTTAAATTTAATACCCTTTTTGCGTTTTTTATTTCAGGCACGCCGTACAGGAGCTACTAGCTACACCGTGAAATGACTCATAACTCCTATATTTCTTAATATTTTTCCATATTAAAAATACTGTAAATGCACTTAAACATGTACTTCAATATCGTATACACCATAAACCTGATTGGCCTACCACTTTGTCACAATTAAATCCTGAAATTGACCCTCCGCTAGACTGTACTACCCCCTTAAACTGTCATTCCGGAATCTTAGGTTTGAATCCCGTTTCCCGTCAATGTGTTTTCAAAAATTGTAAAACAATGCGTAATTTTAATTAATAAAATAGAATATGCGAAACCACGAATACAAATTAAACTATGTAGGCGATTTTTCATAGACGTTGGTAACGGCCGACGCGCGGACCGTTGACGCGGTCGTGTTTATCTCGACAAGCGAGTCATTGTTGACAAAGTCAAGTCGCACGAACCGAGTTCGTGAAATAGATGTAAGGACGCTGATCGCCGAGGCCGAGAGAACCAGAGTCCTCTCAGCCCGGGAACAGACAAGACGGCATGCGAAGAGAGGTACCGAGCCCGGAGATCGAGCGGAAGAGTCCACCCGCGAAGCAGAGCATTATTCCTGCGGTGTAATAAACGGTCGCTTCAATAAAGTATTACGGACATTATTCTTTCTGTGGCCATTCCCTACAACTATAAAAATATAAAAAAAAATAAGACTTATTTGAAAATATAAAAAGAAATTTTTTTTAATTTATTGCACCGGAATCATTACTGATTTTTATCGTAATGGTACTGTGAGATCCGTACTGGTTACTGAAAGAATGTTTACTGTAGTAGCGCGTAATGGTTACTGTAAGAAAGATTAAAAGTTGAGAATGAGCAAAAATACAGGAATTATTACTGTTTTTCGGCTCTTAGTGCATGTTCGAGAGCGCGCGGTTGCGCGAGATAGCGCGAGGTAACGAGACGACCACAAAAACAAGGCACAAGTATCGAATAGCAAAATAAACGAATATTTTTAATAAAGTCTAATATGTACAGGTCTATACAGTTTTTCCTTTTTCAAAGGAAGCCGTGGAGCGCGCACAGAAGCAACGGTTAGCGATGCGGCGAAAACGTTCGAAACGCGGAACAGCGGTGTGCAAAGCGGAGTGCGAAAGCGGGTTTTCTCTGATTTTCGAGCGAAATCGATTCCGCGGCGCGAGGACGGTCCTTTTAACATCTCCGAGGCGAAACTCCCTCCCTGCGGGTTTCCTAGAATTTCGGGAGGGTGATTGGCCGTCGGAGGCCCGCGTCATGGGGCCGACGTCACCGATTTCACGTGGCGACCCGACGGGGTCGTCACCTGTTTTCGAGTGCTTTGTGTATAGCATGGATCTTTCCTTTGTTCTAGCGTTGTTGTTTGACTTTATTATTGATGGCAATGTTAAAGTTTCTGAAAGGCGAATCTCGAAAGATCCATGCTATACCGAATGTTTTCTTGCCAAACTTCATGCGACGATTTCACGCGAACATTAGTTACTTTCACCGTATAAAATATGAGAACGAAATTTATTGCAAGCGTGCATGTGCTGACATGCAGCCGAACGCGATGCTACTTTGCGATCTCAAACATCCCGCCCGCCTCGTCATGCCTGACGAAACAGGCCGGTATGGTCGATGGCTCGCTCGATGAGGCGCCCGACGTCGCGGTTGAAAATCGATATGCGGTCGATTTGCTAGCACGCGATTCTGGCACGTGGTGCAGGCGAGCGCCGGCGGCGTGGTGCGCCTGCGCAGTGTCACAACGCGCGTCGATCCCGAGCGAGACACATAAACAGTCGCGATATGTGCGTAACGCGAATTCGGTAACGTGCGAAACGCGAAGTGAAGTGAGGTGATGCGCGAAAGTGATTTCGTGTGTTGCACAAATCGTCGAGTCGAGTCGGAGAACAGAAATGAGCGCTTGCGTGATTTAACTTGGGCAGAGGGCCGAAACGGACGAATACGTGACATAAATGTGAAGAATTGCAGGCTGAAGGCCGATAAAACAATAAAGTGACAGCGAGTGTCGGCGAGCTCACGCATCCGTCGGCGGCGGCTGGTCCTCCGTCCCGGGGAGAAGCACGAGTTTGCACAGTGGTCGCACGAGCTCTGACGTTGAGGTGCGGATTGTCGCCACGCGAACAATGCCATCGTCGCCGGGGTGCACTCGAATGATGCGGGCCAGTGGCCATCGACTCGGTGGTGTGCTCTCGGCGCGTACCAAGCACAGAGAGCCGACGGCAGGTGCGTCCTCGGGTTTGGTCCATTTTGGGCGAGATGTCATCCCGTTGATGTACTCGTGCGACCACCGTGACCAAAAGTGATCGCGCATCTTTTGGAGGTGTTGCCACCGTGAGAGTGAGCTCCCGGCGACGTCATTCAAGGCGGGCTCGGGCACGGCCAGAAGAGGAGCGCCGATCAGGAAGTGCCCTGGCGTGAGGGCGGATATGTCGTCCGGATCGTCGGACAAAGCCTGCAGCGGCCTGGAATTCAGGCAGGCTTCGACCTGAGCGAGGAGGGTGCTCATTTCCTCAAAGGTGAGCGTGGTCTCCCCAATGACCCGACGGAGATGGAACTTCGTCGACTTGACGGCAGCCTCCCACAATCCGCCGAAGTGTGGTGCAGCCGGCGGGTTAAAATGCCATTTGACGCCTTCCGTGGCAGCGACGTGGGCAAGGCGGCGGCCGTCGGCGGATGATGCTCGGAAGAGCTCTCGCAGGACTCGGTCGGCTCCCACGAAATTGGTGCCGCAGTCCGAGTACAGCTCCTCGCAGAGGCCCCGACGGGAGATGAAGCGACGGAAGGCGGCGAGGAAGGCTTCCGTCGTGTAGTCCGAGACGACGTCCAGATGCACCGCCTTGGTGCAGAGGCACACGAACACGGCTATGAACGCCTTGTGCGCTCGGTGTCCGCGGCCTTTGCTCGTGCGGATGAGGATCGGGCCGGCGTAGTCCAAGCCGGTTCGGAGGAATGGGCGCGCCGGAGTGACTCGGCCCCTCGGGAGGTTGCCCATCGGCGGTTGCGGTGCCGCGGCTCGCCAGCGGGTGCAGGTGATGCAGCGATGCAGCCGCTGTTTGACAACTGAGCGGCCTCGAGGGATCCAGAAGCGGAGGCGGAGCAAGCCGAGGGTGAGCTGCACTCCTCCGTGCAGAGTTCGACGGTGGCACGACTCAACGAGCAGCCGAGTGAGCCACGAGGACGGAGGTGCGATCATCGGATGTCGCTCATCGGTTGAAAGCATGGCATGCTTGAGGCGGCCTCCGACTCTCAGAACCCCGTTGTCATCCTGGAACGGACTCAGGCTCGTCAATGAACTTCGGTGTGACACTGTGCGGTTTGCCGAAAGTGCCGTGATCTCGGAGGCGAAGTGCCGTGCCTGCACGACACGGAGCCAGAGAATCAGTGCGTCGTCGATCTCGTCCGATCGCAACGTGAGTGTGGTGGTGCGGGAAGCGGTGCGTCGCCAGCGGGAGCACCAAGCTGTGACTCGTAGAAGCCGGTGCAGCGAGGAAAATCTGAGAAGCATCTCGGGTTCTTCCTCGATTTTCTCGGTGGCGACGTGTGCCGCGACTCTCTGTTCGGGCAGATCGGCGTCGGGCATCGCAGGGTCCTCGCTCGGCCACAGAGATCGGTCCTCGCGAAGCCAGGCGGGTCCGGTCCACCACAGGGGGTGGTCCAGCAGTTCACCTGGAGTGATCCCTCTGGAGGCGCAGTCCGCAGGGTTGTCCCGCCCGGGGACATGTTGCCATTGAGCATCCGGCAGCTTCTGCTGGATGTGGGCCACGCGGTTCGCCACGTAAGTCTTCCAGCGGGAGGCGTGCCCCCGGATCCAGTGCAGTGTCACCTTCGAATCTGACCAGAGAAAAATGGGTGCTGCGAACAAACGTAACGTTGATCGAGTGTGACACGCGAGAGAAGTGAGCAAGGCGGCGGCAGTGAGTTCGAGGCGTGGTAGTGTCACCAGCTTGACCGGTGCCACCTTGTTTTTCGCGGCCAGCAAGTGGAGTGCCACGGAGCCGCCTCGAGTGATGCGGAGATACACGGCCGCGGCGTATCCTCGCTCGGACGCGTCGGCAAAGCCGTGCAGCTCAACCAGCGCGCTCTCGTCTCCGCTGCCAAGCCAGCGGTTCACGCGCAGTTGAGATAGGAGAGGCAGTTCCTCGAGGAAGAGCCTCCAGCAGTCCGCGTCGGCGGCGGGAAGTGGATCGTCCCAATCCAGCCGCTGTAACCACGCGGACTGAATCAAAATTTTCGCGCGAATCACAACGGGAGCCAGCCATCCCAGAGGATCGAAGAGACGTGCCGTCTCCGAGAGAACGCGTCTTTTTGTGAACGACGTGACAGTGCGCGGGTGAATCGCGAACGCGAATGTGTCTTCGGTCGGGTGCCACAACAGTCCGAGGGTAGAAAAACTTTCGCTTTCCCACGAGTGCGGTTCATGGCGAAGTCGGTGCTCGGGAGGAATTCCCGACAGCACTTCCTCGTCGTTCGCGGCCCACTTTCGAAGCGGGAACCCGCCCGCCGTGCACAACCCGCGGAGCTCGGTTTGTTTCGCGACCGCGAGTGACAAAGTGTTCGCGCCCGAGACAACGTCGTCCACGTAAGTGTCCTCGCGCAAAGTGATTGCTCCCTGCGGATAGCGCGATTGTTCGTCGTGGGCCAGCTGTTTTAGCGTTCGGATGGCCAAGAAGGGCGCGCACGCGAGACCGTACGTCACCGTCAGGAGCCAGAACACGCACACGCGGTCGCGGAGGGTGCAACGCCAGAGTATGCTCTGGTATTTCCTGTCGTCCGGGTGGATGAGGATCTGCCGGTACATCTTTTCGATGTCCGTGACGAAGGCGTAGCGGTGCCACCGCCAGCGCATCAGGACATCGGCTAGAACGGGCAGCAGGTTGGCGCCCACGAGGAGGTGTTGGTTTAGCGACTCGCCGGACGTCGTCAGCTGCGACCCGTTGAATACCACCCTGAGCTTCGTGGAGGTGCTCGATTCTCGGAGCACACCATGGTGAGGTAGGTAGCACTCGGGCATGATTTTGCAGTCTGGAGAACCGGAAGCTAACTCCATGTGTTTCAGCTCCTCGTATTCCCGCATGAACTGGCGGTAGAGCTCGCCGAACCGGGGGTCCCTCTCGCATTTCCGCTCCATTGCGGTGAGCAGGCGTTCAGCTGGCCGGCGTGTCTCCGACAACTTTGTCGGCTCCTTGGAGAACGGCAATCGAACCACGTACCTCCCCGTCTCCGTGCGAGAGTGCGTTTTCCCGTAGAAGTCCTCGCACTTCTGTTCGTCAGGCGTGAGGGCGGCGGGAGCGGAAGGCCGTTTCTTGCTCCCAGAAGCGGCGCACGAGATCGGCCAACTCGTGGTCGGCCGTCGCTTGGAAGCTGCCGCGCGTGTGGAGGGCTGAGGCACCGCAGCCACCGGAGAGAATCCACCCGAAGGCCGTCTTCTGCGCGATCGGAGCGTGCGGTCCGCCCTTTCGAATGCCCTCTTCGAGGATGGTGGAGCACACTTCTGCTCCGAGAAGTAGCTCGACCGGGTCTCCAGCCGAAAACTGCGCATCGGCTAGAGGCAGCCCTTTGAGATGGGGCCACGTGGCGGGGCTCTTCGTCGCCGAGCCTTGGTAGAGAGAAAGACGGGGCAGCACGAACGCGACGGCGGTAATCGTGGCTCCGGTCGTCACGGACGTAAGGCTCACCGTCACCCTCCCGCGGGTTGACCCGGATTTCGACCCACCGATTCCGAAAATCGACACGGCGGAGCGAGATCGTTGCAGGTGCAAGCGCTGCACGAGAGATTCGGCGACAATTGAGACCTCAGACCTTTGGTCGATGAGGGCTCGCACAGGGTGAGGGTCTCCATGGCGGTCGGCGATGGTCACTCGCGCGGTTGCGAGGAGGATCGCCTTGCGGTCGTCAGCAGAGCGCACGGCGGACAGCGCGCTGACCTCGGTAGACGGCGACGCGGGAACGTAGGCTTCGTGAAGCATCGTGTGATGCCGAGCCTTACACGTGAAGCAGTTTTTCGACGATTGGCACTTCGCGACGGTGTGGTTGCCAAGGCAATTAAAACACAGCCGACTGGACTCTACAACCGTCTTTCGCTCGGTTGCGGACTTGGCTTTGAAATCGCTGCACGTCATCAGCGAGTGTTTCCCCTTGCACAGGGCGCACTGCGGATCGGAGCTGTCTTTCGACCCTTGTTTCGCGACGTGGGTCTTCGCGGACCGAGTGGAATCGGAAGCTTTCGCGGCGGGTTTCGGTCTCGCGGCGTTTAGCGTGAGGATGCGCTTCGACATGAAGTCCGTGAGCTTCTCGTGTTCCGGCGGCTCGACGGAGTCCGAGACAAACGATTCCCACTCGAGTCGCGTACGCTGATCGAAGAGCTCGACAACCAGGTGGTTGAAGAGGTCCATTCCGTGGGACTTTATGGGCCTCCCGATGCTCTCCTGCGCATTGACTGCGGTGGTGACGGCGTTATGGATGCGGCTCAGCTCGTCAGCGGTTTCTCCTTTCATTTTCGCCACGGCGGTAAACGTGGCGAAGTTGGAGCGTATCAACTCCCGCTTGTTCTCAAAATGTTTATTAAGAATAGCCCACGCGCGGTCGTGATTGTCCCCGGTCACCGTTAATGAGCTCACTAATTTTTCAGCGGGCCCTCGCAGACACGATCGGAGGTAATGGAGCCGCTCAACGTTCGAAATCGACGAATTCTCACCGATGACCGACTTGAAGAGGTCTCGAAACGACGGCCACTCCTCATACGCGCCCGAAAAGTTCCGCAACTGAATACGCGGCAGTGACGTTTTGGGAGCGTGATCGCTGCTTTGCTCCGTTCCAACCGGCACTCTAAGCGACGCGGGTTTGAGTTTGCTTTCGAGCCCGAGAAGCAAACCGCGTTGATGCGCGTAAGTGTTTTCAACGGTGTCGACAAAGTCATTTTTTGCGTACTCACTCTCGCTGTAGAGTTGCCCGTAGCATGCCCGAATGAGGTCGTGATTTGACTCAAATTTGGCCCACAGGTCGTCGAGAATGCGGATGCGAGTGCTCACCGTGCCGAGGTTGAGCTTGTCTGCACCCAGCTTTCGGAGGTTGTCCATGGCGCGGGAGATGCGGCCGTGGATGTCGTACTGGCTGTTCAGCAAGGCGCTCTGATCCATGCTCATCTTGGCGGTCACTCGTCGAGGATGCACTCCCGAAGTCGCGGTTGCCGGTATTATCCGGCTCGAAGGACCAGAAATGTTCGAGAGCACGCGGTTGCGCGAAATAGCGCGAGGTAACGAGACGACCACAAAAGCAAGGCACAAGTATCGAATAGCAAAATAAACGAATATATTTAATAAAGTCTAATATGTACAGGTCTGTACAGTTTTTCCCTTTTTTCAAAGGAAGCCGTGGAGCGCGCACAAAAGCAACGGTTAGCGATGCGGCGAAAACGTTCGAAACGCGGAACAGCGGTGTGCAAAGCGGAGTGCGAAAGCGGGTTTTCTATGATCTGCGAGCGAAATCGATTCCGCGGCGCGAGGACGGTCCTTTTAACATCTCCGAGGCGAAACTCCCTCCCTGCGGGTTTCCTAGAATTTCGGGAGGGTGATTGGCCGTCGGAGGCCCGCGTCATGGGGCCGACGTCACCGATTTCACGTGGCGACCCGACGGGGTCGTCACCTGTTTTCGAGTGCTTTGTGTATAGCATGGATCTTTCCTTTGTTCTAGCGTTGTTGTTTGACTTTATTATTGATGGCAATGTTAAAGTTTCTGAAAAGCGAATCTCGAAAGATCCATGCTATACCGAATGTTTTCTTGCCAAACTTCATGCGACGATTTCACGTGAACATTAGTTACTTTCACCGTATAAAATATGAGAACGAAATTTATTGCAAGCGTGCATGTGCTGACATGCAGCCGAACGCGATGCTACTTTGCGATCTCAAACAGTGCAGTATAATTAAGTTTGCACAACGCGACTTGCTAGTGCTCAAGATCTGAAGGATTTAATTATATGAGCTTGTTGTGCAATAAGTCCACGGGTCTTGCGCCGGGTGCATCGTGTTAAAAAAAACTACATTTTGTGAGAGGCTGGAGGGAAACCATTTCGAGCACGCACACTGAGGTAAAAACATGATAAATTGGTAATGTGTTGCGTACGGTCACACGTTGATGTAATTTTTCATCTGTGTGCGTTTTTACACGCAGTATGACTTTAGTACATCTGTTTAAACCTTTATACTGAAAAAGGTCTAAAAATGTGGTACATTACGGGTCCAGGCAAAAAAACCTAAAGCGCTATTGGTGGCACTTCAAGGGTGGAGCGGAAGTCCACTGTTATTACTTCTAATTTTTTACATTATTACTTTTATATCCATAAAGTATACAGTAAAGTATTTCTTATAGAAAAGTAGAATTGCTCAATTTTGTATAAGAATGGTAGAATATTTTTATTTTTTTTCCGCTTATATTTAACTCTTTTTTTACGCGCTAAAATGTTCCGCGTAAGCGTGAAAAGAAATCGCCACCAAGTAAAACTGTATTAAAATATAAATATTAAAAAAAATCGTATAAAAAAGATACTTTTACTACGTTTACGCGAGCGTTACTTTCTGTAGTAACTTACAATAATTCTTACGCGTAAACATAATTTTGTGGTAACTTATGATAATTTACTTCGCGTAAACGAGTGAATTCGTAAGTCACTACAAAAGTAACGCTTGCGTAAACGTAGTACATGCGGTAAATACGTTGCGCATAGATGGAGAATAATAAGAAATCGTGTTATTAAATAAAATTATATGTAAAAAGAAAATGCGTAAGACAGTTGGATATGTTAGAAAAGTATGTACACACGATATACGTTATTTGATTCACAGTTTTTAACTTGCCTGTACATCACCTCGGACTCGTCGATCGAAGCGGTCGATTCAAGCTGGTGTCACCTATGGATCGTTCGGTTCATTACAGTTGCGGTCGGTAACTCATCTCCTATGGTAAAAAGTTGGTGCATCCATTAAGATTCACCCATATATATATAATCTCACTAACCTCGCGTACTAACTCCACAAGATACGAGCCGTCATCATTCACAGCACCAGCAGCATCGCGAAACTTGCCGCGCAAACTCGACAGCTACAGCTAATCAGATACGCGGAAAAACGGTAACAATTCACGCGATATATTCGACTCCAAACAAGCACTTCTCGCGTCTCCATGACTTTTCTTATATAAGACTAGAACAACACAGGCGCGCGCTACGCGCGCGCTTTTATTTTATTTCACGAACAGAACACAGGCGCGCGCTAAGCGCGCGCATTAATTTTATTTCACGAATATACAACTATACATTTTTTATATTTTTATTAGAAGTGAAGAGGTAAGTCGCTAATATCGATAGGTCCTCTAAAGCAACACCTTTCTATTTCTCGAAAACTATACACCGTACGTTATTAATGCTGGTGAGGACATAATTTACTTATATAATTAAAAACGTAAAAACCCATATTTTATACATTTATTGATTTTTATATATAAAATTTGCTAAAAACGAAACATTCAAAAGCAATTATTAAAAATCAAATTTACCCAAATTTCTTTTACTAATTGTACAGTTCAAATAATAGTAAATATATTATTAATAATATCAGATCATTTTACATGTTTGTAACGTCTTGAAGCTATTTAAATTTATCTTTTTTTTTTATTTTTTTTATAATGCAGTTTTATATTTAAATATAAAATTGAGATGCAACGTAAAATGGCATACTTATTGATAAAACGGATTATAAGGTAGTAAAAATCAAATAGAATAGAATAAAAAACACAGCACTAGAAGATCTTGCTGCGAAATTATGAGATAAATTTACTGGCATGCTGTCGGCATACTGCCAACATTTTAACAGTAACAAACTACGAAGGTAGAAAACGAAAGGTTTCGAGTTTAAATCTTGATCGGGTTTGTTAATTTTTCCGTTTACCCCTCTCGCTGTCCAAAATTTCATTCCGTATCTTTCCTCCACCCTCACTACACTCCTTGTTTTCTCGTATATTTCCATGATCCTCTTTCCCAACTTTTCATTCACCACTGGTTTTATCAGACATCTTCCCAAAACTCTCCTGTTCACTGAATCAAATGCCGCCCTTCGATCTACAAAAGCAGCCACTACCTTCTTTTTCCTCTTTAATCGCTTCCCTATCGCATAATTCAGTGTGTAAATGTGTAAGTGTGTAAACCCTCTCCTTTCCATATATACTCTTCCATAACGCCTTTCTTAAACCACTTCCCCCATAACTTTACACTTCATTTCCTATCTCGTCTTCTCCCGCCGCTTTACCTTTTTTCAGCTCTTTCAGTATTCTCTCTACTTCCTCCTATCCTATCTCCTTCTCTTTCTCCACTTCCCCCACCGATTCATGCTCTCCCAACTCTCCTTCTCCTAGCCTTCGCTTGTATTCCGTTCCTTCTAACATCTTCCTAAAGTGATTATCCTACTCCTCTAATGTTATCTCCTTATTAATTTCTACCCTTCTTCTCCTTTCCTTGTTTATTACTTCCCACACCTGCTTTTCTGTTCTCGCCTCTCTTGCCTCTTTCAGCAAATTTCTCTTTTTTCTTCCTTTTTCCTCACACTTTTCCTTTTACTCCTTTCTTCTCTTATGATCTTCTTTGTGTTTTCTTTTTCTTTTCCAGTTGTTCGAGAGCACGCGGTAGCGCGAGAGAGCGCGAGGTAGAAGACGACCACAGAAAAGGAGACAAGTGCAGAATTGAAAAATAAAACAGATATATTCAAAATGTATGTACAAGTATTTACAGTTCTTTTTTCCAGTGGCCGAAGAAAGCCGTGAAGCGCGCACAGAAGCTACGGCAAGCGACGCGGCGAAAGCGTGTTCAAAACGCGGAATAGCGAAAGGAGATGTGCAAAGCGGCGAAAAGCGGTGTGAAAAGCGGTTTTTCTGTGATCTGCGAGCGAAATCGATTCCGCGGCGCAGCGGCGGTCCTTTTAACGCTTCCGAGGCGAAACTCCCTCCCTGCAGATTTCTCCGAATTTCGGGAGGGTGATTGGCCACCGAAGTCCCGCGTCATGAAGCTGACGTCACCGGTTTCATGTTGCGACCCGACGGGGTCGTCACCTGTTTTCGAGTGCTTTGTGTATAGCATGGATCGTCCCTTTGTTCCAGCGTTATTGTTGTTTGACTTTATTATTGATTACAATGTTAAAGTTTCTAGAAAGCTAATCCCGAACGATCCATGCTATACCGAATGTTCCGCGACAATTCCTGAGCGGCATTTCACGCGAATATTAATTTTCTCAATTTGCATGTGCTGACATGCAGCCGAACGCGACTTCGTCGCGGTGCTGAGTTTTCGATCTCAAACATCCCGCCCGCCTCGTCATGCCTGACGAAACAGGACGGTGTGTTCGATGGCTCGCTCGATGAAGCGCCCGACGTCGCGGTCGACAGAATCGATATGCGATCGATTTCGGCGCGTGGTGCAGGCGAGCGCCAGCGGCGTGGTGCGCCTGCGCAGTGTCATAACGTGCGACGATCCCGAGCGAGACACATAAATATTCGCGATATACGTAACGCGAGTTCGGTGACGTGCGAAAAGTAAAGAGAAGTGAAGTGATGCGCGAAAGTGATTTCACGTGTTGCAAAATTATTAAGTTGAGGCGGACAACCGAGATAAGCGGTTGCTTGGTTTGACAGTGGCAGAGGGCCGAAACAGACGAATACTTGACGAGAATGAGTTACATTATTACAAGAAATTGCAGGCTGAAGGCCAATGAGACAATGAAGTGACAGCGAGTGTCGGTGAGCTCACGCATCCGTCGGCGGCGGCTGGTCCTCAGCCCCCGGGAGAAGCACGAGCTTGCACAGCGGTCGAACCAGCTCGGACGTGGTGGTGCGGATTGTGGCTACGCGTACAATGCCGTCGTCTCCGGGGTGTACTCGAACGATGCGGGCCAGTGGCCATCGACTCGGTGGCGTGCTTTCGGATCGCACCAGGCACAGAGAGCCGACGGCGGGTGCGTCCTCGGATTTGAGCCACTTTGATCGAGTTGCCATCCCGATGACATACTCGTGCGACCACCGTGACCAAAAGTGATCGCGCATTTTTTGGAGGTGTTGCCACCGGGAAAGTGAGCTCTCAGCGGCGTCATGCAAGGCGGGTTCGGGCAAGGCCAGGAGAGGAGCGCCGATCAAGAAGTGGCCCGGTGTGAGAGCGGATATGTCGTCCGGATCGTCGGACAAAGCCTGCAGCGGCCTAGAATTAAGGCAGGCTTCGACCTGAGAGAGGAGAGTGCTCATCTCCTCGAAAGTGAGCGTTGTCTCCCCTATGACCCGACGGAGATGAAATTTGGTCGACTTCACGGCGGCCTCCCACAGTCCTCCGAAATGCGGCGCAGCCGGAGGGTTGAAGTGCCAGGTTATGCCCTCCGTGGCGGCGGCGTGAGCAAGACGACGGCCGTCGGCAGACGACGCTCGAAAGAGCTCCCTTAGTACTCGATCGGCTCCCACGAAATTAGTGCCGCAATCCGAGTACATCTCCTCGCAGAGGCCTCGACGGGAAATAAAGCGACGGAAAGCTGCGAGAAAGGCGTCCGTCGTGTAATCTGACACGACGTCCAGATGCACCGCCTTGGTGCAGAGGCACACAAATACGGCGATGAAGCCCTTGTACGCTCGATGTCCGCGGCCCTTGCTCGTGCGGAGGAGGATCGGGCCGGCGTAGTCCAGGCCGGTTCGGAGAAAGGGACGCGCCGACGTGACTCGGCCTCTCGGAAGGTCGCCCATCGGCGGTTGCGGTGTCGTGGCTCGCCAGCGGGTGCAAGTTATGCAGCGGTGAAGCCGCTGTTTGACAACTGAGCGGCCACGAGGAATCCAGAAGCGACGGCGGAGTAAGCCGAGAGTGAGCTGCACTCCTCCGTGCAGTGTTCGACGGTGACACGACTCAATGAGCAACCGAGTGAGCCACGAGGACGGCGGTGCGATCATCGGATGTCGCTCATCGGTGGAAAGCAGGGCATGCTTGAGGCGGCCTCCGACTCTCAGCACGCCTTGGTCATCCAGGAATGGACTCAGGCGCGCTAACGAACTGCGATGGGACACAGTGCGGTTTGAAGAGAGTGCCGTGATCTCGGTGGTGAAGTGCAGTCCTTGCACTGCGCGAAGCCAGAGCAGCAGTGCGTCATTGATCTCGGTCGATTGCAGTGTAAGTGCGGTAGTGCGGGAAGCGGTGCGACGCCAACGCAAGCACCAGCTCGTGACTCGGAGGAGCCGGTGCAAGGAGGAAAACCGGAGAAGCATCTCGGGTTCCTCCTCGATTTTCTCGGTGGCGACGTGTGCCGCGACTCTCTGCTCGGGCAGATCGGAGTCGGACATCACAAGGTCTCCGCTAGGCCAGTGAGCTCGGTCCTCGCGGAGCCAGGCGGGTCCAGTCCACCACAGGGGATGCTCCAGCAGTTCGCCAGGGGCGATTCCTCTGGAGGCGCAGTCCGCTGGGTTGTCCCTCCCGGGGACGTGTCTCCATTGAGC
Organism: Temnothorax americanus; assembly: GCF_048541705.1. Lineage (NCBI taxonomy): Eukaryota > Metazoa > Arthropoda > Insecta > Hymenoptera > Formicidae > Temnothorax > Temnothorax americanus. The sequence continues at coordinate 196,102 of NW_027509806.1, forward strand.
GTCAGGCAGCCGTTGCTGAATGCGTGCCACGCGGTTCGCCACGTAGGTCTTCCAGCGGGAAGCGTGTCCTTGAATCCACTTCAGGGTGACCTGCGAGTCGGACCAAAGAAACGTGGGTGCTGTGAACAGACGCAAAGTGGAACGAGTGTGATCTGTGAGAGACGTGAGCAAGTCGGCGGCGGTGAGCTCGAGTCGTGGCAGTGTCACCTGCCTGACCGGGGCCACCCTGCTCTTTGCGGCCAATAGATGAATGGCCACGGAGCCGTTTCTGATGATGCGGAGGTACACAGCAGCGGCGTATCCTCGCTCGGATGCGTCGGCAAAGCCGTGCAGTTCCGCTTGTGCGTCTTCGTCCCCGCTGCCGAGCCAGCGGTTGACGCGTAAGCGGGAGAGGAGAGGCAGCTCCTCGAGGAAGCTCTTCCAGCTTTGCGCGTCGGCGGTGGGAAGCGGATCGTCCCAATCGAGTCTCTGGAGCCACGCGGACTGGATAAGAATCTTCGCGCGAATGACCACGGGGGCGAGCCATCCTAGCGGATCGAAAAGACGTGCGGTTTCCGAGAGGACGCGTCTTTTCGAGAGTTCGGTGACGGTGCGCGGGTGAATCGCGAACGCGAACGTGTCCTCGTTCGGGTGCCACAACAACCCGAGAGTGGAAAAGCAGTCGTTTTCCCATGAGTGCGGTTCGTGGTGAAGTCGGTGCTCGGGTGGGACTCCTGACAGCACTTTCTCGTCGTTCGCGGCCCATTTTCGAAGCGGGAACCCGCCCGCCGTGCACAGTCCGCGGAGTTCGGCCTGTTTCGCGATCGCAGCGGACAGAGTGTTCGCGCCCGAGACAACGTCGTCGACGTAGGTGTCCTCGCGTAACGCGATCGCTCCCTGCGGATATCGCGATTGTTCGTCGTGAGCCAACTGTTGCAACGTGCGAATGGCAAGAAACGGCGCGCACGCGAGGCCGTATGTCACCGTGCGGAGCCGGTACACGCACACGAGGGCGAGGAGGGCGCACCGCCAGAGGATGCACTGGTACGTCCTGTCGTCCGGGTGGACGAGGATCTGCCGGTACATCTTTTCGATGTCCGTGACGAAGGCGTAGCGGTGCCATCGCCAGCGCGTCAACACGTCGGCTAAAGCGGGTAGCAAATTGGCGCCTGTGAGAAGGTGGTGATTCAGCGACTCGCCGGACACTGTCTCTTGCGACCCGTTAAAAACCACCCGTAGCTTGGTGGAGGAGCTTGATTCTCGGAGGACTCCATGATGAGGTAAGAAGCATCCATACTCATTCTCATTGAATGGCGAGACCGTAGCTAACTCCATGTGTTTCAGGTCTTCGTACTCTCGCATGAACTGACGGTAGAGCTCTCCGAACCGGGCGTCTCTGTGGAACTTACGCTCCATGGCGGTCAGCAGGCGTTCGGCCGGTCGGCAAGTTTTCGACAACGTTGTTGGCGTCTTGGAAAACGGTAGGCGGACCACGTACCGTCCCGTCTCCGTGCGAGAGTGCGTTTGCACATAAAGGTCCTCGCACCTCTGTTCATCTGGCGTGAGGGCGGCGGGAGTGGAAGGCTCTGCTTCTTGCTCCCAGAAGCGGCGCACGAGATCGGCCAGCTCGTTGTCGGCCGTCGCTTGAAAGCTGCCGCGCGCGTGGAGGGCTGAAGCACCGCAGCCGCCGGACAGAATCCACCCGAAGGCTGTCTTCTGCGCGATCGGGGCATGCGGCCCGCCCTTTCGAAGGCCCTCTTCGAGGATGGTGGAGCAGACTTCTGCTCCCAGGAGCAACTCGACAGGATCTCCAGCCGAAAACTGCGCATCGGCTAGAGGCAGTCCCTTGAGATGGGGCCACGTGGCGGGGCTCTTCTTGGTCGTTGAGCCTTGGTACAGAGAAAGGCGAGGCAGCACGAACGCGACGGCGGAAATCGTGACTCCGGTCGTCACGGATGTGAGATTCACCGTCACCTTCCCGCGGGTTGACCCGGATTTCGACCCCCCGATTCCGAAAATCGACACGTCGGAGCGAGATCGTTGCAGGTGCAACTGTTGTACGAGCGACTCAGCGATGATTGAGACCTCCGATCCTTGATCGATGAGGACTCGAGCGGGATGCGAATTGCCGTAGCGGTCGGCGACGGTCACTCGCGCGGTCGCGAGGAGGATCGCCTTGCGGTCGTCAGCGGAGCGCACAGCGGACAGCGCGGAGACCTCGGTCGATGCTGACGCGGGAACGTATGCCTCGTGAAGCATCGTGTGATGACGAGCCTTGCACGTGAAGCAGTTCTTTGTCGATTGACACTTCGCGACGGTGTGATTGCCGAGGCAATTGTAACACAATCGGCTGGTCTCGACAACCGTCTTTCGGTCTGCGGCGGACTTGGATTTGAAGTCACTACACGTCATCAAGGAGTGTTTCCCCTTGCACAAGGCGCACTGCGGATCGGAACTGTTTTTTGACCCTTGTTTCGCGACGTGGGTCTTCGCGGACCGAGTGGAATCGGGGGCTTTCGCGGCGGGTTTCGGTCTCGCGGCGTTCAGCGTGAGGATGCGCTTCGAGATGAAGTCTTTGAGTTCCTCATGATCCGGCGGATCGACGGAGTCGCGGGTGGAGGACTCCCACTCAAGTCGCGTTCGCGGGTCGAAGAGCTCGACAACCAGGTGGTTGAAGAGGTCCATTCCGTGGGACTCGATGGGCCTCCCGATGCTCTCCTGAGCATTAACTGCGGCCGTGACGGCGTTGTGGACGCGGCTCAGCTCATCTGCGGTTTCTCCTTTCATCTTCGCCACGGCGGTAAACGTGGCGAAGTTGGAGCGGATCAGTTCCCTCTTATTCTCGTAGTGTTTACTGAGAATTGCCCACGCGCGATCGTAATTCTCACTGGTGATTGTTAACGACTGTATTAAATTTTCAGCCGGACCTTTAAGACACGAGCGGAGGTAATGCAGCCGCTCGACTGCCGAAATGGACGACTGATCGCCGATGACCGACCGAAAGACGTCACGGAAGGACGGCCACTTCTCGTATTCACCCGAAAACTGCGGCAGCTGTATACGGGGCAGCGAGGTTTTCAACGCGCGGTCGTTACCGTGCTCCACCGGTGTGGAGGCTTGCGCGGGCTTGCGGCGGTCGGCCTCGCCGGACAGGACGCTACGCTGCTGCACGTAAGCCATCTCGGCGGCCTCGAGTAAGTTTGATTGAGCGTACTCACTTTCAGCGTAGCGGCTCGAATCCTTGTAGCAGTTTCGAATCAGGTCGTGCTGACTCTCGAACTTTGCCCACAGGTCGTCGAGGATGCGAATGCGGGTCTCGATGGCGGCGAGGGTGATGCTCGCTTGCCCCATCTTCTTCAGGTTCTCTTCGGCTCTTGAGATGCGTCTGAAGAGCTCGTGTTGGCTGCTGACCATGTTGCTCTGGTCGAGACTCATGGTGATCTTCCGTTGGAGGAGGCACTCCCGAACTCGCGGTTGCCGGCGATAATCCGGCTCGAAGGACCAAAAATGTTCGAGAGCACGCGGTAGCGCGAGAGAGCGCGAGGTAGAAGACGACCACAGAAAAGGAGACAAGTGCAGAATTGAAAAATAAAACAGATATATTCAAAATGTATGTACAAGTATTTACAGTTCTTTTTTCCAGTGGCCGAAGAAAGCCGTGAAGCGCGCACAGAAGCTACGGCAAGCGACGCGGCGAAAGCGTGTTCAAAACGCGGAATAGCGAAAGGAGATGTGCAAAGCGGCGAAAAGCGGTGTGAAAAGCGGTTTTTCTGTGATCTGCGAGCGAAATCGATTCCGCGGCGCAGCGGCGGTCCTTTTAACGCTTCCGAGGCGAAACTCCCTCCCTGCAGATTTCTCCGAATTTCGGGAGGGTGATTGGCCACCGAAGTCCCGCGTCATGAAGCTGACGTCACCGGTTTCATGTTGCGACCCGACGGGGTCGTCACCTGTTTTCGAGTGCTTTGTGTATAGCATGGATCGTCCCTTTGTTCCAGCGTTATTGTTGTTTGACTTTATTATTGATTACAATGTTAAAGTTTCTAGAAAGCTAATCCCGAACGATCCATGCTATACCGAATGTTCCGCGACAATTCCTGAGCGGCATTTCACGCGAATATTAATTTTCTCAATTTGCATGTACTGACATGCAGCCGAACGCGACTTCGTCGCGGTGCTGAGTTTTCGATCTCAAACACCAGTCTCTTAATAATTTTTCTATCTCCTCCCTCTTCTTCCTACAGTCCCCATCCCACCCTTTCCTTCTGCGCCTTTTTTTACACTTCTCACCCTTACTTTTATCTTAATTTTTTTGTCAGTTTTTCGACCTCTTTATCTATTGCCCCCCTACCTATTTCTACCTCCTCCGTTCTTTTTCAAAACTCCTCTCTTCCCTCTTGCCTCTTCCGACCAGTCCGTCTTTTCCACCCACCTCTCTTCCTCCGCTATTGTCCCTCTCCTCTCACCACCACCCCTTTTGTCCAACCGTACTGCTATTGATTGGTGATCCGAATCTACCTCACACATCACCTCTAATCTTGTCACTCTTTCCCAAGCTGTTCTATCCCCTATTGCGTAATTGATCACTGTTTCCCCACTTTCTCCTGTAAAAGTCACCTCCCCCTCCTCATCTCCCTCCTTTGCTCCGTTCATAATTTCCCACCCTTCTTCTTCCATCCATTTTATCAGCCCTTTCTTCTACCTATTTATTATTTTATCTTTCGATTTTCTTTCAGCTCCCTCTTCTTCATCCTTCAGCGTTCCTTTTTCTCCTGTTCTTGCATTGAAATCACCCCCACTATCCATCTCTCCTCTCTCCCTTCCTCCTTTTTTACCGATTTTATCTTACCCATCAACTTGTCCAAGTTGCCGCTTACGTAAACTGTTGCCAATCTCCATTTTTCCTTCTTCCATCTTACTTCTTTAATCATTAAACCTTTCTCCTCTACCCATTTTTCTTTCTCTTCTAACCTTTCTCTGACTTCCATCATTATTCCACCTATTGCTCTTCCTTTTCTTCCAAGTCTTTCTTTCTTTGCACCCTGTATACTCCAGTTGAACTTCTTTGGCACCCTATTCTTTATCTTCTCTCATTCCTCCTGTTTCAACCACGTCTCCACCAACCCCACGACATCCCACTTTTTTATCCTTTCCCAAAACCCTTCCTGTTTTACCTTCACTCCCGCTACATTCCAAAAGCCTATCTTTAGGCTTTCTTCCTGTTCCTTCCTTTTTTCTTCCCTCTTTAATTCCTTTTTTCCCCCTTCTCTTTTTCACCCCTCTTTTTCCTCTTTTTCACTCCTTTTTACTTTTCTCATTTTACTCTCTCTGACTCCTTTCCCCCCTCCCCTCAGCCACACCACACTCCCTTTTTTCCTACTCTCCCTCTTCTCTCCGCTCTACCCTCCCATCGTTTTTGCTCCCTTCTCACTATCCTCCCTTTTCATTTTTCCGTCTCCCTCTTTTCCACTCTTTCTCCCTTCCTTTGTTCCTTTTTCTTCCCCTTTCTTCTTGTTCTTCTTTCTCATTTTCTATTTCATCTGTCATGACTTCTTTTTCCTCATCCCAACTCCACCACATCCCCTTTATCGAAATCTTTCCGTATACTTTATCCAAGCTTTCCTCCTATTCTTTCTCTCCTTCTCAGCTATCCTCTCCAGGCTCCATTACATTTTTCTTTCCTTCAAAATTATGTCATCCTTTATTCTTTCCATCCTCTTTTTCCACACATTTTTTTTCTGTATTACCTCTCTTTTTCTTACTCTATTTTTTAAACTAACTAAAACTATCTTCTTCTTTTGCGCCGTCTTTTTTCCTATCTTTTTTACCTCTTTTATTCCTTCCTCCTTTCCCATCTCTATATAACCATAGCTTCTCTACCGCTTCCTTTAGCCTTCACTCCTCCACCTCCACCTTTTTCATTACTACATTGTTCCTCCTTCTGTCTCTCTCTTCTAACTCTCTCCACATTTCTAGCTCTCTTACCTTCGCTTCCATTGCTTTATCTCTTTTTTCTATCTCCCACTTTCCTTCCTCCCATCTCTCTCTTTCTTTATACTATCCAGCCTTTCTTTTAACTCTCCTATCTCCTTTAATTCCTCCCTTTCCTTCTGCCATTTCACCTCTCTTTCTTCCACATGCGCCCTCATCTTCCTAATCTCATCTCTTATTATTTCTCTCTCTTTCTTGCTTTCTACTTTCTACCCTTTGCTCTTTCTGTTCTTTTCTTAATTCCCGTATTTCTTCCATCATTTTACTCATTATTCTTATTATCTGTTTTTTCCCTTCTGGCGATATCACCATTTTCCTACTCCATCTAAACGCCTCTTCCTCTCTTCTCTGCCCCCTTCCGCTCTTTTTTTTTAATAATCATCTATACTCGCCTCTCAACATAAACTCACACTTCTCTCTCTCTCCTTGTGCTACCCACCTTACCTCTTCTACTCGTCATTTTTTTGAGCTCCTTCTTCGCTTTATCCTTCCCCTCATTTTCCTTATTTATCTCCTCTACTTTCCTTTTTATCCCCTGCCTTCCTCTCACCTTATTTATCGTCTCCTTTTTTCTCCCTATCTCGCTTCAAATCTACCGCCACCTTACTCCTTCCCCTTTTCTCTCTGAGATGTCACCACCTCTCAGCCTTTCTTCACCCAAAATGTCGCCACCTCTCAACCGCCTGCCACTTCAATTTCTTTCTAAGGTGTCCGTAACCTCTTTCTGACCACACACCGTTACTAACTAATATCTCCTCTCTTACTCTTCCTTGCTTCTCGCCTCCACTTCCACCGCCTTTGCCACTTCTCCCTTCTCTCCACCACTACTCTCCTCTCTGCTGCTACTCCTAATTTCACTCTACGCCTTACTTTTTCGCTCTCTATCGCGCTCGCCAACCACCCGTTTCCACTCCTATACCCCTCTCCCTCTCTTATTAATTATAAATCTCATATTATTTTATTTTTTAAACTCTCATGTAATTTTTTTCAATTTTTTCATTCTTACTTACTCGCTCTCTTCTTCTATTTCATTTTGTTTTATTTTGTTTGATTCACTCTCAGTTACGTTCTTTCACCACTATCTTTATGTAGTTTCCTTCTACTATCTTTATATAGTTTCCTTCATTAACATCTATTCTGCATTATTTTCCTAATTTTACTGCATTTTACTGCTTTATCTTCTTTCATTCTTTCTTATTTTTACTTGTTCTCACTCCATAATGCTTCATTTTCGCTCATTGTCTTCTCTTTATTTCTCTCATTCTTTTTTATCTTCTCTGATTCTCTCTGATTTTTGTTCATGTCCTATTATTCAATTTTATCCTTATCTATTCCCTTAAATTCATATCCTGTCGTCTTAATTTTGTCTCTTTTTGCATTTTGCAGCCATTTTTACGTATTCTCACTAATTCTCTCTCTCTCTCGCTCTCTTTTTTCCCCTTCCCTCATTCTCTCCCCCTCTGCTCTACCCCTCTCTCTCTCTCTCTCTCTCTTCTGTCTTTTATTTTTCGCTCTTGTTTATATCATGTGTATCTTTGTATTATTCATTACTTGCCTAAAGTCTGTGACTATGGCATAAAATAAACCAATCAATCAATCTCTCTCTCTCTCTCTCTCCCTTTCTCTCTGTCTCTCTGTCTCTCTGTCTCCCTCTTCCTCTCTCTCCTTTTTTCTGTCTCTTGGCTCTTTTTTTTCCATTTTTTCTTTTTTTCTTCTTTTTGTTTGTTTTTTTTAATTTTATGGGTAAATATGCATATTAGGTCAAACCTCATCGATGACCTTGACCTTGACATATGTTGTCAAGGTCACCCTCCTGAGTGACCTTCAGAAGGTTTTAGCCGGCGGTCATTGTTTATTAAAAAGTTATAAACAAAAAAAGTTTGAAAAATATAGCAGATATTTTGAGTATTGGAAGGCATAAATGACTAATATTACGTTTTTTTTTTTAAAGCAGAGAATACTTTATTTTCGAGAAAGTCGCTGCCTTACCAAATACAACATTTAAAGTAGTAAATTGTTGATAAATTGAAGTCTTTTTGTTAAAGCAGAGAATACTTACATGGGTTAGATGACGCGCTTTAAAAGTATTCAACATGTGGCATCTCGCATATGAACTTTCCACGCATGAAAAGTTCACGCATACACTTTCCACGCGAACCGAGGTTCACGCACACCTCCCGTGCTTTCGGGGGAGGTGCGGTAGCCCCGAATCAGTTCACGCATACGCTTTTCACGCGAACCGAAGTTCACGCACACCCCCCGTGCTTTCGGAAGAGGTGCGGTAGCCCCGAAATAGTTCACGCATACACTTTTCACGCGAACCGAGGTTCACGCACACCCCCCCATACTTTCGGGGGAGGTGCGGTAGTCCCGTGTATTTAATTTGCATACTTAAAATTTTGCGTATTTTGTCCAAGTGTATGCGAGAACTATTTCAGGACTACCGCACCTCCCCCGAAAGCATGGAGGGGGGTGTGCGTGAGCCTCGGTTCGCGTGGAAAGTGTATGCGTGAACTATTTCGGGGCTACCGCACCTCCCCCGAAAGCATGGGGGGTGTGCGTGAGCCTCGGTTCGCGTGGAAAGTGTATGCGTGAACTATTTCGGGGCTACCGCACCTCCCCCGAAAGCATGGGGGGGTGTGCGTGAGCCTCGGTTCGCGTGGAAAGTGTATGCGTGAACTATTTCGACATATATATTAGTCATTTATGCCTTCCAATACTCAAAATAGCTGCTATATTTTCGAAACATTTTTTGTTTATAACTTTTTCATAAACAATGACCGCCGGCTAAAACCTTCTGAAGGTCACTCAGGAGGGTGACCTTAACAACATATGTCAAGGTCAAAGTCATCGGTGAGGTTTAACCTAATATGCATATTTACCATTTTATGATACCTTAATCATAAATTAAAAAAAAAAATCATATATTACATAAAACACGCTGTAGCCATCTTCATCGTTGATGTGATCATGATTTATAGCATCAATTATATCAATTTAAGAATGTAAAGAAACACATTTTCTTTTTCTTGTCATGCGATGCGTCAACGTAAAAAAATTTTTTTTTTAATAAGACGGCTTTTAAAGAAACTTTAAAACAAATAAAAAATTAAAAAATTAACAAATAAAAAAGCTCTCAAATGTATGAAATAATACTTTTAAAAATTTCTTTCAATTTTTTGAAGTCGGCGCCAAATTAATGATATTTTTAATAGCATTTTTCATTGGCAGTGCGCACTCAGTGCACATTAAAGCCGTTGTGTGTATACTGATTTAATCTCTAATATTTAAAGTAAAATGCAAATATTTCGACTCTCTGATAAAATACCTAATACATATTTTACCAAATAGTATAATAAAGAATATTGAGGATTTCGTGACTTAACCCGTTCATATTAAACATACTTTACGTTGATTTGTGTGTACAACGGCTTTAATGTGCATTGAGTGCGCACCAATTCTGCAAAAAAAAAAACACTAAGTATTCCTTTCAATTTTTTGAAGGCGACGTCAAATTGATTTAGTAATTATACTAATTATTAATTTGGCGCCGACTTCAAAAAATTAAAAAAATACTTTAAAAATATTATTAATTTGGCACCGACTTCAAAACATTAAAAGAAATTCTTAAAATTCCTCTCTATTATTTTATACCTTTTTTAAAGCTTCTTTATTTTTTATTTTTTTTTAATTTTTTTTAGAGCTTTTTTTAAATCTTTTTATTAAAAAAATTTTTTTCAATTCATACTTCTTTAGTGCGTTATTCAATTGATACGAATCAAAAATAATAATTTATTATTTGCTTGTAATTAATGTAATTATTAAGTATGCATAATTTTCTTACTGTTCCGTACCCTGATGTTCTAACGCGATGTTTTATGTACTAAAACTTTCCGGAGCAAGGATTGCTTTACAGTGAAAACCGCATCCATACAGTAGTTTCAGAAAAAATCGTAGACATATCCACGTACATCATACTCGCCAAATTGAGAACCTCCTTTTTGAAGTTGGTTAAAAATAAATTATATTTAATTTTTTATCATGGAATATTAAATTTTACACGTGACTGTTATGTCACATAGAAATTGATATATAAATCTATTTAAAAGAATTGGAGAAACAATTAAAATTTTAAAAATTGCTCAAAAATTTAAAAAAATATAGAACGGAGTTCAAAAAAGAACTAAAAAGTAAGAAAAAATTTAAAAAAAAATAAAAAAGCTTTCTATATTTTTTTACTTTTTAGAGCTTTTTTGAAGTTGGTTTTAATATATAAAAATTTTTTTTTTATTTTATATTTTTTTAGTGCTTTTCATTTATTTAATATAATTAAAAAATAAAATATATAATCTTTTTCAAATATTATATATCTTTCTTCTTCTTTTTCTGCACTTTTTCAATCAGTATCTCCAATATTTTTGTAATATTTTGACCATACAGAATAATTCCATCTGTTTTTGTTACATATAAAATTTTTTAGCATTGTCTCGTATATTCTCCTTTGGTTTTAGTCTGTGTAATTCCTTACTTGTTGTCGTAATTATCCCACCTTTAGTCATTCCTTTTATAGTTTTAAAAATTATAGGTGTGTAGTTCCATGTATGTTTACTTAAGCTGCGATCCATTTAACATTACAAATGCTCTTCGAAGTATTCCTCTTCTCTTTTCTTTCAGTGAAGAAAAACGAAGAAGATGAAGAACGCTTCAAAGCATTTGTAGCATCAAATGGACCATAGCCTTATTAGGCGGAGAGCTGGCGTTAAAAAACTGCAAGAGTGATATAATGGCTGATTTTTTCACATAACGTTATATTGCGAGTGTACATGAGTCCGCACCCACTCGCAAGGTCAGGTACTGGGACACCTGTCGCCGGCGCGCTTTGAAATAGGTCAAATTATTAAGTGCGATAAAAGTGTTTTGTAATGGCTCAAATTTTGTGGCAATCATTTTTATGAATAAAAATTAACCATTTACGAGCTGCGCGAGGCTCGCCGAGTCACGCGTCGTTTATTTTCGCCTTAAGACTGACGCCGAATACCGACGCTCTGTTCAAACCATGCAACTAACCGTCCTTTTCAAAACAGGAAAGGAAAACAACGTAAAAAATAACAATTACAATCGTGATTTAGTTAAAAATTTTTCAATTATCTTATTAAATACAAATGGAATTTAATTATAAGCAAATCACTACGCGCTTGGAGCAACCGCGCGCGCTTGATCTTCGCACTTCAAACGACTGCTGACTGCGTCAGTCCCATTAAACTGAAGTCTGACCGTTTTCTTCCTTCATTATACGCAATAATTTAATAGTTTCTAAATTTTCAGCTATTTCGAAACAGTTTTACTGACCTAATTATTGCGACCACTTATGCGAGATGTTGACTCGCTGCGTCCCATAACTGTGCGGTCTGACGGCCACTTTCTAACGGTTTTTTATATTATTTATTAGTTTTTCACAAAATTTGAGCCATTACAAAACACTTTTATCGCACTTAATAATTTGACCTATTTCAAAGCGCGCCGGCGGCGCTTGCGAGTGGGTGCTGACTCATGTAGTACACTCGCAATATAACGTTATGTGAAAAAAATCAACCATTATAAAACTCTTGCAGTTTTTTGACGCCAGCTTTCGGGCTATATCATCTTGTTCTTAATCTTCTACATTTCTTAACGTTTGACATTCGACAACTGTACTTATGTTATATGTACATACATACATACATACATCCATACAGGTGTTTCCTAATAAGTGGGAAGTATTGTAGTGGTAGATTCAGGACACGAAAACAATGAAAAAATATAAACATATGTCCTATTTGACCTTATTTCCGAGTTATGACCATTTCTGTGCTCCAGTAATTTACAGCTGCTTACATTCGTAGAAAGTGTTTGAAATGGTCATATTTGGTTTGTATTTGTAAACAGTACTCAATATCTGCAGAATATTTCCCGACCTCGTTGATTTTATACATTCTATTAAGTAAATGCAAGTAAATTATTAAATGCTTCTAGCACAAAAATAACGTTTCTAAACTCTTAACGAACTCTCGCAAACGTGCACGTAAACGTCAAACAAACATTCATGAAGATTCTTCTTATTTTAACTTCTTATTTTTGCTTGGAAAATAATTCCTGAATGATTTAATGTATCAACCTCTGGTTTGAGCCAAAATTTATCTTATTTTATGCTCTTTCTAACGATATACAATATAAGAGGTTCCATTTGAAATTTTTAAGGATTTGGAGTTTTCTTATAGGGCAATCCCTTGGGGAGACGACTCCCAATCCTCTGAGTTGCCCCTCGAAATGATCAAACACGTACATTTCGATATTTTTCATAATTTTAAGCCATTTCTGAAATATAGATGGTGGACACTTTTTGTTTGCAGAACCTGTATATGTTTATACATATACATATATACAGGGTATGTTATTTTAAATACCCCAAACAAATATCTCGAAAAATATGGAAGATATGAAAAAACGTTTTAGACAAAAGATGCATCAAAGAGGACAAATAATGATAAAACCAATTTTGAAATAAATCAATTTTTTAAGGTCACATAAAGGTCATTGCCATTTTTTTTCATAATATGTTTTTTCTAATTATTCTACATATAAAAGTATTAAGATAGTTGTAAAGAAATTAATAGTTTACAAGTTTATTTCATATTTTAATCTGGCACATTTTGGCGAAATATAAAGTACCTCATAAACTATTCATTTTTGGTAACTGTACCTTTAACATTTTTATGTACAGAATAATAAAATAAATCAATTGGTGTAAAAAAATTGTTGCTTAGCAAAAAAATTATGTAATTTGGAATGTGCAAACACATGTCTTTCTTGAAAATAAGTAACAATGTGTTTTCTTTACACCAACTGATAAAAATGTTGCATTACAAGAAATAAAAAAATGCTAGTATGTTTATTCTATACATTCTTAGCTATACTATAATTTTATAAAGAATTTAAAATGAAAATATTTACTATAATTGTGCTATTCCTTATAAACAAATATACTAAAACCTTATAAACAATAACATACTAAAAAGTTACATATGGATGCATCCAAAACATTTTTTATTATAGAGTAAGTCTAGTATTTTTACGCCACGAGGGGTTTTACGCCGCAGATGTCAGAAAAAATAGAAAGAATGAAGTTACTTGCTACTAATTATTCTTTTATGTGCCTTTATGCCATATTAGTATTGTATTGTAATTTCAGTTCTTTACTTTACTGATAATATTAACGAAACTGTCGTGATTTGAATTGATTTCTCACCGTAGTAAGAAGCGCGATCTTGTGTTACGACCTACGTAAAATAATTACTGTAGGGAATGTAAAAAGTTTAATGGTTATTTCATGACACATAAGTGTAGAGGGATAGTAAATGATAGAATACAGCAAAATACAAGTGCATAGCTCTTGTATTTTTTGTTTACCTTAATATCTTGTATATCCCTCCTGTGTTTAGGATATACAGCAAGTTAGCATGCAGGATTTAGGCCATAGTACGGATACTTTATTAAACTCAAAATCTCCTATGTGTTCTTTTTCTTTCTTTTTTTGGATTGTATAACAATAATAATCTTTAATGCACCTATCGTTTTTCTATTTTTTTTTATTTTTTAGTTTTATAATTTGTTTATCATTTTTACATTTTAATAAATTTGTTACACATATTTTATAACTTATTTATGACAATTTATTGCCTTATTTATAAACATTACTTGTAACTTTTTATAATGCTTACATTTTACCCATGAATGTCATATAATCCACCCTTCTAAGATACATGGCAAAAATGCAAGTGTTTATAAGTTATTTTTAATTAAATGCAAAGAATTAATATTTTATGTTTTTAGTAGTAGATAGTATAAAGTTTTTTTAATTTCAATTTTAACTTTTTAATTCTAACAATAATATTAATTAATAGTAATAGAAAACATAAATACAGAGAATTCTAAAAGTTAAATATGTAGTATAACAGCACTCTCTCCAATTCCTTTAAAATTTTTAAATTTTAAACAAATTTGTCGCTTATTATATAATTATAATTAATACACTTAAAATATCACAATGTCGGCAAGTAAGGAAATGATAATTGAAATAATAGATTATGGATATACATTTATTTCCTATCTTGTTCTCTTCCGTCGCTTTACTTTTTTTCAACCCTATCAGCACTCTCTCTACTTCTTCCCATCCTATCCCCTCTCCTTTCTCTACTTCCCCCTCCTCCCCCTGCTCTTCTTCATTTCTTTCTCCTATAACCTTCGCTTATATTCCGTTCCTTCTAACATGTCCCTTAAGTATTCATCCCACTCCTCTATTGTTATCTCCTAGTAGTAAATTATTAATTTCTACTCTTCTTCTCCTTTCCTTCTTTATTACTTCCCACACCTGCTTCTCTGTTCTCGCCTCTCTTACCTCTTCCAGCAGATTTTTCTTTTTTTCCTTTTTTCTTTCACACATTTCCTTATACTCCTTTTTTCTCTTATAATGTTCTTTATATTGTCTTCCCCTTTTCCAATCTTTCAATAACTTTTCTACCTCCTTCCTCTTTTTCCCACAGTCCCCATCCCACCATCCTCCCGTTCCTTCTGCTCCTCTTTTTTACTCTTCTCATCCTTTCTTTCATCTTAATTATTTTTGTCAACTTTTCGATTTCTTTACCTATATTGGCCCCACTACCTATTTCTACCTCCTCCGTTCTTCTTCTAAACTTCTCTCTTGCCTCTTCCGACCAGTCCGTCTCTTCCACCCACCTCTCTTCCTCCGCTATTGTCTTTCTTCTCTCACCACCACCCCCTTTGTCCACCCGTACTGCTACTGATTGGTGATCCGAATCTACCTCACACCCCACCTCCAATCTTGTCACTCTTTCTCAAACATTTCTATCTCCCTTTGCGTAATTGATCATTGTTTCCTCTCTTTCTCCTGTAAATTCACCTCTCCTTCTCATCTCCCTCCTATGCTCTATTCATAATTCTCCACCCTTCTTCTTCAACCGATCTAATCAGCCCTTCCCCCTGCCTATTTATCATTTTATCTTTCGACTTTATTTCAACTCCCTCTTCTCCATCCACCAGCGTTCCTTTCTCCCCTGTTCTCGCATTGAAATCGCCCCCCACTATCCATCTGTTTTTTCTCCCTTCCTCCTCCTTCACCGATTTTATCTTACCCATTATCATAAGTTGCTGTTTACGTAAACTATTGCCAATCTCCATTTCTCCTTCTTCCATCTTACTTCTCTAATCATTAAACCCTCCTCCTTTATCTATTTTTCTTTCCCTTCTAACACCTTTCTGACTCTCATCATTATCCCATCTATTGCTTTCCTCTTCTTTCAACTCTTTCTTTCTTTACACCCTGTATCTTCCAGTTGAACTCCTTTGGCACGTTATTCTTCATCTTGTCCCGTTCCTCTTATTTCAGCCATGTTTCCACCACCCCCACGACATCCCACTTTTTTATCCTTTCTTAAAACCCTTCCTGTTTTCCCTTCACTCCCGCTACATCTCAAAAGCCTATCATTGGACTTCCTTCCTGTTCCTTCCCTTCCTTCTCCCACCTGCATTCCTTTCTTCCCCCTCTCCCTCTTTTTCCTCTTTTTCACTCCTTTTTACTTTCCACACTCTACTCTCTCTGACTCCTTTCCCCCTGCCCCTCAGCCTCACCACACTCTCTTCCTCCCTACTCTCCCTCTCTTCCCTCTTCTCTCCGCCCTACCCTCCCATCGTTTTTCTCTCTTCTCACTATCCTCCCTTTTCATTTTTCCGTCTCCCTCTTTTCCACTCATTCCCTTCTCCTCTGTTCCTCTTTCTCCCCCCTCCTTTTTCTTGCTCCTCTCTCTCATCTTCCCTTCCATCTGTCAGGACTTCTTTTTCCTCATCTCAACTCCACCTCTTCCCCTCTATCCAAATCTTTCCGTACTTTACCCATTCTCTTCTTCTATTCCTTCTCTCCTTCTCAGCTATCCTCTCCAGGCTCCATTGCATTTTTCTTTGATGCTTTCCTACAAGGTCATGTCATTCTTTATTTCTTCCATCCTCCCTTTCAACACGAATTTCTTGTGCATTACCTCTCTTTTTATTACTCTATCTTTTAATCTAACTAAAACCATCTTTTCTTTCCCCGTTTTTCTCTTTTACCTCCTTTATTCCTCCCTCCTCCTCTTCCATCTCTAGCCATAGCTTCTCTACCGCTTTCTTTCGCCTTCCCTCCTCTACCTCCACCCCTTTCACTACTACATTGTTCCTCCTTCTTTCTCTCTTTTCTAACTCTCTCCACCTTTCTAGCTCTCTTACCTTCGCTTCTATTGCTTTATCTCTTTTTCCTATCTCCCACTTTCCTTCCTCTTGCACTTCTCCCTGCCTTTCCTTCCTCCCATCTCTCCATCTCTTAATATATTTAAATTTATATATTAGTTAACTTTTCTTTATATACACTACCGCTCATTAATTTCAATATACCCCTATATTTGTTAATTTCTCTGTAAAGGATGAACATGATACATATGTTTTGTACAGAAATGAATACATTTCCTGTTATAAACACTTGCATGCATTGCATTTTTATATATTATTTATATAAAAATGCGATGCGCATACAAGTGAAATGTTTATAACAGCAAGTGCATTCATTTCTGTGCAAAACACGTATCATGATGTTCATCCTTTACAGAGAAATCAACGAATCTGTTGTATACTGAAATTAATGACCGGTAGTGTGTATATAAAGAAGTTAACTAATATATAAATTTAAATATATTTGCAATATAATAAATATTTTTATAACATATTATACCTTTCTCTATATTGTTCTTTCTCTTCTCCTTTTTTCTTCTTTTTTTATCCCTATATCTTTCTTTCGTCTTAAAATATTTTTTACTTTTTTATAAACAGCTTAAGGTATCGGATACGATAAATAATGCTATAAAAGCTACATTTGAATGGAACGGTAATAATTTCAACATCCTACCTCATAATAGCGTAATAAATGTAAACGATTCATAGGAATAAATGTGATAGTATTTATGAAATAAAATTAAGCATAAAATAGATAAATTTAAGAAATATTACTTTAATGATTATATTATCTTACGCGTTATTAACATCCCATACAGGCAAAGCAAATAGATACTATGATATACAGGATACCTTTAAACAATTCTTTCATTTTCTAACATTTTTCAGATATATTGTAATATAATCGTATAATCGTCATATTTTTTTACACAGAAATACTAACGCAAAATTATTCGGACATTGTTACTACTAAAATTAAAAAATCAGATGATAGGTAATATACATATTTTTAATTCACATATTTCTCATTTACTACCGATCATTATTTCACAATGATACATTTGCAACGAAATAGATACGCCAATACCCAAAACGTATATCTGTAATCTAAACACAAGTTTTTATATTCTGGAAACGATACAAGTGTCTTAAAATACTTTTTACTTGTTTCTAAGCAGCATAAAATATCGATACTATCCGAATAGTATAAAAGCTACATTTGGATGGAACGATAATAATTTAGACACCCTACCTCTATAATTATGTTAAAATCGTCAGATATACTGTAATATAATCGTCATATTTTTTTACACAGAAATAATAATGCAAATTATTCGGACATTGTCACTAAAAAATTAAATGAAGATAGTTTGTAATCATACAAAGATACTGTTTAGTTAATGTACACATCTTTTTTATTCACATATCTCTCATTTACTATCGATCATCATTTCATAATGATGCATTTGCAACGAAATAGATACGTCAGCAACATTCGAAACCATCGACTGGAAAAAGCATTCTTCTTGGTCTATTCGTTGTGACGGATAAAATCGTATAATTTCAGCACTCAGCGGTGGATTCACTTCAATTGATGCAATTTTAAGACAGAGCTCAATTCAAAGAATCCTCGTTGTTACTAAATATGCTTACAAGGCAAGGCCTGTGAACAGCGCTAATTTCCCTGCCATGCGCATATCTTTTTTTTCGTGGCTGTATCCTGATTAGGCATCATCTTGTCCGCAATATGCTTATAGACTTTTCCATTCAGCATTAACATAAAAAAGCCGTCGTACCATCTGAAATCGTTATATAATTGTCTTGGTATTATAATTAATTTTATAATAAGTGTTTCCTCTCCGATAGCATAAACAAAATTAATTTTAGGAAATCTTAATTATTTTATCTTTTTCTGAAAGTAGAATAAAAAACGAAACTAAAAATCAAGTTTTTTAAAATAATAGACAACTTGAATAAATTATAATTAATGTTTATAAGAACAATTTTATATTACTATTAAAAGGAATGTTCAGAGCACTGATTACACTTACATTTCCTGGTTAGCGCTTATTTAAGGGGTTAGTCTACTCGAGAATGGTCAAAAAATCGATTTTTTTTTATTGGCTTAAAAAATCCTTTGAACCCTCTAGAATAAGGGACAAAAGGTCTTATACCTGCCAGAACTCGTTTTCATTGAAATTTCGAGCTCCTACCCAAGCGCTCCGGAGTGCTCCGAAACGCTTATCTGCTGCAAATCGTTACCTGTTCGGCGGGTACAACATAACGATTTACCATTCAATTTTGAATTTCTCTAATACACTAACGACACCAACAGATGTCGTTAAAAATACTTTATAGTCAGTCAGAAGTATTTTCAACAGACAGCACGCCAGTATTGCATCATTTTGCTCCGAAACGAGTGTTTAGTCGCGCGAAAACCGTGGAAGTGGCATCGTATTTTGCAGCAAGCATTTTTAATCACGGGTACGAGAGTATTCTACAAATGATGGACGTCCTGAACTTACAAATTGGGCCAAATGCCGTCGAAATGTGCGATAAAGCGGATGACCTGCGAATTGCGATTGCTGACAAGCGGTCGTTCGAGACCTCCAAACAAGAAAGAATTAATAGAAGAATAGCACAATCGGCTCTCGAAGAGAATTTTTACGAGGTGGAAGGTTTACTGTATGACGCAGGAATGGCTGATTAACGGTAAGACGCTTAAAATGCAATTTTTCACTCAAAAAACTAGTGCCGAAACTTTAAACGCGTTTTTCTCAAAACTATGTTTTTCAAAACGGTGTACACGATATCTCGAGTTCTAATCGATGAATCGACTTCAAATTTGGTACACATATTCTATGGAATAGTAGTTACGGAATGACGAACGATTTTATTATTATAATATTTTGTTCAATAATTATTAATAATAATAACACGTAATTTGAGTCCAAAAATGCAGCAAAAAATTCAGGAATTTTTTTCTTGACGCCAAAAGCAAGGAGAGAAAAAACGCTTCGTCATTCCGTAGACAATACAATATAGTTTATGACTATATTTTTTTTTTTGGTTTCAGACCATCCACATTCCAGAAACCATGTACACCGTTTTACCACCTCTAAAAAACATGGTTGCGCGCGAAGGAGTGCCTCATCGCCATCTTAAAATTTTTTAACGCATAAAAATTTGGACATGTTCTCGAAACTTTAACAAAGAAAATAAAAAAAAACATTTATTTATCACCGATACTTTGTCTGAAATTAATTCTTGAAAATTCGCCTGTTTTTGGCTCTCTCGAGTAGACTAACCCCTTAATGACATGTTGTATTTTCCAAATTTTACTTCCAAAACACCGAAAATACCTTCCAGCCTGTGATGACACCACGTATACGCCAACGAACCTGCACGGTATCGTTTTCAGAATGCATTGTGATCTTTAGGATGTCAAGCTTGACGTGTGCAAACTTCATATGACCAATGAACCTTAATAGTATCAATTGCTTCGCATAACTCACAAGTCCCTTGCAATATTTTTAAAGCATATTATGAGAAAATAAAAATACTTAATGCTAAAAACTCTCAATTGCTTTGAATACTTAATAAAATTAATTTTCGTTACTCCTCTAATATTGTTGATAAAAATTATATCATAATGGATAATAGGGACTCAATTTACAAATATTTTAGCATAACTTGCCTACAATACAAATTGCGCTACAGAACACTTTTTCCTTCTTTTCAACTTTTAAAATTTACAAGAAAGCATATGTATACGTACATACATGTGCAATTTTGGATACACCTTCCTTCTTAAAGATCTCTTCGGTATCACCTCCCTGCGGTCAATATATGGCGGCAAAATTTTGTATACCACATAGTTAAATATAAAATGTTCCTGCGTGAGAAAACGAGAGAAAAGGACATTTATAATAGGTAATGACACACGATACGAACCACACAATAGTGTAAATTCGGGATTGGGGGAAGAAAGAGGGGGTAAAGGAGAAGAGATTCTTACAATTAGAGGCACTCTGTAGCAACTCGTATTATCTAGCACAAGAGGACCTCACCACCTCCCATTTCTCTTCTCTCTCCGCTTACTTCACGTACTTATCTCTCTCATATTTTTTTTTCTTTCTTCTTATTTTTCATATAAGACTTCTTACACTCTAATTTTTTCATTTGGTACCTTTCTTTGTCTGTCAACAACAACGTAAACAAAATCAGGCTTAACGGGCACCCCTGTCTTTCTAACTCTCCTTCCTGTTCAAAACCTTTCTCCCAGCTCCTCTCCCACCCTTACCCTGCATCCCTCAACAGCTCCTTACATCTTATCACCAAGCCCTTTCTCACTCCTTTTTTCCTCATCGCTTCCATCAGAATCCTTCTGTCCACCGAGTCAAAAAAGCTGCTTTCAAGTCTACGAACAACACCACCATCTTCCCTTTCTTTAATTTACCTGCCTATTTATTAAGTAATTTAATACATAGATGTTGTCCGTGGTCCCTACCCCTCTCCTAAACTTTGTCTGACTCTGCGGAAGCAATCCCTTCTCTTCTACCTCCTTCCTCAACCTTTCCGCCAAAACAGCAGCGTACACCTTGTATGCCGTTTGTGCTAACATCACCCCTCTGTAGTTTCCCACTTTCTCCCACTTCCCCTTTTTTATGGGCACTATAATTCCCTCCCTCCAACCTTCCGGCCAACCCTTTTCTTTCCACA
This sequence comes from Temnothorax americanus, assembly GCF_048541705.1. Classification (NCBI taxonomy): domain Eukaryota; kingdom Metazoa; phylum Arthropoda; class Insecta; order Hymenoptera; family Formicidae; genus Temnothorax; species Temnothorax americanus. The sequence continues at coordinate 217,105 of NW_027509806.1, forward strand.
CTCTATTACATACCTCCCACAACCATTTTTTTACCACCTCTCCTCCAAACTTTCATACCTCATTTGGAATTCCATAACTTCCCATCGCTTTTCCTTCCCTAAGTTTTCCCACCATTTCCCACATCTTTTCTCTTCTTATTTTTTCCTCTTCTCCTCCAACTCCTCCCAACGAATCTCTGAAATACCTATCCCATTCCTGCATACTAATTCCCTCTTTCAACCTTCTTCTCCTCTTTCTCTCTCTGTTTACCATCTTCCATATATGTCCCTCTGTCCTAATCTCCTTTACCTCTCCTTTACCTCGCTGTTTTTCCTCCCTATAACTGCCACTTTTTCTTCTTTTTTTTCTCTATTTCCTTAACATGAGCTTTTTCTCTTCCTTTTTTTTTACATTCTTCACCCCAACAGCCTCTTTCTCCGCCCTTTTTGCCCTTTCCATTCACTTTCCTTAATACCTTCCTTATCCTCCTTTTTAGCCCCTACCATTCTTCCACTCCCCTTCCTGAATTTGCTTATCCCCCACTAACTTTTTAAATTTTTTCTTGCCTTCCTCTGATCAATCTTCTCTTTCATTTTTGCCCTTCCCCCCTTCTTTTTACCCAAACCGTCCTTCACCCATTTTACCTACGCCGTCACTGGCTGGTGGTCTGAGTCGACCTTCGCTTCCACCACTACCCGTTCTATCCTCTCCCTTGTCCTCCTGTCCCCCAACACGCAGTCAATCACCGACTCCCCTATCCTCCCTCTCCCTTAAAAATTGCCCACCCATGTTCCTCCAAAAATCTACATAACTTTCTTTCCTCCCCGTTTACCTTGCCATCTTTCGTTCTTCTTTCCCCTTCTCCTCTCTCTTCCTCTCCTTCTTCTACAAATCCCTCCTCCTTCCCAATCCTTGCGTTAAAATCCTTCCTATCAGCACCCTCACTTCCGTCTCTATCTCCTCCACCTATTAATTTAGGTCTTCCAATTTCCTGCCTTTATCTTATTTATATACACTCCTACTATGTTCCACCACTTCTTCTCTAACCTTACCTTTATCGATAGCATCCCTTCTTTATCTTTTTTCGTCCTTCCTTTTTCCATTTTGACCCCTGCCCTCGCCCCTACTATAATTCCTCCTACCGCCCTTCCCTTACGATTCTTCCTTTTTGCTTTCTGCACTTCCCACACGTAACCTCTCGGCAGCCTTTCCTTTATCTTTTGTCATCCTTTACCATCCACCCATTTCTCACATAACACCATTACATCCCTTTCCTCCAGCCCCATCCAAAACTCTTATCTTTATTTGTTAATCCCGCCACATTCCAAAAAGCCACCTTATATATTCTCTTTCTCTCCTCTCTCTCTCTCCTCCCCCTCTTTCTCTCCAAATCTTCTCTCTAATTCCTCCTCTTTATCCTTCTCATTCTCTACTCTTCTTTCACCCACTCGTTCCCTCTTTTTCTTTTCTACTCAACCTACTTTTGCAATTCCTCTCTTTTGCTTTCCTTCCCTTTCCTTTGCCCTGCTTCACAACACCTCTCTCTACTATCCCTAAGCACATCTCTTACCTTATCCCACACCCACCACTCCCCTTTTATCCATACTTCTCCCTGCCCTATCCGTACCCTCTCCTCTTGCCTTCCATGCAACTTGATTTACCTTCCATTTTCTTCTTATGTCAAATCTTCCTCTATCCAAGTACTTTTGCCTCTCAATTTCCACTTATTTCTCATTATTCTTGATTTCTCTTCCTCACTTCCTACTCTTACTACTGCTATACCTCCCTTCTCTCTCCTTCCCGCATCTATTTTTCTAATCTCCTCTATCTTAACTTCTAAGCCTATCTTTTTTATTACCTTTATTTCTCCCTCTATTCCTACCGTATCTTCTTTCACTCTTTTTATCAAAATATTTCTCTTCCTTTCTCCCCTCTCCTTCACTTTACACCTCCTTTCCAGCCTTTCCACCCTCTCTTTCCAATCAGACTTCTTTCTCCCCCCCCTCCCTTTTTTTTCTTCGCTTCCTTCTGCACCTTTTCCTCCATCACGAACTCCTCCCTTTAACTCCATTTGCATCCCCTCCAATTTTCCTTCCAAATCTTCTATTCTATTCTTAAACTCTTCTCTTTCCCTTCTTCATTTCTTCTCTCTCTCTCCTTTAGTTCGTTCCTTATCTTCTCAACTTCTTTCACCATTGCCTCCTTTTGCTCTTTCGCCACCTCTCTTAATTCCTCTCTCACTTCCTTTAACCCCTTCCTCAGCTCTTATCCTAATTCTCTCAACAACCCTTTCATATCTATATCTTCTTCCCCTGGTGGCGTTCTCATTACCTTCCTGCTTTTCTTGAAATGGTCCTCGCTCCCTTTCCCAACCGCTCCTTCTTCCTTCTCCATTGTATCCCTCTTCCTCTTGAAAAGCTCGTCTATGTTCCCCGTACTACCGCGTCTCTCTTTCCCCAATTCTATGGCCGTACTGCTTCCCCGCGTTATTCCCAAACTCCCCAGAATTCCCTAGCTCTTTACCCTAGCGCTCTATACTTTTTTCCTTCTACGATCTACGTCTGTCTCTATAACCTTAACCTTCCTGTTTCTCTTCAGCCTCCACGGGCTCTCTCTCTCTCTCTCTCTTTCTCTGAACCCTGCGCACTTCTTCCACTCTCACACCTTCCTTCTCCTACATTGTGCTCGCCCCTCGCTTACCACACACTCTCTCTCGCCCTACCTCTCACACTCGCACTCTGTTATTCGCTTATCCCATTTTTCCTGTTCCAGCCACGTCTCCATCAACTCCCCAACATCCCACTTTCTTATCCTTTCCCAAACTCTTCCTGTTTTCCCTTCACTCCCGCTACATTCCAAAAGCCTATCTTTAGGCTTCCTTCCTGTTCCTTTCCCTCCTTATTTCTCCTGCATTCCTTTCTTCCTACTTCCCCCTCTTTTTTCTCTCTTTCACTTCTTTTTACTTTCCACACTCTACTCTCTCTGACTTCTTTCCCCTTTCCCCTCAACCTCAGCACACTCTCTTCCACCTTACTCTCTCTCTCCTCCCTCTTCTCCCCGCACTCCCCTCCCAACGTTTCTCCACCCTCCTCACTACCTTTCTATTTCATTTTTCCGACCCTTTCTCTTCTACTCTTTCCCTTCTCTTCTGTTTCTCTTTCTCCTCCCTTCTTTTTTTGCTCTTCTCTCATTTTCCCTTCCATCTATCAGAACTTCTTTTTCCTCATCCCAACTCCACCACTTCCCCTCTATCCAAATCTTTCCGTACTTTACCCAATCTCTCATCCTATTCCTTCTCTCCTTCTCAGCTATCCTCTCCAGGCTCCATTGCATTTTTCTTTGATTCTTTCCTTCAAGGTCATGTCATTCTCTATTCTTTCTGTCCTCCCTTTCTACACATTCTTCTTCTGCATTACCTCTATTTTCTTACTGTATCTTTTAACCTAACTAAAACCATCTTCTCTTTCCCCGTCTTTCTTCCTTTCTCTTTTACCTCTTTTATTTTTCCCTCTTCCGCCATCTCTAGCCTTAGCTTCTCTACCGCTCTCTTTTGCCTTCCCTTCTCTACCTCCACCCCTTTCACTACTACTTCTCCTTCTGTCTCTCTCTTCTAATTCTCTCTACCTTTCTAGCTCTCTTACGTTCGCTTCTATTGCTTTATCTCTTTTTCCTATCTCCCACTTTCCTTCCTCTTTCACTTCTCCCTGCCCTTCCTTCTTCCCATATATCTCTCCATCTCTTAACTAATATATTTAAATTTATATATTAGTTAACTTCTTTATATACACTATATATATATACCGCTCATTAATTTCAATATACCGTTATATTTGTTAATTTCTCTGTAAGGATGAACATGATACATGTGTTTTGTACAGAAAAGAATTCATTTGCTGTTATAAACACTTTCAACACTTGCATGTAATGCATTTTTATGTATTGTTTATATAAAAATCCGATGCATGCGAATGAAATGTTTATAACAGCAAGTGCATTCATTTCTGTGCAAAACACGTATCATGATGTTCATCTTTTACAGAGAAATCAACGAATCTGTTGTATATTGAAATTAATGAGCGGTAGTATATATATACAGAAATTAACTAATATATAAATTTAAATATATTTGCAATATAATAAATATTTTTATAATATATTATACTTTTCTCTATATTGTTCCTTCTCTTCTCCTTCTTTCTACTTTTTCTATTTCTATACCTTTTTCTCGTCTTAAAATACTTTTTACTTTTGTATAAACAGCTTAAGATATCGATACAATAAATAATACTAAAAGCTACATTTGGATGGTAATAATTTACACATCCTACCTCTATAATTATGTTAAAATCATAATAGCGTAATGAAAACGATTCATAGAAATAAATGTGATAGTATTTATGAAATAAAATTAAGTATAAAATATATACATTTAAGAAATATTACTTTAGATTATATTATCTTACGCGTTATTAACATTCCATACAGGGGAAGCAAATAGTTGCTATGATATACAGGATATCTTTAAACAATTGTTTTATTTTCTAACATTTTTCAGATATACTGTAATTTAATCGTATAATCGTCATATTTTTTTTACACAGAAATACTAACGCAAAATTATTTGGTCACTGTCACTACTAAAATTAAAAAATCAGATGAAGGGTTAGGTAACGTACATATTTTTAATTCACATATCTCTCATTTACTACCGATCATCATTTCATAATGATAAATTTACAACGAAATAGATACGCCAGTACCCAAAACGTAAATCTGTAATCTAAACACAAGTTTTTATAATTTGGAAACGATACAAGTGTCTTAAAATACTTTTTACTTGTTTCTAAGCAGCATAAAATATCGATACTATCCGAATAGTATAAAAGGTACGTTAACAAAATACATCTTTCTTTTCTGAGCATTTGGGTGGAACAATAAACGCGAATATTTTGATATTTGCCTTCGTCATGTGTGCGTGTGCGTCGTGTGATCGAGATGTAATAGCTCGAGTCGTGTCGCGAGGTTAATCGACCTCCTCCTAGGCTCTTATGTAAAAAAAAAAAAAAATTATGGTGTCATAAAATATATCGTTAAATTTATTATTTTTCATTATGTAGAAAATAATTTTACTCAATTTTATAGGTTGAGAGAACGTACTTTTTGATGAAACGCGAATATTTTGATAGTGGTCATCGTTACTTGTGCTCTCACTGTCTGAATCGCTGCTCCAATCAGATTCGCTTTCACTGTCATCTTCGCCATCGATTGTAGTCTTCTGCAATGCAACAATGAACAGAAAGATTTATAAATAGTTATTTTGATCAAACTCCGGACACACACACACACACACACACACACACACACGCACGCACGCACGCACGCGCGCACACACACACGCACACACACACACACACACACACACACACACACACACACACACACACACACACACACACACACACACACACACACACACACACACACACACACACACACACACACACACACACGCACGCACGCACGCACGCACGCACACGCACGCACGCACGCACGCACACACACACACACACACACACACACACACACACACACACACACACACACACACACACACACACACACACACACACACACACACACACACACACACACACACACACACACACACACACACACACACACACACACACACACACACACACACACACACACACACACACACACACACACACACACACACGCACGCACACACACGCACGCACACACACGCTTACGTACATACACACACACTATCTGTCATATACTACGTTTACGCGAGCTTTACTTCTGTAACTTATATGATAATCCTCCACGTAAATGAGGATTCTGTAGTAACTGATAATAATTCATCCCGCGTAAACGAGTTAATTATCGTAAATTACTACAGAAGTAACGCCCGCCTAAACATAGTAACGATCACGACTGTCATTACCTATCTCCGGCGACCTACTGATATTTCGCCTCTTGTGACACCCATAACTTCGTAGCACTTCGATTTTTGAGTAAAGACGCAACCGAAATTCGAAATTAAACAATTGTAATTAATAATGAGAGATCACGTCAATATTAACCTCACGACACGACGCGATCACATCACGATATCACACGACGCACAGGCGCGAAACTCGCGAAAGTCGCCGCGATCCCGCGATCGCCGGCTTCGACCGACCAATCAAAAAGCGACAACACTACGACGCGAGATATTTGAATCGAAACGCTCACTTCTCGATACACGTAAACAACTAAAAATAAAATATATAAAATTATAATTAAACAAGTTTAATTGAAATAATTCAATCTAACTACTTGAGTATACCCCCGGGCGTGTAATTATTAAGTGAGCGAGAGAGGTAGAGAGAAAGAGAGGAGGAGGGAAAAGATACTATTCCTATAATTTTACAAGAAAGTAAAATATGTCGCATTATTTATATTAAAGGAAAGATTTATCGTACCAATTGCCAATTTATGTACAGAAATGTTTTATTCTTGAATTATGCACAAATTACATCAATATAAATGTATCTGAAACAAGCAAGTTGGGGGATATTTCAATTTTTTGGCTGCCATAAGAATATTCAGATAAAATGATAGCTATTTTATTAAGTGTCGATATATTGCATCAACAAAATCACCATGTGATTTTGCAAAATTCATAAGACACGTCTGATTAGTTGTTATCATATCCGAAAGAAGAAACAAACTGTTTTAAATTGCATGATATAACTAATTTTTAATAAATGTTGATAATCAATTTAAAACAATTAATCATATCTATTTTATAACTTAGTATAGTAAAGCTGCAATTATCTCAGAAAGTTTCTTCAACACCGCACCAATATTAATTTCTACGTCCTTGACGAACATCTTCGGTTTCTCGAAGGGAATAGCCACGCCGCCTTTAACGGTTTCCCACTTTCCTTTGCCATCATCTTCGTCACGTTTCTTTTCTCGTTCTTTTTCTTTGCGTTCTTTACATTGCTCCTTCCTCTTCGCTTTATCCTCGTCCTCCTCCTAGGCTAAAGCCCTATGTAAAAAAAATTGTATTATATAATATATTATGCTTCATGTTATAGGCGTTTTAAATATGCAATATTTCGCGTCTTACCTGTTATCAGAGCGGCGAGACCTTTAGCGTAAAATCGATAATGCATCGCCCCCAAGCATCCATGCATGAAATTGGCTGTGAAGTTCAACGCCATTTGCCTGATATGGTAATCCATTTTTTGTTCCGGCAATAAATTCGGCGCTTTCATGAGTTGCTTGATCTGCTGTCTGCTTTTGACTAATTTGTGAATCTCCGTCGGGATCATACCTGACTCCAGATTTAACTCGAGAATATTTAATTGCTGCACTGTGTAAATTATATTTTAGTCCAGATATTTACTTCATGATATTGTTTGTATATAAGAAAATTACCTCGACGTCAGCATACGCCGCACTGGGCACGATGGTAAAACACAAATTGTACTCTTGTATAATACTCGGATTAATACATCTTGTACAATACCAAAAATTGAAGCCCATCAGCAGTCCCAGCTTGTCATAGAAACCTTTCTTCGGATCAAGTACGAGGCCTCCAGCATACGCCGCAGCTTTTTTCCTACGCGTGCCATCTAATAACATATATCTAGTTTCGTAATAACGACAATATATAAAAATATATTGAGATCTCACCATCGCCTCGCCCTTTCTTTTTAATTTTCTTATCCAGCGTTATGTAATCATTCAAATTAAACGAATATCTGTTGTTACATGCATATTCGTTTCTCTCCGCTCTTCTGCCTAATAGCGTCCTTGATAAAATGTTACCTATATTCATTCATTATTTTAATTATAATTGCATTATTATATTTTATAAATGAAATAAGAAATATAATGAATGTACCTGCTAAACAAATGATTTGAAGCGCGAGCGATATAACATTGAGATCCATCACTATAGTCATAATGTATTTTGCTTCTTTTAACGTCACATGCATTAGATTTAGTACTTTGTCCACTGTATTGAAGAACGATGGAGTTTCCGCTGACGTGATCTCTTTACATTCGTGTTCCTTCATAATACCTAAATATTTGTCAAAATTAAGTTGTTATGAACCCATCCATATTGAAGTCGGTTAAAAATAAATTATATTTAATTTTTTACCATAAAATTAAATTTTACACGTGACTGTTATGTCACATAGCAATTTATCAATTGCTACGCCGATATATAAATCTATTTAAAAAAATGCAAAAAACAATTAAAATTTAAAAAATTGCTCAAAAACTGAAAAAAAGATAGAACTGACTTCAAAAGAACTGTAAAAAATAAGAAAGAATTTAAAAAAATATATAAAAGTTCTATATTTTTTATTTTTTAGAGCTTTTTGAAGTTGGTTCTATTAAAAAAAATTTTTTTTATTTTTTATACTTTTTTTAAGGAAAGAAGCTTCCTCACCAATTTGGCTAAAATTTTAATTTTGTGTATTTTGGTGCGTAAAACATGAATAAATCTATAAGTTAAAATTGTCGTTCTCAATTAGATAAAAAATTATTAAGTACTAAAATTAATAGTTGCGTAGTGTTAGAGTGTCTATCATACTGACATGATATAGACGTACATGATCATGCGTAATGACGTAAAAGTACATGAAATTACTGTAATAATACAATATAACGGCAACCTGTCCTATAATAGTCTGACGCCTTGCACAATAGGCGATAGCGATGATGATAGTGACAGCGACAAAGTTGCCAACAAAGGTATAGCTTTGTCGGCAATTTTATCGTTGTCACTATCGCCTATTGTGCAAAGGGCTTTACTTCAATTATATGCTATTATTATACTTTGTATTTATGTAAACTTTTCAATGTACCAATTATTTTCTGCTTTAAAGAAAGCATAAACTCTATTTCTACTATCTTTTTTATCTATATAGTTAAGAAAGATTAATTTCTTTTAAAAAAAGGTATATATATATATATATATATATATATACCTCAGAAAAATAAACACGATCGTATTGCATATTTCCAAAATCTCCCCTCATATAATAGCCTGCTTCTTCAGCATAATTTAGATATTTTTTTAATACTATAGCTGCATGTTTATATTTCCGCTCTGCTTTCAAACGTTCAACCAGTGTCTTATGAAGTTTGTATGAATTTGCTGGGCTGAAAAAATTAATTCTTATGTGTATAGAAGCATATGTAATTAATTCTAACGATGATAGGATAATATTCTTTTATGCATATACGAAAAAAAATTGTATATCTTTACCGTAGTTTCATCTCTTTTGATATTGCGATTATATCCTCCCAATTATCATTTAACATTCTAAATGTTTCTACAACTTTGTCAAGATCGCCACTTCTATAAAACCAGCTTCCACATATTTTCCTTCACTTGACAAAAATTTTCCATAAACTTCAGCCACCTTTTTATACTCTATAGTATTCTTCTCAAACAATTTTATTGCCGCCTGGTATAATTTATGACTACGTATAAATTTAATCATTCCTCAAACTTATTGTTAGTTGAATCTTTAGACAAATATTTTAACGCTAATTCGTAACGTTTAAGATGCATATTAATAGAATACTTCATGTAATTTGGGTCCAATTTTTTCAAATTATTCAAGAATGGAATATATTCTTTGGGATCTTCTTTCGATGATTCAAACGCTATAAACATTGCGAGTTCTAAATCATACATGCCTAATGAAACATCATATAACGTATCGATAGTGACGAAATGCAGTGAACACTTTAACGCTTCATAAGTGGATACGGTAGGATCATGTAACTCTGATCTCTGTGAATCCTCCAACATTTTCACTTGCTTTATTTTACTAAGTGTATTTTCCCAATCCTTGTCTTTGTTAATTTTTCACCAAGCTTATCAATATTGGTTGTATTAAGTTATTCGCAACTTGATATTTCTCCATGGCATCTCTTAATAATTTACAGATCTCGTCTACCTTATTAATTGTATTTTGTTACTTCTAGTGTCAGATTTGACAGGGCGATCCACATAACAAAACGCGTACATTGTACGGGTGACATCGACATTTTGTAATTCTGACAAAAACAGATTCAACCAATTTAACTTCTTATGCTGTACAAGATCTTCTAGGAACTTTTTCACATTATCCAGAAATAATTGTGGATCGTGGTCGTATGATAAATTCAAGTTTATACGTTGTTTAGTCATTATAGCAAGTGCCGTCAAATAATCACAGTTATTCAGGTAACATTTTACTATATTCACCGATAATGCCCTTGGCTGTATACATTCTAAATTTCCTCTAGGCAACTATAAAATTATTTTTGAGTCGTACGGTATCGCCGTTATTATACGAGAACCTTTTTCGAGTCGTCTGATGTAGGTACCTGATGTATCTGTAACGATATATTTAAAGTCAGAAAAATATGCGGTATACAAAAAAAAAAAGATTATAAAAAGTATGTATTTACCCGCAAATAAAATCTCGTTCATATTTAAATCCCAGAGCTGGTTAGGTAAATCACGTTTAGCTGCTTAATCATTTAGCTGCTTTATATTAACTTCGTTCAATAAGACACAAATCAATGTACATTGCAGTGTCGTAAGAAACAAAAAATCAGAATGTACGTAAAAACTTGTAATATTTTTAGCAATTTCTTTTCCGTCGACCAAGAAACTATTTTCCAGAAGACAGAGCAAGGATAATATCTTTTGATATCAATTCGTATAACTTCTATTTGATCACACTGTTCGTTTAACGTTATATTTGTCTGTTCAAGTTTTCCGTTTCTTGTGTATTTAAATATTTGATCTCTTACTTTTATGTAAGCTGTATTTGCATCGGGAGAAGAAACTACATGTTCTACTGGATAACCAAAACATAAAGTTTCCTGTAAAAAGATTCAAATTTAGACAGATATTATTTTTATACAAATCTAATGATTCTGGAATACCACATACCTTATTTTCAGACAATCTTTAGAATACATACCATTTAGAGATAAAACACACAAGAGATTATGGTTGTAACTATAGAGAACAACATGATGTTCTCCGTAAACCATAAGAAATGTTGCATGAAGCAATCGTAGTCATCAATTTTTAATGCTTTATCTTTGATAACGTATAGCATGTCACAAGAAATACTACATACGTTTGCAGTTACATATGTCAATGTGGAAGCGTTCCACATTCAGGAACATCCTTTTCCTTTTTCAATAAAATTACAATGTCCATATTGCCAGCAGAGACAGAGATCATTAAACCGTCCTCTTCCATAATTAGTCGTTATAATGCAGACAAAAAAACTTTTCCAAGAAGGCAGACGTATATAACTTTATAACTTAATGTGCCACGTTGATTTTTACGCACAGACTATGAAGAAATTGTTGAATTTGTAAAAGTGCAGCAACCAAGTCATAAGAACGTTTCAACATTGCAATCCTTTGATTTATCTTATACTGATTTCGAGTTTGGTTAGAAAAGCTGCAAATTAAAAAATCAATAAATAACATATAAACAGATTACTATATATAAATAATTATAACCACACGCACAGTCTAAATATAAACTTAAATATATTAATAAATAAATTACCTTGACAATTTTCCTTCCTTAATCCAGTCCTGATCGTGATAATATTTCTTAGACGGCCGTAGTCGACATGGATTTTGACATATGTAACAAATGTATATTTCTCAGAAACATTCTTTTCCTTTTCAATAAAATTACAATGTCCATGTTGCCAGCAGAGACAGAGATCATTAAACCGTCCTCTTCCATAATTAGTCGTTATAAGTTATAATGCAGACAAAAAAACTTTTCCAAGAAGGCAGACGTATATAACTTTATAACTTAATGTGCCACGTTGATTTTTACGCACAGACAATGAAGAAGTTATTGAATTTGTAAAAGTGCAGCAACCAAGTCATAAGAACGCTTCAACATTGCAATCCTTTGATTTATCTTATACTGATTTCGAGTTAGGTTAGACAAGCTGCAAATTAAAAAATCAATAAATAACATATAAACAGATTACTATATATAAATAATTATAACCACACGCACAATCTAAATATAAATGTAAATATATTAATAAATAAATTACTTTGACAATTTTCCTTCCATGATCCAGTCCTGATCGTGATAATATTTCTTAGACGGCCGTAGTCGACATGGATTTTGACATATGTAACAAATGTATATTTCTCAGAAACATCCTTTTCCTTTTCAATAAAATTACAATGTCCATGTTGCCAGCAGAGACAGAGATCATTAAACCGTCCACTTTCATAATTAGTCGTTATAATGCAGACAAAAAAAACTTTTCCAAGAAGGCAGACGTATATAACTTTATAACTTAATGTGCCACGTTGATTTTTACGCACAGACAATGAAGAAGTTATTGAATTTGTAAAAGTGCAGCAACCAAGTCATAAGAACGCTTCAACATTGCAATCCTTTGATTTATCTTATACTGATGATTTCGAGTTAGGTTAGACAAGCTGCAAATTAAAAAATCAATAAATAACATATAAACAGATTACTATATATAAATAATTATAACCACACGCACAATCTAAATATAAACGTAAATATATTAATAAATAAATTACCTTGACAATTTTCCTTCCATGATCCAGTCCTTATCGTGATAATATTTCTTAGACGGTCGTAGTCGACATGGATTTTGACATATGTAACAAATGTATATTTCTCAGAAACATCCTTTTCCTTTTCAATAAAATTACAATGTCCATGTTGCCAGCAGAGACAGAGATCATTAAACCGTCCTCTTCCATAAAACCACATGTGCAATTTATTATTTCTTCTCTCCGAAATTGATCTACTTTTACCAGTTCGCCGTTAATCATCATCATCAACCCTTCGCTCTCTATAATATTATTATTAACCTCCTAACAACACGACGCGAGCTGTCACATCACGATTTCACGACACTCACGACACACACGCACGAAGCTCGCCGCGATCTCCCGCGATCACACTCGGCTTCGACCGGCCAATCACGCACGCGGAAAAGCGGCAACACTACGTGCGAGATATTCGACTCGCAAAGCTCACTTCTCGGTCCAAATGGATTTTTTTATTATGGACTAGAACAACACAGGCGCGCGCTACGCGCGCGCATTAATTTTATTTCACGAATATACAACTATACATTTTTTATATTTTTATTAGAAGTGATGAGGTAAGTTGCTAATATCGATAGGTCCTCTAAAGCAACACCTTTCTATTTCTCGAAAACTATACACCGTACATTATTAATGCTGATGAGGACATACTTTTACTCATATAATTAAAGACGTAAAAACCCATACTTCATACATTTATTGATTTATATATATAAAATTTGCTAAAAACGAAACATTCAAAAGCAATTATTAAAAATAAAATTTACTCAAATTTCTTTTACTAATTGTATACAGTTCAAATAATAATAAATATATTATTAATAATATCAGATCATTTTACATGTTTGTAACGTCTTGAAGCTACTTAAATTTATCTTTATTTTTATTTTTCTTATAATGCAGTTTTATATTTAAATATAAAATTGAGATGCAACGTAAACTGGCATACTTATTGATAAAACGGATTATAAGGTACTAAAAATCAAATAAAATATAATAAAAAACACAGCACAAGAAGATCTTGCTGCGAAATTATGAGATAAATTTACTGGCATACTGTCGGCATACTGCCAATATTTTGCTATGTGGGGTAAAGCAATTGTGAAGCAACACACAGTAATAAACTACGAAGGTAGAAAACAAAAGGTTTCGAGTTTAAATCCTGATCGGGTCTGTTAATTTTTCCGTTTACCCCTCTCGCTGTCCAAAATTTCCTTCCGTATCTTTCCTCCACCCTCACTACACTCCTTGTTTTCTCGTATATTTCCATGTTCCTTTTTCCCAACTTCTCACTCACCCCTGGTTTTTTCAGACATCTTCCCAAAACCCTCCTGTTCACTGAATCAAATGCCGCCCTTGGATCTACAAAAGCAGCCACTACCTTCTTTTTCCTCTTTAATCGCTTCCCTATCGCATAATTCAGTGTGTAAATGTGTAAGTGTGTAAACCCTCTCCTTTCCATATATACTCTTCCATAACGCCTTTCTTAAACCACTTCCCCCATAACTTTACACTTCATTTCCTATCTCGTCTTCTCCCGCCGCTTTACCTTTTTTCAGCTCTTTCAGTATTCTCTCTACTTCCTCCTATCCTATCTCCTTCGCTTTCTCCACTTCCCTCTCCGATCCCTGCTCACCCAACTCTCCTTCTCCTAGCCTTTGCTTGTATTCCGTTCCTTCTAACATTTTCCTAAAATATTTATCCCACTCCTCTAATGTTATCTCCTTATTAATTTCTACCCTTCTTCTCCTTTTCTTGTTTATTACTTCCTACACCTGCTTCTCTGTTCTCGCCACTCTTGCCTCTTTCAGCAAATTTCTCTTTTTCTTCCTTTTTCCTCACACTTTTCCTTATACTCCTTTCTTCTCTTATAATGTTCTTTATATTGTCTTTCTTTTTTCCAGTCTCTTAATAATTTTTTTATTTCCTCCCTCTTCTTCCTACAGTCCCCATCCCACCCTTTCCTTCTGCCCCTCTTTTTACTTTTCTCACCCTTACTTTTATCTTAATTCTTTTTGTCAACTATTCGACCTCTTTATCTATTGCTCCCCTATCTATTTCTACCTCCTCCGTCCTTTTTCAAAACTCCTCTCTTGCCTCTTCCAACCAGTCCGTCTTTTCCACCCACCTCTCTTCCTCCGCTATTGTCCCTCTCCTCTCACCACCACCCCCTTTGTCCAACCGTACTGCTATTGATTGGTGATCCGAATCTACCTCACACCTCACCTTTAATCTTGTCATTCTTTCCCAAGCTTTTCTATCTCCTATTGCGTAATTGATCACTGTTTCCCCACTTTTTCCTGTAAAAGTCACCACCCCCTCCTCATCTCCCTCCTTTACTCTGTTCATAATTTCCCACCCTTTCTCTTCCATCCATTTAATCAGCCTTTTCTTCTACCTATTTATCATTTTATCTTTCGATTTTCTTTCAGCTCCCTCCTCTCCATCCTTCAGCGCTCCTTTTTCTTTTGTTCTTGCATTGAAATCACCCCCACTATCCATCTCTCCTCTCTCCCTTCCTCCTCTTTTACCGATTTTATCTTACCCATCATTTTGTCCAAGTTGCCGCTTACGTAAACTGTTGCCAATCTCCATTTTTCCTTCTTCCATCTTACTTCTTTTATCATTAAACCTTCCTCCTCAACCCATTTTTCTTCCTCTTCTAACCCTTCTCTGACTTCCATCATTATTTCACCTATTG
Organism: Temnothorax americanus; assembly: GCF_048541705.1. NCBI lineage: Eukaryota > Metazoa > Arthropoda > Insecta > Hymenoptera > Formicidae > Temnothorax > Temnothorax americanus. The sequence goes on from NW_027509806.1 coordinate 232,464, forward strand.
CTCTTCCTTTTCTTTTAAGTCTTTCTTTCTTTGCACCCTGTATACTCCAGTTGAACTTCTTTGGCACCCTATTCTTTATTTTCTTCCATTCCTCCTGTTTCAGCCACGTCTCCACCAACACCACGACATCCCACTTTTTTATCATTTCCAAAAACCCTTCCTGTTTTTCCTTCACTCCCGCTACATTCCAAAAGCCTATCTTTAGGCTTCCTTCCTGTTCCTTCCTTTCTTCCTCCTTATTTATTGTTAATTCCTTTTTTCCCCCTTCTCTTTTTCACCCCTCTTTTTCCTCTCTTTCACTCCTTTTTACTTTTCTTATTTTACTCTCTCTGATTACTATCTTATATCCTACTATCTTCTTCTCTTGCCCCGTTTTTCTTCCTATCTCTTTTACCTCTTTTGTTCCTTCCTCCTTTCCCATCTTTAGCCATAGCTTCTCTACCGCTTCCTTTAGCCTTCACTCCTCCACCTCCACCTTTTTCATTACTACATTGTTCCTCCTTCTGTCTCTCTCTTCTAACTCTCTCCACATTTCTAGCTCTCTTACCTTCGCTTCCATTGCTTTATCTCTTTTTCCTATCTCCCACTTTCCTTCCTCCCATCTCTCTCCTTCTCTATACTATCCAGCCTTCCTTTCAACTCTCCTATCTCCTTCATTTCCTTCCTTTCCTTCTGCCATTTCACCTCTCTTTCCTCCACATGCGCCCTCATCTTCCTAATATCATCTCTTATCATTTCTCTCTCTTTCTTGCTTTCTACTTTCTACCCCTTGCTCTTTCTGTTCTTTCCTTAATTCCCGTATTTTCTCCATCATTTTACTCATTATCCTTGTTATCTGTTCTTTCCCCTCTGGCGATATCACCATTTTCATACTTCTTCTAAACGCCTCTTCCTCTCTCCTCTTCTCCCTTCCGCTCTTTTTTTTTAAATAATCATCTATACTCGCCTCACTACATAAACTCGCACTTCTCTCTTTCTCCTTGTGCTAGCCACCTTACCTCTTCTACTTGTCATCTTTTTGAGCTCCTTCTTCGCTTTATTCTTTTCCTCACTTTCCTTATTTATCTCCTCTACTCTCTTTTTTATCCCCTGCCTTCCTTTTACCTTATTTATTCTATCGTCTCTTTTTCTCCTTATCTCGCTTCAAATCTACCGCCACCCTACTCCTTCCCCTTTTCTCTCTGAGATGTCACCACTTCTCAGCCTTTCTTCACCCACAATGTCGCCACTTCTCAACCGCCTGCCACTTCAATTTCTCTCTAAGGTGTCCCTAACCTCTTTCTGACCACACACCGTTACTAACTAATATCTCCTCTCTTACTCTTCCTTGCTTCTCGCCTCCACTTCCACCGCCTTTGCCACTTCTCCCTTCCCTCCACCACTACTCTCCTCTCTGCTGCTACTCCTAATCTCACTCTACGCCTTACTTTTTCGCTCTTTATCGCGCTCGCCAACCACCCGCTTCCAAGAAACACATTTTCTTTCTCTTGTCATGCGATGAGTCAACGTAAAAAAATTAAAAAAAAAAAAAAAAAACGGTTTTTAAAAAAACTTTAAAACAAATAAGAAATAAAAAAATTAACAAATAAAAAAACTCAAATGTATGAAATAAAACTTTAAGAATTTCTTTCAATTTTTTGAAGTCGGCGCCAAATTAATGATATTTTTAATAGCATTTTTCATTGGCAGTGCGCACTCAGTGCACATTTAAGCCGTTGTGTATACTGATTTAATTTCTAATATTTAAAGTAAAATGCAAATATTTCGACTCTCTGATAAAATACCTAATACATATTTTACCAAATAGTATAATAAAGAATATTGAGGATTTCGTGACTTAACCCGTTCATATTAAACATACTTTACGTTTATTTGTGTGTACGACGGCTTTAATGTGCATTGAGTGCGCACCAGTTCTGCAAAAAAAAAACACCAAGTATTCCTTTCAATTTTTTGAAGGCGACGACAAATTGAATTAGTAATTATTAATTTTGCGCCGACTTCAAATCATTAAAAGGAATTCTAAAAAAAAAGGATTTTTTTTTAATTCATACTTTTTTAGTGCGTTATTCAATTGATACGAATCAAAAATAATAATTTATTATTTGCTTGTAATTAATGTAATTATTAAGTATGCATAATTTCTTTATTGTTCCGTACCCTGATGTTCTAACGCAATGTTTTATGTACTAAAACTTTCCGGAGCAAGGATTGCTCTACAGTGAAAACCGTATCCATACAGTAGTTTCAGAAAAAATCGTAGACATATCCACGTCATCATACTCGCCGAATTGAGAACCTCCTTTTTGAAGTTGGTTAAAAGTAAATTATATTTAATTTTTTATCATGAAATATTAAATTTTACACGTGACTGTTATGTCACATACAAATTGATATATAAATCTATTTAAAAAAATGAAGAAACAATTAAATTTTAAAAATTGCTCAAAAATTTAAAAAAAATATAGAACTGAGTTTAAAAAAACTAAAAAATAAGAAAAAATTAAAAAGAAAATAAAAAAGCTTTATATTTTTTTTACTTTTTAGAGTTTTTTTGAAATTGGTTCTATAAATTTTTTTTTTTTTTTATACTTTTTTAGAGTTTCATTTAATTAATATAATTAAAAAATAAAATATATAATTTTTTTCAAATATTATATATCTTTCTTCTTCTTTCTGCACTTTTTCAATCAGTATCTCCAATATTTTTGCAATATTTTGACCATACAGAATAATTCCATCTGTTTTTGTTACATATAAAATTTTATTGCATTGTCTCGTATATTCTCCTTTGGTTTTAGTCTGTGTAATTCCTTACCTGTTGTCGTAATTATCCCACCTTTAGTCATTTCTCTTATAGTTTTAAAAATTAATGGTGTGTATATAGTTCCATGTATGTTTACTTAAGCTGCGATCCATTTAACATTACAAATGCTCTTCGAAGTATTCCTCTTCTCTTTTCTTTCAGTGAAGAAAAACAAAGAAGATGAAGAACGTTTCAAAGCATTTTTAGCATCAAATGGACCATAGCCTTATCATCTTGTTCTTAATCTTCTACATTACTTAACGTTTGACATTCGACAACTGTACTTTATGTTATATGTACATACATACATACATCCATACAGGTGTTTCCTAATAAGTGGGGAGTATTGTAGTGGTAGATTCAGGACACGAAAACAATGAAAAAACATAAACATATGTCCTATTTGACTTTATTTCCGAGTTATGACCATTTCTGTGCTCCAGTAATTTACAGCTGCTTACATTCGTAGAAAGTGTTTGAAATGGTCATATTTGGTTTGTATTTGTAAACAGTACTCAATATCTGCAGAATATTTCCTGACCTTGTTGATTTTATACATTCTATTAAGTAAATGCAAGTAAATTATTAAATGTTTTTAGCAAGAAAATAACGTTTCGAAACTCTTAACGAACTTTCGCAAACGCGCACTTAAACGTCAAACAAACATTCATGAAAATTCTTCTTATTTTAACTTCTTATTTTTGCTTGGAAAATAATTCCCGAATGAGTTAATGTATCAACCTCTGGTTTGAACCAAAATTTTTCTTATTTTATGCTCTTTCTAACGATATACAATATAAGAGGTTCCATTTGAAATTTTTAAGGATTTGGAGTTTTCTTATAGGGCAATCCCTTGGGGAGACGACTCCCAATCTTCTGAGTTGCCCCTCGAAATGATCAAACACGTACATTTCGATATTTTTCATAATTTTAAGCCATTTCTGAAATATAGACGGTGGACACTTTTTGTTCGCAGACCCTGTATACGTATATACATATACATATATACAGGGTATGTTATTTTAAATACCCCAAACAAATATCTCGAAAAATATGGAAGATACAAGAAAACGGTTCAGACAAATTTAAAATATCAAGGGGCACAAATAAATCAATCATTGATGAAATCAATTTTCGAAAAAATCGAATCTTTAAGGTCACATAAAGGTCATCTCCATTTTTTAAAATGGAAATTGTATGATTTTTTTATAATATAATTCTTCTTTATTTTACATAAAAATTTTAGTTAGAGTTATAATTAACAAATTAATAGTTTACATACCTATTTATATATTTATGTATGTACCAGGTGTGCCATTTTAAACGCCTTAGGCAAATATCTCGAAAAATATGGAAGATATGAAAAAACGTTTTAGACAAAAGCTGCATCAAAGAGGACAAATAATGATAAAACCCATTTTGAAATAAATCAATTTTTTAAGGTCACATAAAGGTCATCGCCATTTTTTTCATAATATGATTTTTCTAATTATTCTACATATAAAAATATTAAGATGGTTGTAAAGAAATTGATAGTTTATAAGATATTTCATATTTTATTCTGGCACATTTTGGCGAAATATAAAGTACCTCATAAACTATTCATTTTTTGGTAAATGTAACCTTGGTACCTTTAACATTTTTATGTACAGAATAATAAAATAAATCAATTGGTGTAAAAAAATTGTTGCTGAGCAAAAAAATTATGTAATTTGGAATATGCAACCACATGTCTTTCTTGAAAATAAGTAACAATGTGTTTTCTTTACACCAACTGATAAAAATGTTGCATTACAAAAAATAAAAAAATGCTAGTATGTTTATTCTATACATTCTTAGCTATATTATAATTTTATAAAAAAAGTGAAAATATTTACTATAATTATGCTTTCCTTATAAACAAATATACTAAAACCTCATTAACAATAACATACTAAAAAGTTACATATGGATGCATCCAAAACATTTTTTATTATAGAGTAAGTCTGGTATTTTTACGCCACGAGGGGTTTTACGCCGATGTCAGAAAAAATAGAAAGAATGAAGTTACTTGCTCGCAATTATTCTTTTATGTGCTTTTATGCCATATTAGTATTGTGTTGTAATTTCAGTTTTTTATTTTACTGTTAATATTAACGAAACTGTCGTGAGATTTGAATTGATTTCTCACCGTAGTAAGAAGCGCGATCTTGTGTTACAATCTACGTAAAATAATTACTGTAGGGAGTGTAAAAAGTTTAATGGTTATTTCATGACACATAAGTGTAGACAGCGATAACCTAGAAATATGTAGATATATCTATAGTGACAGTCGTGACCATCGCCGCGTGACAGATAGTGATAGTGAAATATATATTGACGGCAGGGAGCTGATGCCGAGGAGATCTTTAAGAAGGAAGGAGTATCCAAAATCGCACACGTACGTATATATGCTGTCTTGTAAAAGTTGTAAAAGTTAAGAGAACGAGAAAGTAATCTGGTATCCATATGCACGTTGTGACAGGCACTATCGCGTAATAAAGATTTCTCCGAGGTATGTTTATATTGTACTTTACTTTCGTTAATTTGGATGCTTTGAATGTACAATTTCGCGTCTTTAAAATGTAATAATTTTCATAGTCAGACACTGTTGAGGCATAATTGTCTAGCACAAGAGGTCCTCTTGTGCTAGATAATACGAGTTGCTACAGAGTGCCTTTAATTGTAACAATCTCTTCTCCTTTACCCCCTCTTTCTTCCCCCAATCCCGAATTTACACTTTTGTGTGGTTCGTATCGTGTGTCATTACCTATTATAAATGTCCTTTTCTCTCGTTTTCTCACGCAGGAACATTTTATATTTAACTATGTGGTATACAAAATTTTGCCGCCATATATTGACCGCAGGGAGGTGATACCGAAGAGATCTTTAAGAAAGAAGGTGTATCCAAAATTGCACATGTATGTACGTATACATATCCTTTCTTGCAAATTTTAAAAGTTGAAAAGAACGAAAAAGTGTTCTGTAGCGCAATTTGTATTGTAGGCAAGTTATGCTAAAATATTTGTAAATTGAGTCCCTATTATCCATTATGATATAATTTTTATCAACAATATTAGAGGAGTAACAAAAATTAATTTTATTAAGTATTCAAAGCAATTGAGAGTTTTTAGCATTAAGTATTTTTATTTTCTCATAATATGCTTTAAAAATATTGCAGGGGACTTGTGAGTTATGCGAAGCAATTGATACTATTAAGGTTCATTGGTCATATGAAGTTTGCACACGTCAAGCTTGACATCCTAAAGATCACAATGCATTCTGAAAACGATACCGTGCAGGTTCGTTGGCGTATACGTGGTGTCATCACAGGCTGGAAGGTATTTTCGGTGTTTTGGAAGTAAAATTTGGAAAATACAACATGTCATTAAATAAGCGCTAACCAGGAAATGTAAGTGTAATCAGTGCTCTGAACATTCCTTTTAATAGTAATATAAAATTGTTCTTATAAACATTAATTATAATTTATTCAAGTTGTCTATTATTTTAAAAAACTTGATTTTTAGTTTCGTTTTTTATTCTACTTTCAGAAAAAGATAAAATAATTTAGATTTCCTAAAATTAATTTTGTTTATGCTATCGGAGAGGAAACACTTATTATAAAATTAATTATAATACCAAGACAATTATATAACAATTTCAGATGGTACGACGGCTTTTTTATGTTAATGCTGAATGGAAAAGTCTATAAGCATATTGCGGACAAGATGATGCCTAATCAGGATACAGCCACGAAAAAAAAGATATGCGCATGGCAGGGAAATTAGCGCTGTTCACAGGCCTTGCCTTGTAAGCATATTTAGTAACAACGAGGATTCTTTGAATTGAGCTCTGTCTTAAAATTGCATCAAGTGAAGTGAATCCACCGCTGAGTGCTGAAATTATACGATTTTATCCGTCACAACGAATAGACCAAGAAGAATGCTTTTTCCAGTCGATGGTTTCGAATGTTGCTGACGTATCTATTTCGTTGCAATGCATCATTATGAAATGATGATCGATAGTAAATGAGAGATATGTGAATTAAAAAGATGTGTACATTAACTAAACTGTATCTTTGTATGATTACAAACTATCTTCATCTAATTTTTTAGTGACAATGTCCGAATAATTTGCATTAGTATTTCTGTGTAAAAAAATATGACGATTATATTACAGTATATCTGACGATTTTAACATAATTATAGAGGTAGGGTGTCTAAATTGTTATCGTTCCATCCAAATGTAGCTTTTATACTATTCGGATAGTATCGATATTTTATGCTGCTTAGAAACAAGTAAAAAGTATTTTAAGACATTTGTATCGTTTCCAGAATATAAGAACTTGTGTTTAGATTACAGATATACGTTTTGGGTATTGGCGTATCTATTTCGTTGCAAATGTATCATTGTGAAATAATGATCGGTAGTAAATGAGAGATATGTGAATTAAAAATATGTATATTACCTATCATCTGATTTTTTAATTTTAGTAGTGACAATGTCCGAATAATTTTGCGTTAGTATTTCTGTGTAAAAAAATATGACGATTATACGATTATATTACAATATATCTGAAAAATGTTAGAAAATGAAAGAATTGTTTAAAGGTATCCTGTATATCATAGTATCTATTTGCTTTGCCTGTATGGGATGTTAATAACGGGTAAGGTAATATAATCATTAAAGTAATATTTCTTAAATGTATATATTTCATACTTAATTTTATTTGATAAATATACTATCACATTTATTCCTATGAATCGTTTACATTTATTACGCTATTATGAGGTAGGATGTGTAAATTATTACCGTTCCATTCAAATGTATCTTTTATAGTATTATTTATCGTATCGATACCTTAAGCTGTTTATAAAAAAATAAAAAGTATTTTATGACGAAAGAAAGATATAGGGATAGAAAAAGAAGAAAGAAGGAGAAGAGAAGGAACAATATAGAGAAAAGTATAATATATTATAAAAATATTTATCATATTGCAAATATATTTAAATTTATATATTAGTTAACTTTTTTATATACACTCTCGCTCATTAATTTCAGTATACAACAGATTCGTTGATTTCTCTGTAAATGATGAACATGATACGTGTTTTGCACAGAAATGAATGCACTTGCTGTTATAAACATTTCACTTGCATGCATGGCATTTGTATATAAATAATATATAAAAATGCAATGCACGCAAGTGTTTATAAGAGCAAATGTATTCATTTCTGTACAAAACATATGTATCATGTTCATCCTTTACAGAGAAATTAACAAATATAGGGGTATATTGAAATTAATGAGCGGTAGTGTATATAAAGGAGTTAACTAATATATAAATTTAGATATATTAAGAGATGGAGAGATGGGAGGAAGGGCAGGGAGAAGTAAAAGAGGAAGGAAAGTGGGAGATAGGAAAAAGAGATAAAGCAATAGAAGCGAAGGTAAGAGAGCTAGAAAGGTGGAGAGAGTTAGAAAAGAGAGACAGAAGGAGGAACAATGTAGTAGTGAAAAGAGTGGAGGTAGAAGAGGGAAGACGAAAGAAAGCGGTAGAAAAGCTATGGCTAGAGATGGGGGAAGAGGGAGGAATAAAGAAAGTAAAAGAGAAAGACGGGGAAAGAGAAGATGGTCTTAGTTAGGTTAAAAAATAAAGTAATAAATAGAGAGGTAATGCAGAAGAAGAATGTGTTGAAAGGGAGGATGGAAGAAATAAAAAATGACATGACCTTGAAGGAAAGCATCAAAGAAAAATGCAATGGAGCCTGGAGAGGATAGCTGAGAAGGAGAGAAGAAATAGAAGGAGAGATTGGGTAAAGTACGGAAAGATTTGGATAGAGGGGAAGAGGTGGAGTTGAGATGAGGAAAAATAGTCCTGAGAGATGGAAGGGAAGATGAGAGAGAGGAGCAAGAAAAAGGAGGGGGGGAGAAAGAGGAACAGATGAGAAGGGAAAGAGTAGGAGTAGAAGAGAGGGAGACGGAAAAATGAAATGTAAAGGTAGTGAGGAGGGAGGAGAAACGATGAGAAGGGTGGGCGGAGAGAAAAGGGAGGAGAGGGAGAGTAGAGAGGAAGAGAGTGTGGTGAGGCTGAGGGGAAGGGGGAAAGGAGTCAGAGAGAGTAGAGTGTGGAAAGTAAAAAGGAATGAAAGAGAAAAAAAAGAGGGAGAAGGGGAAGAAAGAAATGCAGGAGGGAGGAGGAGGGGAAGGAAAAGGAAGGAAGCCCAAAGATAAGCTCTTGAGATGTAGCGGGAGTGAAGGGAAAACAGGAAGGGTTTTAGGAAAGGATAAAAAAGTGGGATGTCGTGGGGTTGGTGGAAACATGGCTGAAATAGGAGGAACGGGAGAAGATGAAGAATAACGTGCCAAAGGAGTTCAACTGGAGGATACAGGGTGTAAAGAAAGAAAGAGTTGGAAGAAGAGGAAAAGCAACAGATGGGATAATGATGGGATTCAGAAAGGTGTTAGAAGGGAAAGAAGAATGGATAAAAGAGAAGAGTTTAATGATTAGAGAAGTAAGATGGAAGAAGAAGAAATGGAGATTGGCAATAGTTTACGTAAGCAGCAATTTATGATAATGGGTAAGATAAAATCGGTGAAGGGGGAGGAAAGGAGAAAAAAGAGATGGATAGTGGGGGGCAATTTCAATGCTAGAACAGGGGAGAAAGGAGCGCTGGAGGATGGAGAAGAGGGAGTTGAAAGAAAATCGAAAGATAAAATGATAAATAGGCAGGGGGAAGGGCTGATTGTATGGGTTGAAGAAGAAGGGTGGAGAATTATGAATAGAGCATAGGAGGGAGGTGAGAAAGAGAGGTGAATTTACAGGAGAAAAAGGGGAAACAGTGATCAATTACGCGAAGGGAGATAGGAATGTTTGGGAAAGAGTGACAAGATTGGAGGTGGGGTGTGAGGTAGATTCGGATCACCAATCAGTAGCAGTACGGGTGGACAAAGGGGGTGGTGGTGAGAGGAGAGGGACAATAGCGGAGAAAGAGAGGTGGGTGGAAGAGACGGACTGGTCGGAAGAGGCAAGAGAAGAGTTTAGAAGAAGAACCGAGGAGGTGTAGAAATAGGTAGGGGGAGCAATATAGCTAAAGAGATCGAAAAGTTGACAAAAATAATTAAGATGAAAGAAAGGATGAGAAGAGTAAAAAAAGGGGCAGAAAGAACGGGAGGATGGTGGGATGGGGACTGTGGGAAAAAGAGGAAGGAGGTAGAAAAGTTAATTAAGAGACTGGAAAAGGGGAAGACAATATAAAGAACATTATAAGAGAAAAAAGAAGGAGTATAAAGAAATGTGTGAGAGGAAAATATATCGTATATAATATATAAGCAGATGTATAAGTAATAATTACTGTTTTTGCATTATGTAAAATTTGTCTTATTTTAGATATACCGATAAATTTAAAATATTCGAGAAGATATGATGGGATTATCTATTGGTGCTCATGGTGCAAATATATTCAACAAGCGTGAAAAGTTGATGACATTACAAATATTGTTAGAAGAAAATTCATGCACATGTAATACATAATATATAAAATATACGATTACAAAGATAAATTTGTATAAAAAATCTGTAGTTACTGTAACGTATACCAGATTAGATTTGTACGCGCGCGCGCGCGCGCGAGCAAGCAATAAATATTGAAACATTACAGATGACGTGTTAAAAGACATTAATATGTAAAATATAATTTATATATATTTATATAAATAATCCCATTAACCTCGCGCAACCGATGCCAGCTGTCACATCACACGACATATACACATATGTACATACACGCACGCGACGAGAAAAACAATGTATCAATTTTTCATTCATTAAAATATAAATGTTATATATATTGTAAGGAAAGTCCTTTTGAACCGAGGTTAAGTGGGCTTGGTGTCAGGATTGAGGGCAGCCAGAAAGGATTTCCACAGGGACGAGTAATCAAGGAACACACAACTTGAGCACAGGACTTTATTCCGATGTAACTTTGAGTAGTCAGCATTACGTACGACCTGGTCGGCGGTCGTGAGCGAAGTGTTGCAGCCGCTGCTGCCGCTACCGAAATCCCGCGCGCAACCTGAGCGCCGCCCGCCAATCAGCGTCCTCCGTCAATGGGCGTTGCCGTCGCGCATGCCATCTTAACCGCGCGCAATACAAATGAGGCCTACGACCTTGGCTGACGTTTACAGCTCGGCCATTCCTGACGTGGCATGCGACCCGAATGCTCAGTACCGCATGAAATGCTAAATTATAATCTAATAAAATTATACAACGTATACACTATTTATCACATCGTGGATACTTATAATCTAAATCAGACAGACTAGGGATAGAACTTATAATTACCCTAAAACAAAAATAATAAAAAAATAATATGTTGTGAGGCGGAAGTCGCCGTGCCCGAATTGCGACACATAGCTGTCAGCGCACACCCCGAATATTGCCAAACTCACCTGAGGTGGCATTCCGGGTGTCGCAAGCGGCTTCCAGGTCGCTCACCCGGAAGCAAAAGCGCTGACAGCTAAGTCAGCATCGCGGAAGTAATACGCGAAGAGATAAAAAACCCGCCCTTCCGAGACGGGCGTCGTGAGACAGGTTAGTTTTACCTTACTGATGACCAGTCATTGCGATAGTAATCCTGCTCAGTACGAGAGGAACCGCAGGTTCGGACATTTGGTTCACGCACTCGGTCGAGCGGCCGGTGGTGCGAAGCTACCATCCGTGGGATTATGCCTGAACGCCTCTAAGGCCGTATCCTCTCTAGTCAAAGGTGGCAATGATATCTCTAGGAGTTTCGTGAGTCGAAAGGCTCAAAACAATGTGACACACTACTAGGCGGCCGGTCCCCCTTAAACGGGAGACCCGGTCGTCGCACGAGCCCGGTTTGCCGTACGGCGCCTCTGCCCGTCGTCGGGATCTCGGTGAAATATCACTACTTTCATCGTTTCCTTACTTACTCGGTTAGGCGGAGCGCGTGCCCCGAGGGCTTCGTGCCCCGGCGGTCACGGTGTTCTAGAGCCAAGCGTGTCAGAGTGGCGTGAGGCCTCGCGGCCGATCGCCGTTAATACTCCCGCGTGATCCGATTCGAGGACACTGCCAGGCGGGGAGTTTGACTGGGGCGGTACATCTGTCAAAGAATAACGCAGGTGTTCTAATATGATCTATATGAATAATCATACTAACTTATATAAAACCTTTAATTTGATTAAAATACTTTATAATTCTTGTTGGCGCTGAGATCTTTACGGCGAGTTGATCCTGGACGGCCTCCGGAAGGGAGACACAGGCCGACCAATCGCTTAGAACACCGTGTTAGGTTGGATTATTTCCGGACCTATGGCCTCCTCTCTAGTCTCGTCACACACGTCATCAAGCCCATTGTTCAGCACTCCTCCGTTCGTGACCTCACATTTTTGCTCTTAAGGCGAATCACTCGAAGCCGAGTTACGCCGCTTCTGGGAAGTCAAAGAAATTCCCCGATCTTCCCTTCTTCGCCCGGCTGACGAACAATGCGAAGAGCATTTTCGTCAAACCCATTCGCGCTCTCCGGATGGTCGATACATGGTTTGTTTGCCGTTCAAAACCGGCCCTCCATTGTGCACAAATGTCTGCAACGCCTCACTCGGAGGTTGCAACGCAATCCGGAGCAGCAGAAAGAGTATTCAGATTTCTTGCGGGAGTATGAAAGGCTAGGTCATATGCAAGAAGTACCGCGGTCTCAAATAGATAATGCGCAAAACGTTTACATTCCCCATCATCCGGTTATTCGTGAAGACAACGTGACAACTTATTTAAGGGTTGTATTCAATGCGTCGTGCTTGACTGCGAACGGGTCCTCCTTGAATGACCACCTCCTGACAGGACCTAAGCTTCAACAAGATCTGCCTGCGGTCTTACTAATTACAATGGCGACAATTTCGATACGTGTACACTGCGGATATTACAAAGATGTACCGGCAGACTCGTGTCGACCCGCGCGACGGCAATTATCAAAGAATATTGTGGACACCTAATCCCTCAGACATTCCTCGAGAGTATGTGTTATTAACCGTAACTTATGGTATGATTTCTGCGCCATTTCTAGCGTTTCGCGTTCTTATTCAACTTGTAACCGACGAAGGTCACAAGTTCCCGCTGGCTGTCATCATCCTTCAAAGGAAATGGTACGCCGACGATGCCCTCTTCGGCGATGACGATCCTATACGATTACGTCAATCTCGCGATCAGCTTCAAGCCCTCTTGCGCTTAGGTGGATTCAAATTAAGAAAATGGGCGAGCATTTATCGCGCTCCGACAAAATCAAGTCGAGCACGAAACAAAATTTATGCAGAATTATTCTTAGTACAAAGTAATCGGAGCACTATCCTGGAGACGCCCCGTGTCCGCGATATTGTTATTATATCGTGGACGATCGAGGCCCCGGGCCCAGAGAAAAAATAATCGTACAAACAATAGACTCCCGATATTGTCGTACAAAATGTATGTTTACCTATCCCTAGCTTCTTCTCCTCTCTATATTAAAATGAAAGAAACGTATTCGACTGAAAAAGGCCCGGTTAGCGAGATAGGAAGCCGATGCCAGTCTCACGCGAAAAGCGAACGTCGAAATTTATAACACAATGGCTGCGTTCGGGAAGGGCGCTATTGCATCATTCTATCTTTATCGCTCATCAGGTGTAAAACAAGGATAAAATAAGCAAATAGCACTAATAGCGTCTTCCCGAACGCACCCAATAAATTAGTATTTAGCATCTCGAATGTCTATCAAGAAACGGGACAGGTCATTTTTTTGTTTTCTAAGAGAATTCAACCACTCTAACCGAGTTTCACTAATATCTAAACGTCAGAAACGCACGTGGTCCGAGTTAGCACAGTCCAACAGATTTCTTTCTATAGACGGCATAGTTGCTAAAATATATTTCATAAAAAGAAAATTAATCTGCAAAAATCAAATAATATTATAAGCACGAAAAAATATACACGAAGAATTTACTTTGAAAATCAGAAAGATTAAAAAAACGCGACAAAGTTTTTTTTTCCTCCGGATGAAATTCCAACGTGCGCTTCTAAGGTCAACGCGCATCCTTTGCTAAACGAATGAATTCCTACACGTTTTGCTGCCAGATTTTTATTGACATGATACAGACGGGTGTACATCTGAGCCTCAATAAAGCGCGAGTTTAATCGTAAATCAATTATGCGAAAGATCTTAGATCTTATATTCGTCAATAAAGTTATAAAATCCGCAAACAATGCGAAAATTTGCGCATAGTCCCTTGTGATCGAATATAAATGTATCGCGTTGCTTCGCTAATGATCGGATAAACACTCTCGAAAACGTAACAAAATATTTGCTCCACGAAATAAGCTCGCACAAATCGCATCTGACAAAACTGAAATTTAACAATTATATGTAAAATCAAAAGCTATAAATTAGTTTTTTTTTTAACAAGAGAAGTTGAGACACGTAGCGATAAAATTGAATAAATTCCTAACACGATAAAGATAAGTTTAATATTAATTTTTTTTTACGGTTTTCGTTTTGTTCGAAAGCGGACCGCGCGCGCGAGCGAGGACACGAACCGCGGATAGGAGGAGACAGTCAAAGAGCAGAGTTAACGGACAATCACAGTTTATTCGTTTATTTACACTATTTACAAGAGCTGAATCGCAATTATAACGAAGGAAGAGATCGCGTCGCGAAAGCGTAAGCAAGCGCCGATGCAGAGTTAAGCGAGCAAAAGAGCGAGCAACTCTAAGTACTAAGCGCGCGCGAAAGAAACGGAGCAAGCAACTCGAATTATTGACAGCGGCAACTCGGAAAGCAGAGAGCGACTGGCCCCGTTGCCAAGGGCGCGTGTCTCTTTAAGCTCTCGGGAGCTTCTCGCAAATTCGAGACCTTTCGATACACGCCTCTCCGAGAGAAGTCCCCGAGAGATGCGCGATCGACAATTATAAACAGAAAACAGAGGAAACAAAGCGAACAACGAATGCCTTGTCTCCACTGTTTACTCATTTGATCATCACGGCGAAAGTCACGGCGATAACGCTCAAGTCTCGGTGCTCGCAATTGCCGTGTTGGAACGCTAATTTGTATTTTCGACTTCGCTATCGTTAGAACCGTTTAAGCAATCTTAAACATACCGCCCGCCTCGTCAGAGGGACTGACGACATAATCGCGGTACGATAATTAGCGTAGCGTACGATAATTAGGTATTTACCGATGACACGCGGATCCGCCGTCGGGATCCCTGCCTCTCGAACGCGCGAGCGAATTTTTACGTCGCGCAGCGGCGTAACGCACAGATACTAGGATCCCCTTCCGGCGGATCTATTGCGCAACCTGAATACTTGACTTAAAGTCCGGCTGTACACGAACGCGTCCGTAAGCAGAGCTACTTTAAGACCGCGAATTTTTAGGCGTACGTATTACCTTGCTCCCGGGAATTTAATTTTTCACAATGCTTTAATTTATATCGGCGTCGGTAGTCGGTAGCATTACAAGTTTTACTATGGGCCGGGTAAACTCAGCCGCCGCGGTGCGAACGGTGACCACGCGAACGCGTCCGTCCTCTCCCGGATGGACTCGGATGACGCGGGCCAGCGGCCATCTCGTTGGCGGGGTGGCTTCGTTCCGAATGATGCAGAGGCTGCCGACCTGGAGGTCAGGCTTCTGGACAAGCCATTTGGGACGTTGACTCAGGGCGTGGAGATACTCTCGAGCCCACCGCTCCCAAAAGTGATCCCGCATCTTCTGCAACAACTGCCAGCGGGATAGTCGATTGTCGGGCGCGTCCAGCAGCGACGGCTCGGGCACCGCCGTCAACGCGGACCCCACCAGGAAGTGCCCCGGCGTCAGCGCAGCCAAGTCGTCCGGGTCATCTGAAAGAGCCTGTAACGGACGTGAATTTAGGCACGCTTCTACCTGGGCGAGGAGAGTGCTCATCTCCTCGTAAGTTAAGGTGGCTTCGCCCAGCACTCTCCGAAGGTGGTGCTTCAGGGACTTGACGGCTGCCTCCCATATGCCCCCGAAGTGGGGCGCGGCTGGAGGGTTGAACCGCCATTTTATCCCGTCACCGGCGAGCTGGCTGGCGATCTGTCGTCCTTCCGGATGGCTCGCCGCGAAGAGAGCGTGCAGCTGCGCGTCGGCCCCGACGAAGTTGGTCCCGCAATCGCTGTGAAGGCTGAAGCACAGCACGCGGCGGGAAGTGAATCGGCGAAGCGCCGCCAAGAAGGCCGCCGCGGTGTAGTCCGAAACGACCTCCAAATGAACTGCTCGCGTGGCGAGGCAGACGAAAACCGCGATGAACGCCTTGTGGGAACGCTGGCCTCGGTCCTTGGTTGTCCTCAACATAATGGGCCCGGCGTAGTCAACGCCCGTGTGTAGAAATGCCCGTGATGGTCTCACTCTCTCGCGTGGCAGCTCGCCCATCAGTTGCTGCGGGGTTGCCGCCCGCCAACGCGCACACGTCACGCAACGAAGAATCAGTCGCTTCACTAGAGCGCGGCCTCGCGGGATCCAATATTGCTGACGGATCCTCCCCAGGGTCATCTGGACCCCCCCCCGTGCAACGTCCTCCTGTAGCAAGCGTCCACGGTCAGCCTTGTGAATTGTGACGCCTCGGGCAGGATCACGGGATGCCGTTCGTCGTAGGCCAGGACGGCGTGCTTGAGCCGTCCGCCAACGCGCAGCAGTCCTTGAGCATCTAGAACAGGATTAAGTCTAACAAGAAAATTAGATCTCGGCAGCGAGCGGCCTAGCCGGACAGCTTCCATGTCTTGGCCGAAGTGAATCGCTTGCGTCCGTCGGATCCAACTCAAGCGGGTCTCCTCCAGCTCCTCGGCGGAAAGGTCGTCCCCGTACCCGGAGGCCGCTGACTCCGCTCCCGCTTGACCGCCCCGCCCCCGGCGAAGCCATCGCCGGCACCATGCCGTCACGCGCAGTAGTCGCCGGAGCGAGGAGAAGCGGAGAAGCTCCTCAGGTTCCTCGACCGCGGCAGTCCCTGGCACCGCCACGTGGACTCGCACGCGCTCGTCGGGCAGGCCCTCCTTTTCGGGTGCGGCAGCAGAAGCAGGCCATGTCGAGGGGTCCTCTTTAAGCCAGGCGGGGCCCTGCCACCAGAGCTGGTGGCCGATCAGCTCGCCCGGGGAAAGCCCCCGCGAAGCGCAGTCTGCCGGGTTGTCTCCTCCTGGCACATAATGCCACAGGGCCTCCGGCATCGTCGTCTGTATCTCCGAGACCCGGTTAGCCACGTAGGTCTTCCAGCGGGTCAGATGCCCACGGATCCATCCCAGCGTCACCATAGAATCCGACCAGAAGTGGAAGGTGGCCCCTTGTAATTCGAGGACGGTCTTGGCGTGAGAGGCGAGTTTGACGAGCAGCGCAGCGGCGTTGAACTCGAGTCGAGCCAAGGTGACCTGCTTGAGAGGGGCGACCTTTGTTTTGGCTGCCATCAAGGTGACTCGCCATGATCCTTCCTCTGTTTCCGCTCGTAGGTAAATTACGGCAGCGTACGCTCTCTCGGAGGCGTCAGCGAAGCCGTGGAGCTCGAGGCCAATCCCCGGCGCGTCCGAAAAAATCCTCTGCGGAACTCGAATCTGCTCCAGTACCGGAAGCTCGGTCTGATACTCCCTCCATCGTCGGGCGTCGTCTTCCGGGGTCGTCCCAGTCGAGACCCTGCAACCAAGTGGTCTGGAAGGCTATCTTGGCACGCACCACGACCGGCGCCAGCCAACCAAGGGGGTCAAAGAGCCGGGCAGTGAGCGACAACACTGACCGTTTAGTGACTGACGTCACCGGGCTCGTCCGTGTCGTGAAGGAGAAACTGTCGATGCCTGGGTGCCACTGTAAGCCCAGGATGCCGTGCGATTCCTGAGGTCGCCAAGCGCGAAGCTCGCGCTGCATGCGATGTTCCGCCGGGACTCCCGTCAAAATCGCCTCATCGTTAGCCGACCACTTGCGCAGCGGAAAGCCGCCCGCCGCACAGAGTTCCGTTAGCTGCTGCCGAAGGGCCATAGCCTCTTCGAGGGTGTCGGCGCCCGAAAGTACTTTGTCCATGTAGCGAGCGCAGAGCAGCGCTAGAGCGGCCAGCGGGAAGCGTTCCTTTTCTTCTTCGGCTAGCTGAAGCAAAGCACGAATAGCCTGGAAAGGAGAACAGGTTAGCCCGTAGGTAACGGTGTTGAGAATATACTCCCGTATCTTCTCGTCTGTGTGGTACCGCCACAAGATCCGCTGAAAATCACGATCTTCCTCGTGAACCAGAATCTGGCGGTACATTTTTTCCACGTCCGTGGCCAGGACGTAACGGTAACGACGCCAGCGCAGCAGCACGTCCGCGAGGGCCGGCAGCAGATTTGGTCCCGCCCGTAGGTACCGGTTTAGTGAGTCGCCCGAAGGAAGCGCCGCCGAGCCGTTGAACACCACGCGCAGCTTTGTCGAGGAGCTTGCCTCCCGCATGACGCCATGGTGTGGGAGATAACACACTCGGCTCTTCGCGATCTCGTCCGGCGCGACGGGGGTCATGTGGCCAAGTTTCTCGTACTGCCGCATGAAGTCGACGTACAGGCTCTTCAATGTCTCGTCGCGGGAAAGCCGCCTTTCCATCCGAGTTAGCACCTGTAGCGCGTAGTTACGCGTTCCCCGGAGATCGGGCAGCGGATTTACGACGGGGAGTCTCACGACGAATCGGCCCTCCGCGGTACGCGAATGAGTTCGTGCAAAGAGGTCCTCGGCCTCCTGCTCCTCACTAGTTAGCGCGGGAGGGCCGACGGGCAGTTCCTCCTGCCGCCAGAACCCCTGCACCAGAGCGGAGAGCTCCGCGTCAACGTGGCACTGATGCGCTACTGCGGCCTCCGGATTCGCCACCGCTCCGGCGGCCCCGGAGATGATCCACCCTAACGCCGTCTTCTGGACAACAGGCTCGTGTGCCCCGCCTTTGAGCAGTCCCGGCTGGAGGATCTCGGCGACGACATCGGCGCCCAGCAGGAGATCCACCGGGTCCGAGCCTAGAAATTCGGGATCGGCGAGCTCCAGCCCGCGGAGATGCGTCCACGCCTCTTTATCCGCACGGATTCCTCCCCCGTAGAGGGAGAGCCGAGGGAGTATTAAGGCCGACACTGCGATTGACGGCGACGGCCCTCCTCCCCGGGGTGAGATTTCGAGGGTCACCAGGCCTCGCGCACGAGCCGTCCGCTTCCCGCCAACCCCGAATACCGCGACCGAGGCGGGTGCGCGGGACAGTTTTAGGCGTTGCACCAACGATTCCGCGACGAGCGATGACTCGGAACCCTGGTCGATTAGAACTCGCGCGGTACGCTCGATGCCGAACCGATCACGCACGCGGACACGGGCGGTGGCGAGGAGCACAGCCACAGCGGTCTCGGAGGGTCCCTGGGCGAGATGCGAAATGAGGAACGTCGGTTCCTTGATACGCGTCGTGCAGGCTCGAATAGTGTCGGCCGTCACACACAGAGCAATTTCGTTTCGAATCACACTCGTTTAACTTGTGTTTTCCGAGGCAATTGAGGCAGAGATTATTTGCCTCGACGTGCTGTTTTCGTTCCGCGGCGGTTTTCCCTTTATACGCGGCGCAAAACATAATAAAATGTCCCTTTTGGCATACGGAACAGCGACCGAGTCGGTTTTCCTTTGCCTTTGCATGCAAGGCTCGCGTTTGCTGCGCGGAATTCCCCCCGGCCTTCGCGGAAGTCGCGTTCTCCGGTTTCGCCGGCTGGAGCGATTCGAGAGTGTGCAGGCGTCGGTCCAGAAACTGCTGCAAGACGGCGAACGACGGCGGATCCGGCGTTTCGCTGACAGCGTTCTCCCACTCGCGACGCGAACGCGGGTCGAGAAGATCTACGACGAGATGGACGAACAGGTCCTCACTACGCGAAATCGGCCGCCCGATGCTGTCGAGAGCGCCGACAGTGCTCACGACTCGGTGATACACTTTGCGTAACTCGGATACTGACTCACCCTTTAGTTTTTGCAGCGACGTAAATTGAGCGAGGTATGAGCGCACCAGGAGTCGCTTGTTTTGGTAGTAGTCCGTCAAGGTCTTCCAAGCGCGCTCGAAGTTCTCGTCTGTCGTGGGCAGGCTGCGCACTAGGAGTTCCGCCTCCCCCTTTAAGCACGACTTCAGGTAATGTAGCTTCTCAACTGGAGTCGTGGCGGCATCCTTCCCGATGATCAAATGAAATAGGTCACGGAAGGCGGGCCACTCTTCGTATTTGCCCGCGAACTCCGGCAGCTGAATGCGCGGCAAGGTCGTACGAGGCGGGTTCGTCCCGGCAGCGGCCGGTGCGGGAGCGCCGTCCGCTTTACTCTTGAGCTTGCGGAGCGTCTCGAGGAACATGCCCTTTTGCTGTACGTAAGCCTCCTCTGCGGTAGACGGCACGTCCTTCTTCTCGTAGTCATGATCCACTAGAATCTCCCAGTAGCCGGCATATATTTTTTCGTGCTGCGCCCTGAATTTCGCCCAGTTGGACTCGAGGGCCTGCAAACGCGCCTCCACCAACCCGATGGTGATATTTGGTGTTCCCACCTTCCTCAGGTTCTCGTACGAGCGAGCAATGCGCCCGTAGAGCTCATGTTGGCTGCGGATAAGTCCTTCCATCTCTCTATTCGTCTCCTTGGAGACAGCTCCTGCTATTTCCCGGGCGTTTTCCTTACTCATCGTCTCCCCTCAATGTTGTTTGACGGAACGTGGAGGTAGGTCACTTAAGCACTCACTCACAGCCCGAGCGCCGGTCACAGCATCCGGCTCGAAGGACCATAAATGTTCGAAAGCGGACCGCGCGCGCGAGCGAGGACACGAACCGCGGATAGGAGGAGACAGTCAAAGAGCAGAGTTAACGAACAATCACAGTTTATTCGTTTATTTACACTATTTACAAGAGCTGAATCGCAATTATAACGAAGGAAGAGATCGCGTCGCGAAAGCGTAAGCAAGCGCCGATGCAGAGTTAAGCGAGCAAAAGAGCGAGCAACTCTAAGTACTAAGCGCGCGCGAAAGAAACGGAGCAAGCAACTCGAATTATTGACAGCGGCAACTCGGAAAGCAGAGAACGACTGGCCTCGTTGCCAAGGGCGCGTGTCTCTTTAAGCTCTCGGGAGCTTCTCGCAAATTCGAGACCTTTCAATACACGCCTCTCCGAGAGAAGTCCCCGAGAGATGCGCGATCGACAATTATAAACAGAAAACAGAAGAAACAAAGCGAACAAAGAAGGCCTTGTCTCCACTGTTTACTCATTTGATCGTCACGGCGAAAGTCACGGCGATAACGCTCAAGTCTCGGTGCTCGCAATTGCCGTGTTGAAACGCTAATTTGTAATTTCGACTTCGCTATCGTTAGAACCGTTTAAGCAATCTTAAACACGTTTCCTTTTTAAGAAATAAAGATGTTAAAAAAAAAAATCAATATAAAGTAATATGTAACAAAAGTTTCTCTTGGTGTAAATTTTTAAAAGGAGGAAAGCAAGTTTGAAAAAATAATATGATGAATTAACATTATCTGAATACATATTAGAAACCATTCAATTTTTTCCCTACGCGTTGTGGAAAATATGACGGCTCCGTATAATCGTTAATTACCGCGAGACATATGCTAACGAACCGTCGTAAGCAAATTCCTCGAAACGTTCGCTACAAGAGAAAACGAAAACAATTTTGGGACAAGAATGGAAGCGTTCGTTTGATCGTCATCGTCGTCATCGTCTTCGTTTCTAAGCCGAAAAGATGTACGTACTCCACTAAGATAAATCATAATTATTCTTGATATCAGTATTTGCGGCATCCTAAAGTCCCGATGGATAAAAACTAGATACTTATTGTAGCATCCGAGTTTTTGACTTAGTCGGGCAACGTGAACACAATCAGTTTTACGTTTGCCCGTCTCTGTGAAAAAAAACGCGACGATCACCTTTTTCCTTTCTTTTCAAGTATTATGTATATACTTGTAAACTATAAATGTATAAAAACGATTACTCGCCGCGATAGAAAGAAAGTAACACAATACAATTTCTTTATGATTCTCGAAATCAAAACTGTTTTTATCTGTTTGGATTTCTAAGCACAAGGAAAGACATCTCTTTTGCTTATGTATTATTCGACAAATCAATGATACCCTTTATGGAGTGCAGTAACGCCGCGGCTGTCGCATATACTGACAATGGAAACGAAGACAAGGGCGAAAACGGATAACGGATAAAAGATTGAAAAGGGAAATGAAAGCACCCCGAGCTTCCTCTTCTCGACGGTCCTTCGACTTTATTCGCGAGGCAACAATACTTTACGCAAATATCCATTTTTTGTATACAATCATAATTAGCTAATCATCCGTCGACGAAACATATCGCTCCCGTTAAAACAGCCGCTTCGGCGTAAACTGCACGTTATGCGCGTTCTGCCGACGCGTATCTCAATCACTATGACAAGCAAATATATATATAAAAAAAACATTCTTTTTGAAACAGAAATTGAAATAAAAAAAAGACATCTTTTGCGAGGTTGCTATGCTTGAAAAATAGATATGATATAAAGGCACAAAATAAAAAAAGTTTATGCAGATTTATTCTTATTGTTAGTACAAAGTAATCGGAGCATGATCCTGGAAACGTCCCATGTCCGGATATCGTCATCGTGGACGGGGCCTGGGGCCCACAGAAAAAATAATAAAAATAATATGCTACAATAATATACTATCCCAATTATAACTCCGGGACAACCGAAAACGCTGATGCGAAGGTCAGCACTAGGCGCTGACAGCGAGGAGTTTATGCTATTTCGATAGCGTTAGCACGAAAATAAATAAGCAGGAAGTCCGAAAGGTTAAGGTAGTCCTTTCGTGAGAACAAGTATTAGATAGGTACCTAAATTTGATATATGTTAAATATACAGTAATAAGGGGCATGTGTACGAAAAATCAGGTGAGGTTACCGACACTTTACAAGAAATAAGTCATTCTAAATGTGCGTTTGCGGAGCGTGCCATTGTCATTCTATCCTTGTTTATATCTAATGGACGAGAAAGATAGAATGATGAAAATCGCCACGGCCGAGATTTTCAACGAATAATACATGTACTTAGCGATCAGATGAATACATTATTCATGTCTTAAAACATTCCCTGAAGTTTCCAGATTTCGTACGTACCTTGAAAATAAGGGCTTGTCGAATGTTTTGCTCTGATATATGAGGTTAAATAAGTAGTGCATCCAATCGCGTATTGCTTTACTCGTACCGTCATGGTGGCGAGGTAAATTTGGCAACGCTGTATGTCAGAGCCGGGACTAGACATTTCGGCGCTCGAAGCAAAAAAAAAAAATGCGCCCTTTAGTAACAAAAAATATTTTTTTATGGCATGTAAAATGTAATAAAAAATGATATTAATTAGTGGTATTGCATTATGTAAGTAATGAACTGTTTTTCAGATACATGTTAGCCCGAAATTCTGCAAAAATTGTAAAAAGGATTGTTTTGCAATATCTTTTCTTTTTTATTTGCCTTGTATTATCTGTGGTAACTTCTATTTTTTCTACCTATACATATTATCTTCTCCTTTTATCATACATAGAGTGAAAAATTCGAGACTCAAAGGAAGATAGAATCCAGTGGAATAATGAATAAAATTTCAGGGTACACGTATACTGAGCATATATATAAATAAAAAATATTCAAATATTGTTAAATTGTTATACATACAATATTTATTCACTTATATTATGATAAATTATACACTTTAATTAATGTTTGAAGTTTGCTCTATTCGAGCTGTTGCACAATCGCCATGAATACTTGATTTTTTTTCGTTACTCGAGGCTTGCCTCTAACATCTTCGCAAAGCAGCATTCGAATCCCTTCCGGTCCAAAATCAGCGAATGTCTTTTCAAGTATTTCCAATGTGATGCCGGCTTTTGCCATTTTAGTTATCATGCCAGCCGAGATGTCTTTCAAACTTTCGAGAGTGATTTTGTTGTGTGCATGGACGACAGCATTATTCTCTGCACGCAAGATTTCACCGGTCGTTTTTATTGTTTCCTTTATCATATCGTCGGTAATTCCGCTACTGTAAACTAATCTTTTTAGAATTGAGACGTCGGTAACAGCGTTATGAGCTCCTGCTATCGACTTAGACCCTAAGAGATCTTCCGCGAGAGCTGTTTGGGTATACCTTTTCTTTTCTTTCTTCCGATTCGGAAGTAAATTGCGAAAGAGATGCAACGTATCTGCGAAACCTATTACGACAGACTGAAATTCTTCAAGAAATCCAAACTTTTTCATGTGTCGCAATATCAACGGTGCATCGAATCTAACATAAATCATGATAACCGATAAAATATTCGACCATTATCAGACGCATTTTGACTTTAATAATGTGCGATATAAAACGTTTCTTTGACCTAAAATTCTATAAAAAAAATAGCGTTTTACTGTTAGTGCATGAATAAAATTAATTCTCTGAAATTCACCTAAATCCGTTGTGAGCTGTGAGAATTATACTATTTCCGATACTCCGTAAATAGGCAATGAAGTTTTTGAATGCCATTTAAGGTGGCGTTGTGTCAACTTGCTGATCATTCAAAAACATCTCACCCCCATGGATTTGAAGCCCAGTGACTTCTGCGGCCCTGGAAAACATGCCTCCCGCTGGAACAATATATGCAATAAATGTTTCCTTCTCGTGCACAGCTGCTATCTGAAAGTGTAGGAAAACCTGAGTCAAGTGTTTCGCTTTCTAGCTTTCACAATAGTGACAGACTTGGCATATTTCTGAGGACTTCAACAGTCCGGTTGTTTCCAAGTCAAAAATTACTATCTTCGCATCTTGGTGGTCGGAAGTATCAGCTAAAAGTAAATATTTCTCGCATTTATATTGGGGATGACCGTTCATGAAAACCAGCGTCTATAAGAGTAAGTGCAGAGGATACCTTGGTAAGGACTCTCATCAATGAATTCAGACACACTGTTCAATCCGCTGTCGGTCTCATACGTAATTCCTTCGCGACGCTGTACGGATGCCATTTTACTTGATCGGTTTTTCTTATAAAACAGTCTTCTTCGTTTCGCTTCGACAGTCCGTAAATTTTCGATTTTTTGTTTTCTGACATTTTTCTTCAATTCGCGGAATTTTACTGTGCTCGGCGACAGATTCAGCTCTTTATAAATCTTGAACATAGCAGTAAATAAAATTGGAGTTGCAAATCGGTTGAACGGATGAGAAATCGATTGAATACAGGCGAGTTTCGTACAACTAAAATAATCACCTATTCAATGTAGGTCACTCCAATATTTTTTTGGCAAACTGATGCAGCTACTCGAAAATTGAGGGACTCTGACGCTCCCGTAGTATTTCAATTTTGGAGCTTTGCTGGCAACTGTACTGTTAAAGGATTCGTTGCCTTGGCTAGAACCGCACGGTGCCAATTTGTCAGAATTATTCGCGAATCTCGTGAAGACAGAAGTAAGTGCAGATTTTAGCTGTGGATCCGATAAGGGCTTTCCATGAGGAAGGCCTTTGTGCTGATACTTTTCACCCATGCTAGAATAGCGACACCACTCGCCACAACGCTCATGACTGCCAAAAGCGTAAGACACGACGTTTTTTAACGCATCTTTTATTGCTTCAGGATTGCCTTCATTCTTTTTTATCGCGCAAGTAAAGCATCGTGAAAAATACTCGATAATTTTAGTTGGCAGCTTTAAACCATACAACGCATTAATTATCGCCTTGGATGCGTGGTTTAGATCAGACCACTTATCTATTCGTGTGGTAGATTCGCGCCGTACTGCTGCAATAGTTGATGAGTCGTCGTCGCCAATCAGTACGTTAACGCAAACGTTTTCGTCCTTCAGATGCTGGTTATGAACGATCAACTCCACAGCCATGTCAGGCTCCATAGACTTCGCGCTACCTTCATAGTTTTTACGACAGTCATGATCGTCGCGGGAGTGCCCCCGTGCGCAAAATGCACATGCCTTGCATCGAACTGCGTACCCGAGGATTAACTTCGACCGATGCCCGATGAGACTGCCTTGACCTAAGTATCGACGCAAATAACGAACAAACGAACTAACTATAAAGTATTTGAAGTCTCGTGGTTACATAAATTTAAACCAGAGAGACTGTTATAAGCTCGACAAGTTCCGCGCTTCTGCCACCCAGCGTCGTATGATACGACGATCTTGACGCTTTCCTCTTGATTCACCTCTGCCATCGTGATACTGTTTTCTTCATCATTAGATTGTTCGGGATTGCTGAAAATACAACCCAATATCTGACTATGTGTAATCTGATAACAAATTGAACTTTACTTTAATTCTATTTTTATTGAATGGAAAAAAATCACTTTGATAGCTCTGCCTCAGGAGTAATGCTTGCAGCTACTGTTAGGGATTTTTCCACTTTGATAGCTTCTCGACAGCTATTTCGAGCTACACTCTCGACAGCTGGACCGACAATTCTCTCATTACGTTTTAGTGTTGCAGTTGAAAAACTTAGTATATCTAGAGCAGAAAGGATTATGTTCAGCTGCGATTCTCCAATGCCACCGTCTATCATTGCTGCAATGCATTACAAAGAAGAAATTAAATGACGTAAGCTTTGAAATATAGCAGAGAACAAAACGTTGTGTTTACGCATTTTATAATAAATCAACATACCTGTTGCCGCTTTGAGGTTCACATGGTATAATCTCTCACTTCGTAGGTGTTTATTTGTATGAATTGTGTAGATTTTATTACACTTTACACATTTCACATCAAGTACGCTTGCCAGACCGAATTTCTGCTCACTTTTGACGTAACGAAGTGATAGAGGAATGTCACAAGCTATGCACCAAAGATTGAGAGCAAGAGTTTTCAGTTCTACAATACGGCGACCACAGATTTCAAAATCGGGCACGTTAGAGACAGCCGGAGGGGCAGCTTTTTTTTCGACGCAAGCACATTTTGTCTCCAACGATATTTAGATTTCGAAACGAAGCGTCCTTTCTCACGCCCGTGCACAGCACGAATATTATGCCTTTCCATTGCTCATGGAACGAAGACGTGATACGGAGACGGAGACACGGAGACGGAGACGTGATACGGAGACGGAGACGAAGACGTGATAACAAATTTGTAAGTTATACAAAAGACTAGCTACTGCGGTGTTGCCAAATGTATCTGTACGTCAATCGGACGAAAAAATCGAGTCCAACCACACTACTATTGTGATATTTTTTAAATTAGTAAATATACTTAAATATGATTAAATCGTGCGTGTAAAATCATTTTATATTATTATAATTATTGGGATGTTGCAATATGTTTGTTTTCAATTACCTCATGACGGACTGTTACTTGACTAGCTGGGTCCGCGAAAGGACCACCTTAAATGGAGTAGAGGAAATCCTTCGCGCGTTCTGAAGGAAGGCACGGACTAGAGTTCCTATAATAAGAGTTAGGACAAACCGCCGCCATGTACAGCCAAATGATAGCTTTGTCTCACTCCCACTAACTTCTTGGCTGAAACATATGGCGACCATGATAGCTTTGTCTCACTCCCACTTATAGCTTGTCTTACTCTTACTAACTTGGCTGAAACATATGACGGGACCAATCAAAAATCGTCACCACATTGGCTTAACTCTTATTATAGGAACTCTAGCACGGACGGGCGGCAGATAGATTTGAGTCGCTGAGCGAGAAGTACATAACGTAATTTGGAGAGAGAGAATCATAGGTGCGTGCGAGATATATAGATATAGAGAGATAGATCGGTCGAAAAGCCTTGCGGTAAAGTAACGAGGCAATGTTTCCGGACTATATGTATATTTATAAAAATAAAGGACTGTCTTTATATTGAATCACAAGATCGTACACATTTATATATCGAGTGCCATTTCTTATGGAATATCAAGGTGTCATGGAGTTCCTCGATGATCGATTGCCGCCCTAGCGTGAAATTGGTCACTTTCGCCCTTCTCTAGGCATGAAAGTCGAACTTTTCATTAGTGTTGTGAAAAATTTTTTAGACTCGTGTGATTTGCCGCTCTCGCCTTTAGATCGGGTGGCAAACTTTACACTCGTCTGAAAAACGCTGCTTTCTCTCCTTGGTGCATAATATACTATAGTAGGTGCTTACACACACAACGTGACATTTTATGAACACAAAAGATTATATAGTCACTGGCAAGAATGGCAAAAATTGAGTAAGAGCTGAATAAAAAGTTATATTCAATATCAAAGAAAAAAGTAACAAGCGTAAGAAACTAATAAAAGTTAACAATAAAAATGCACTTACATGTTCACAAAACGACAGCGTACATTTTGCAAATCGGTCGTTATTTTTTAAGGGTTGTTTTAACCCCTAAACGTCAAAATAAGCAGCAAAAAAAACCCGTGTCTAATGTTTTTTGATGCTCGACAACATATCCAAAGCGCATCCAAATCGGTCGTTATTTTTTAGGGGTTTTTTCAACCCCTAAACGTCGATAAGCAACAAAAAAAATACGAGTCTGTTTTTTTGTATGCTCAACAACATATCCAAAGCGCATCCAAATCGGTGAGGGACACTTTCGACCGTTCCCAAGAGAGAGAGGGACAGGAATGGAGAGAGGGAGAGAGAGAGATTGATTTGATTTGATTTGATTTGATTTGATTTGATTTGATTTGATTTGATTTGATTTGATTTGATTTGATTTTATTATGCCCGAACCTAAGCTATAGGGCAAACATACAAAATAGCACAGACATAGAATGCAATATAATATAAGCTAAGAAAGAAGTAGAGAAACGAAGAAGAAAAAGATAGTAATAGAAAGAAAAACTTAGTGACAATTATATTGCATCCCACTGTATTACTTAAAACTAATATTTAACTACAAAAAAGAAACGCAAAAGCAAGGCGAAAAGCAATTTAAAGTATAACTTAAAAACTAAATTAAAAATACATAACGCAACTTAAGCTAAGATAGTAATATGTATAACGCAGCAACGCAATAAACTGGATTATCGGACTATACACTAATAACAATTGCACTAATGCAACTCGCACGGAAAGCCCAAAGTATTAAACAGATTCAGATGACAATAAAAACAAGCGGAGAAGATTTTTGAAGGATGCAAGAGAAGGTGCTGTTATTATGTTACTAGGAAGGGAATGCCAAAAATATATTGCTGAGAGCTGAAAAGAATTTCTATAGGTTACAGTTCTATGAGCAGGTATCTGGAAGATTTGAACTGATGAAGTAGCAAGCTGGTCAGATCTCCTAAGCGATGAGTTAGGGACGGTAAATAGTTCACGTAAATACATAGGCGATCGCATATGAAGAATACGATACATCTGGCATCCAAGGAAGTATAACCGTCTGTTCTCAACAGTGAGCCATCCCAATTGACGTTTATATTGGAGTAATGTGTTCATCATATCTGAGATTGAAGATAAATCGAATGCAGCAGTTGACGAGTTTCTGCAATTTAGTGTTTAATGCCATACTCAGGGCATGGTAGACAAGACAACAATAATTTATATGCGGCATAATCAAAGTAGTAACAAATTTAATTCTGAGATCGGTAGAGAGAGAGAGTTCTTGTTAAACTTTAGATTATGTAGCGCACGGTGAACTCTTTGTGAGACAAGGGAGATGTGCTTCTTCCACGAAAGATTAGACGTAAAGATAACACCTAAATTTCTCACCTCACTTACAAATGGTAGTGGAGTATTGTTCACTATGATTGGTGGTAGACAGTTGAGATTAATTGCATTGACATGTGCTTGACTGCCAAATATAATAACCTTCGACTTAGCAGGGTTAAGCTTAAGGCCATTCTTGTTAGCATAGTCAAAAATGGCATTGGCGTCTCTAGATATTAACTCTAAAGCGTGAAAAATATTAGCAGGTGAACATGAGCGGTATATCTGAATATCATCAGCATAAATCATATGAGACACATACAACAACACTTTAAAAATGTCATTAATGTACAAAGCAAACAACAGTGGGCCGAGCACGAAACCTTGAGGCACTCCAGATGAAATAAATAGCCAATTAGAAAAATTGCCTTCATCATCAACAACTGCTTGAGACCGGCCAGTTAAATAAGAGAAAATCCAGTTTATAACAGCATAAGGAGAAACCAATCTCTTTTAATTTGATGAGTAATTGTAAATGAGGAACCGTGTCAAACGCTTTGCTAAAATTGAAAAGAATCATTATGGTAATGAGTCCATCATCAATCCCCAACTTAATGTCATTACAGACACGCAGTAGCGCAGATGGAGTATTATAGCCCTGGCGATATGCAGACTGTCTAGGATTCAGTATATCATATTTATCTAAATAGTCAACTATTTGTGAAGCAACAATTCTCTCAAATAGTTTGGACAGTTCCAGCAAATTTGCAATTAGTCGCGTGTCCGACGGGGAAAGAGGTGTACGAATTTTCAAAAGAGGACGAATGTACGCACTCTTCCATTCAAAGTAGGCCACGCAATAAGCAAGACAAAAAGTGGGATACCATCCAAGCCAGAAGCGTAAGAATGTAAAGGTCGTGCAGTGATGAGCTCAGAAATTGAACTAGGCAGGATGGAGGAGAACATGAATTCTGGACGATTTGAGGGACTAGTGACTGATGCAATAGCAGATATAAGGTCAGAATGTAGGCATGGAGGCTGAGCATTAGAAACAGAGGCGTAATATACATTAAGCTGATCCGAAGTGAAAAAATGTAGCGGAGATGTGAATGTAGAATTCGCAAGTCCCAATCGAGCCAGTTCTCTCCATAACTTTGCTGGATCGGTGATGTTAATAAGTGAATTGTAGTGAAATTCACTCTTTGCACGCTTGATATCAGCACTGAGCTCATTGCGGAAGTGTCTATAAGTGGCATAGCCTAAAAAACTGTTAGAACGTTTAGCTTGTTTATACAGCTGATCACGAGCACGCAGCCGAGCAATCAATTCCGCCGTAAGCCACCGCACAGGGGGCCTTTTAATTCTAAGTACACGAATAGGGGCAAAGGTGTCAAGTGCCTTTAACATGGCATCCGACAGGACCCCACAGAATCCATCGACATCAGTATCGTCAGACAATATATCCAGTTTAATCCGTACAGCGTCGGCAATAGATTCGAGGTACTCAGAGAACTCAGAACAGTCAGAACCATTAAAGCCTCTGTAACTCCGCCGAGTAATGGTTCGCTCAGATATTAGATTAGAATTGAGTGACATTGACAACTCTAACAGAGAGGGAGAGAGGGGGAGAGAGAGAGAGAGATATGATATGATATGATATATATATTTATATGCTCAAGCAAAACTAAAGGGCAAAAAAAGATAACAAAGCAATCATATACAAACATAAATAAAAGCAACAAAAACAAGAAAACTTAAAAATTACTTATAATTACCGCAACAAGACTAACGCAAGACAAGAAAGCTTAAAAACTGAAAAGCTACTTATAATTACCGCAACTAAGACTAACGCAACTTAAACCTAATCGCAGCGCAGCTAAAACTAACGCAACTAAAACTAACGCAACTCACAACCAGCCGAATAGCACCTCACAGGCAAAACAATGGACAAGCACGGAAAGAAGAAAAAAGAATAAACCAGTCACTCAGATTCAGACGCGTGTAAGTAGGCACTAAGAAGACTCTTGAAGGCAGGAAGGGAAGATGCTGATTTTATAGTGCCAGGAAGAGAGTGCCAGAAATATATCGACGAAAGCAGAAAAGAATTTCTGTAGGCAGTAGTTCTATGAGCCGGAATGTGGAAAGTTTGAGCAGCCAATGAAGCTAGTCGGTCAGATAGCTTCAGTGACGGATCAGGAGCAATAAACAGCTCACTGAGATACACAGGCGAACTCATATAAAGAATACGATATATCTGACATCGAAAAAAGTACAGCTGCCTATTCTCAACAGTGAGCCACCTCAGTTGACGTCTGTAAGGAGTAATATGTTCATCATATTTTAAATTAAAAATGAAGCGAATACAGCAATTGACAAGACGTTGTAATTTGGTGTTTAACTCATCTTTACTAAGACCATGATAAACAAGACAACAGTAGTCAATATGAGGCATGATGAGAGTGACGACCAGCTTTATCCTAAGGTTGGTGGAAAGAGAATTTTTATTAAATTTTAGATTATGCAATGCAAAGTGGACTTTTTGCGAGACTAACGAGATGTGTTTAGTCCAAGAGAGATTGGACGTAAATACCACACCTAAGTTTCTCACTTTACTTACAAATGGTAGAGGAGTGTTATTCACGATATGGGAGATAAACAGCCAAGATCGATACCATTGACATAAGCTTGACTACCAAATATAATGACCTTAGACTTGGCTGGGTTGAGCTTGAGTCCATTCCTGTTAGCATACTCAAAAACTGCATTGGCATCTCTCGACATTAGCTCCAAAGCAAGGGGGATATCAGCAAGTGAACACTGACGGTAAATTTGAACATCATCTGCGAAAATCATATGAAACACATAAGAAAGTATATAATATTTAAAAAAAAAGGTAAAGAAAGGCGCCAAGTACACGCATAGTAGTGTATATGTTGTTACCTCGAAAAAAAAAACAGTGGTAGTATTATACTTTAAAAAAATCTAAGTAACAAGTGGTAGACGAAATCTTTGTATCTTGAAAAATCTCGAAAAAACCTAAACAGTAGTATCTTCACCTCGAAAAAAAACAAAGTAGTAGTATTATACCTCGAAAAAACCTAAGTAACAAGTGGTGGACGTAATCTTTGTATCTCTAAAAATCTCGAAAAAACCTAAACAGTAGTATCTTCACTTCAAAAAAAAAAACAAAGTAGTAGTATTATACCTCGAAAAAACCTACGTAACAAGTGGTGGACGTAATCTTTGTATCTCCAAAAATCTCGAAAAAACCTAAGCAGTATTATTTTTATTTCCAAAATATTATTACTCAAGTGATACACATCACAAAATTACGTTACCTTATCAAAAAATGAGTCACGCTTTAAGTGATCTATTATTTTTACAATTACAAAAAAGAAATGATATCTCTTTTTAAATTACAGCGCCAATTACAGAGAACAAACACTGAGAAAAAAAATTTGTCAATCCCAAGAAATATTTAGTCCGATACGTTCAACTAAACATTTTAGTTAGTTAACTAAACATTAGTTGAATTAATTAATTCTTGATTAAAAAAACGAAATAAATTGTTGAAACAACTAATATTTAGTTAACTAACTAAAATGTTTAGTTGAACGTATCGAACTAAATATTTCTTGGGATTAACAATTTTTTTTCTCAGTGTATTTTTCGAGATACAAAGATTACGTCTACCACTTGTTACTTAGGTTTTTTCTAGGTATAATATTACTACTGCTTTTCTTCGATTAGAATAAAAAACTGAATCATGAAGAATTACACAGAGGTAACAGTACAAAATACAAATATTTTATTAAAATATTTAAACCCAACAAGGGAATACAAGGTATTTAAATACAAAGTTTATATATGTATTTTAAAAAATTTAATTGCATCGCAAAGAATTACAGAGGTAACAGTACAAAAAATAAAAATATTTTATTAAAATACATAAATTTTTCTTGTCAAAAAACTTGGCGCTGCTAGACCTCAAAATTAGGTCAGCCTGGTGTGTATGTTCGAGCTAGTGGGGGTGGGCGATGTGTGTGTGTGTGTGTGTGTGTGTGTGTGTGTGTGTGTGTGTGTGCGTGTGCGTGTGCGTGTGCGTGTGCGTGTGCGTGTGCGTGTGCGTGTGCGTGTGCGTGTGCGTGTGCGTGTGCGTGTGCGTGTGCGTGTGCGTGTGCGTGTGCGGGTGCGGGTGCGGGTGCGGGTGCGGGTGCGGGTGCGGGTGCGGGTGCGGGTGCGGGTGCGGGTGCGGGTGCGGGTGCGGGTGCGGGTGCGGGTGCGGGTGCGGGTGCGGGTGCGGGTGCGGGTGCGGGTGCGTGTGCGGGTGCGGGTGCGGGTGCGGGTGCGGGTGCGGGTGCGGGTGCGGGTGCGGGTGCGGGTGCGGGTGCGGGTGCGGGTGCGGGTGCGGGTGCGGGTGTGGGTGTGGGTGTGGGTGTGGGTGTGGGTGTGGGTGTGTGTGTGGGTGTGGGTGTGGGTGTGGGTGTGGGTGTGGGTGTGGGTGTGTGTGTGTGTGTGTGTGTGTGTGTGTGTGTGTGTGTGTGTGTGTGTGTGTGTGTGTGTGTATAGAATAAGTATAGAATAAGTGATATCTATATTTGTAAAAAGTCTCTCTCTCTCTCTCTCTCTCTCTCTCTCTCTCTCTCTCTAGCAGCGCCAAGTTTTTTGACAAGAAAAATTTATGTATTTTAATAAAATATTTTTATTTTTTGTACTGTTACCTCTGTAATTCTTTGCGATGCGATTAAATTTTTTAAAATACATATATAAACTTTGTATTTAAATACCTTGTATTCCCTTGTTGGGTTTAAATATTTTAATAAAATATTTGTATTTTGTACTGTTACCTCTGTGTAATTCTTCATGATTCAATATTTTATTCTAATCGAAGAAAAGCAGTAGTAATATTATACCTAGAAAAAACCTAAGTAACAAGTGGTAGACGTAATTTTTGTATCTCGAAAAATACACTGAGAAAAAAAATTGTTAATTCCAAGAAATATTTAGTTCGATACGTTCAACTAAACATTTTAGTTAGTTAACTAAATATTAGTTGTTTCAACAATTTATTTCGTTTTTTTAATCAAGAATTAATTAATTCAACTAATGTTTAGTTAACTAACTAAAATGTTTAGTTGAACGTATCGGACTAAATATTCCTTGGGATTGACAAATTTTTTTTCTCAGTGTATGTTCTCTGTAATTGGCGCTGTAATTTAAAAAGAGATATCATTTCTTTTTTGTAATTGTAAAAATAATAGATTACTTGAAGCGTGACTCATTTTTTGATAAGGTAACGTAATTTTGTGATGTGTATCACTTGAGTAATAATATTTTGGAAATAAAAATAATACTGCTTAGGTTTTTTCGAGATTTTTGGAGATACAAAGATTACGTCCACCACTTGTTACTTAGGTTTTTTCGAGGTATAATACTACTACTTTGTTTTTTTTTTGAAGTGAAGATACTACTGTTTAGGTTTTTTCGAGATTTTTAGAGATACAAAGATTACGTCCACCACTTGTTACTTAGGTTTTTTCGAGGTATAATACTACTACTTTGTTTTTTTTCGAGGTGAAGATACTACTGTTTAGGTTTTTTCGAGATTTTTCAAGATACAAAGATTTCGTCTACCACTTGTTACTTAGATTTTTTTAAGGTATAATACTACCACTGTTTTTTTTTTCGAGGTAACAACATATACACTACTATGCGTGTACTTGGCGCCTTTCTTTACCTTTTTTTTAAAAAAGGTAATTTTGTACTGATATCACGCCTTTTTGTAGTATTACGCATTGTATAAACAGTATGTACAGGGTGTTATTTCGAGGTATAATACTACCACTTTGTTTTTTTCGAGGTAACAACATAATACATATGCACTACTATGCGTGTACTTGGCGCATTTTTTTACCTTTTTTTTGAAAAAGGTAATTTTGTACGGATATCAACAACCTGTTCACCGTTCTCTGGATAGAATTGTAACACTGCTCTTGCGCTTCTTGACAGACATGCATACAACGTTGATAAGAAACGATATAAACGTCTTGTAGGATTGTGCAAAGTTTTGCTTGCATAGCACAACCACAAGCGCAGAAATACTGACAGCCCCATCAAACGTACCAGCTTTAAATGGCAATCCTTGACCTAAAAAATAAAATAATGTATTAATATGATATTATGGCTACGGTCAACGTGACAAATGCTTCGAAGCATTCCTCTTCTCTTTTCTTTCAATGAAGAAAGAAGGAGAAGAAGAACGCTCCAGAGCATTTGTATCACGTTGACCGTAGCCTATATATCAAAATATATATAATATCAACAACCTGTTCTCACCGTTCTCTGGATAGAATTGTAACACTGCTCTTGCGCTTCTTGACAGACATGCATACAACGTTGATAAGAAACGATATAAACGTCTTGTAAGATTGTGCAAAGTTTTGCTTGCATAGCACAACCACAAGCGCAGAAATACTGACAGCCCCATCAAACGTACCAGCTTTAAATGGCAATCCTTGACCTAAAAAATAAAATAATGTATTAATATGATATTATGGCTACGGTCAACGTGACACTACAAATGCTTCGAAGCATTCCTCTTCTCTTTTCTTTCAATGAAGAAAGAAGGAGAAGAAGAACGCTCCAGAGCATTTGTATCACGTTGACCGTAGCCTATATATCATTCATCGCACAAAATTTTTTAATTGCAAATCGGAAACGTACCTCGAGTTGAGCTCTTCTGCGATCAACGAAGTCGGGATCGAACGTGTCAGTCGTCACTTTCTGCCAAGCGTAGAGAACCTTCTTTTCCGGCAGCGATAGTAGATGGGTGCGTTCAGCCGATACTCCGCTAGCCTAGCAATCGTGAGCAGTCGCTCGTTTCCTCTCCTTTTAATCCATTGGGTCAAAGGAGAGGAAACGAGCGAAAACGAGCGACTACTCACGATTGCTAGGCTAGCGAAGTATCGGCTGAACGCACCCAATGTAGGGATACGAAATCTTTAGATAAGCACGAAGCAATTCAATTCAGTATATCGCCGGCACGATTACGGTGTTACTGCCGTTTCGCGTACGCGCGTATGCGCGCGTTGTCGCACCTTACCTCGCGACGCGTAATAAAGAGTCACACGATCGGTCTCGCTCCGCGCGTACTACCGTGTCTCTCGATCGATCGAGATAGGTTAACTGATCAGATGATGAACTGACTGAGAGGATAGCGCTCTAAACGAACGCACTGTCTGCACTGCACTGCACTGCGACACTAACGCCGCTAGCCGCCAGTGTCGAAAAAGTGAAAGTGACGTTCTCTGTTTGTTACATGTATGTTATAAAGAAAAGCGGTTGACGGAGACGACGTATCTTAAAAATAAATTTTCGCATTTGGACTTTGCGTCGCAATATCTCCGCTCGTAGGGCACGTAGCGGAATATTATGAGAGAAACCCCCACCTAATTGGACCCCAAGCTATCGATCAAGCCTACTTAGAACTTGATCCGTTCACTCGTTATCGAGATCTCAACATCTCGGGTACTCGCAACCCGTCGCGTCGCGTAAATGAGTCACGGTCGGTCTCTCTCCGCGTGTACTTGGCGCGAGACACTACCGTGTCTCTTGATATATCATTAATAAACAGAGAAAACAACAATGGGCCAAGCACGGAGCCTTAAGGAACACCACAAGAAGTGAAAATCCAATCAGAAAGATTGCCAGTATCGTCAATAACAGCTTGAAAGCGTCCGGTCAAATAGGAGAAAATCCAGTTTAGAACTGCATCTGAGAAACCAATCTCCTTAAGTTTAATAAACAGCTGCAAATGAGGGACAGTATCGAACGCCTAGCTGAAGTCGAACAGTATCATAATGGTCAAGAGTCCAACGTCAATTCCCTGCCTAATGTCGTTGCAAACACGCAGGAGCGCAGACTACGTGCTATAACCCACACGATACGCAGATTGCCTGGGATTTAGGATATTATGTTGATTCAAGTACTCAACAATCTGCGAAGCAACTATTCTCTCTAATAGTTTAGATAGTTTAGGTAAGTTCGCAATTGGTCTAGTGTCAGACGGGAATAGAGGTGTGCAAGTTTTAGAGAGAGGGCGAATATATGGTTTCTTCCACTTGGATGGAAACAAAGCAGCGTCCAGAGAACGATTAAACAAAGTTGTAATACAGGATGAGACCACTGGCCATGCGATACGGAGAGCATAGAGAGGAATACCATCGGAACCGGAGGCATAAGAGTGGATGGACTGGGCAGTAATAAGCCTGAAAACAGACTGAGCAGAAATAGGTGAGAAAACAAACTCAGGACGATCAGAAGAACGATTTACGGAAGTAATGGCAGAAATGAAGTCAGAGTGTAAGCAAGGAGGTTGAACATTGGAAACAGAGAAATAATAAAAGTTGAGCTGATTAGAAGTAAAGAAATGAAGAGGAAAAGTGTGAGATGACTTTGCAAGACCAAGTCGTGCTAGCTCCCTCCAAAGTTTTGCTGGATCAATAATACCAATAAGAGATTTGAAGTAAAATTCACTTTTCGCACATTTGATGTTAGCATTTAGCTGATTGCGAAAAAGTCGATACATAGCATAGCTTAACAAACAGTTAGTCCGTTTGGCGCGCTTATATAACCGGTTACGATAGCGCAATCGATCAACCAATTCCTTCGTGAGCCATTTCACAGGAGGTTTCCCAACAACAAACACACGTAAAAGAGCAAAGGTGTCAAGTGCTCTTAGTAAGTGATGAGACAGTACCTCACAAAATCCATCGACATCCGCATCATTAGACAAACCATCGATCGCGGCTCTCACCTCGCCAGCAATAGAACCGAGAAATTCAGTGAACACTGAACAATCTATGCGCTTGTAATTACGTCGAGAAATGAATTGATGAGATGTATGATTAGCATTAAGTGTTAAAGAGAGCGCTATGATATCGTGCCCAGCGATAAAAGGACTCGTAGACTTCATGAATGATGTTACCTTGTCTGCATCATCCACCGCAAAAATATCAAGCCACGAGTCAGAACAAGCTGTATGATGCGTAGGACTAGAGTCCACAATATGTAAAGATAAGCTAGACATGATTCTAATAATTATATTCCTATAAAGGTGCGAGAATCGAGCTAATGACTCAACAAACTCATGTAAGAAGAGTCCCTTAGGTCTCCTATAGATGGACGCAAGAAGCACCAAATCGCCACTTGACAGACGCACCTCGATAAGAAGATACTCAGGTTCATTAACACAGACGTTGCTTGAGGTAGCTAAGATCCTAACCTTAAGCGATTTATGCACATAACATGCTACCCCACCACCAATCTGACTCACACGATCATGTCGGATAAGGAAGTAGTCATCCAGAGCAACTAGTGCGTCTGAGATATTGGCGTTAAGCCATGTCTCAGAGACCGAGATTATGTGATAAAAGTTAGCATGGAAGTATGATCGAATGTAGTCGATGTGACCTCGAAGAGAGTTTGCATTAAATTGAGCAACACTGAAGTGAGAAGTTCTCAAAGCCGATCGACAAAATGAAACGGAAGATGATAAGCAGTCGGAATGTGCTCGTCAAAGGAGCGTATCAAGGTTGGTACAAGAATTAATCTGAATTACAGGCCCGCCGTCGGACTGTCTGACCCGAACACGTCCATCTCTCACCCACACATACTTATATGATTTCTCCTTGGCGACACGTTTAGTTTGCTGAAGCAGGCCATAAGTCTCCTTAGGAAGCAGTTTGTTGACGTAGACCATCGCCTATCTGAGTCATTACCGCATACTTCTCTCTGTTTCAGCGTACGCCGCGCACGCTTTTTAGAGATAACAATATCACGCACGGCCGGAGAAGCTAAGGTAACAACTAACGAACGACGAGAAGATGGCGACGTTGTGCCAGATGCTGCAGAAGGAGGCTTCCGTATGACAGCCCTGACATCAAGAACATGACAAGATAAATCAGGGATATCGAGAGCAGCGAATACATTGCGCACACACGCGGAGGGAGTGATAGAAAGAGCGCAAGGCAAACCCGATATAACAAGCTCATTCTCAGATTGAGTCGGCGGAACAAGCGAACGACTTTGATCATCTCTCAGCTCACGGATCTCACTCCTAAAAGCAACGCATTGCTGCTCCAACTCTACAATACGATCACTATTGGACTCAACTCTGCTCGCAATGCAGCTTAGCCTATCAAGCTTATCCATAAGTTCGTTGTTAGTACGCTGCTGCTCCTCAACAAAAGCAGAAAAACGACTATTCGACTCGCGCAACTGCTTATTTAATTTAACGTTAGACGCACTCAGCTGTTCCGTTAGGCTGTAACCGAACGATGCTTTATCGGGTCACGAGAGACGCTGATTTGTCCTAAAAGTCATCGGTCGCCACTCGGTTTTACCTATTTCTACCGAGAAAGTAAGTATCTTAGCTGTGAACGACGAAATGGTTCCTCAATTCGCTTAAACAATTCAAATTTCAGAATCCCGCCACGGGGTCCTCTTCACCATCGCCTACGATCAGGGACTTGATATCAATCGCCTCCCGATGTCGTCCAGGTGCGGAGATTGGGCGTCACCCGCTCGATCAGGTAAGTACGAGTACGATAATTCCCTAATTCCCTCTAAATATTGAATTCCCGCCAGGTGGTCTCCATCTGGGGCGTCTCCTCTCGGATCTGTGCCATCAATCGCCAGGCCGAGTCAACGTGGGGCCAAGATGGCGCGACACTCGCTCAATCGGCTAAGTCCCAACATCGAAGGTTCAAAAAACTAACTAATTCTCTTTTATTTTCAGGTTTTTCCTACACGGTCCTCATCCCCCTCGCCGGTGCTATGGATCAACGCTATCGTCGATGCCCAAGGTCACCGCGTATAGGATATACCGCGTCACCCCGAGAACTGTTGCCCGAACCCCCACTAATGTTATAAACTTTTAGCTTTTTGCGGCGCGGTCCTCATCAGTGACCTCCCCGGAAGCAGACCCGATGATGATTTGCGATCCGGATGGACTCCTTTGCAAGATGGCGCGACACTCCGCTTGGTCAGGTAAGTAGAAGGTAAGAAATCGTTAACTTTGTATTTATGTTCACAAATGATTCTTCCATTTATTCATTATTATCGTTTCACACAGTTGGTTGTTAACAATTATTAGTTTCGCCCAAGATGGCGGTCGCACGTCTCGCAAAGTGCGAAGTGTTCGTTTACGGTACGTCCAAACCTTCCGCCTTTCGTATCGGCGGCAGTAACGCGTTTCGCGGGCGTTGCCGGTTGTTATGAGCGCTGAGTTGAATTATATTCGTAATCCGGTTCGTAATCGCGATTGTTCGAACGATACTCCGTGATATACGCGCAAGACAAAACGTGTTATACCTTCGAGCGTTCCCGACAGACTGCCTCGAGCAATCCTGCTCTTTCGGGCTCTCTACCTACGGCAAGTTACCCCCACTATGAGATATCGGCCGCTTTCTCCTCGCGGTACTTTTCCGTTCGCCGCGTTAACAATGGTTGTTTACGAGTTTCGCATCGCCAGGTGTGCGCCAGATGTTCGTCGCTACGCAGTTACAATAGATGTTGTTCACTCCTGGCTATGCCCTATGCTCGCGGTGGAAATTTCCACTCGGAGTACTATGTACTCGACGCCCTGAGGCGGACCCCGGGTAGTGGTTTTCTATTTCCCACAATTTTCGTTCTAGGACGACGCCGACCGGTGCGCACGTCCTCTCCTACGTTGTTTTACGCGACCCCGGGTCAACTTCCCGAAGAAGATGTCCGCGTCGCGATCGCGACCTCTGCCGTTGACGGCAACCCCCTGGTCTCCCTTCCACGGACCTTCCCAACCCGATTCCGGCCTGAGACCTCGTGGACGACGTCCGGTTGCCGAGTTCCGGCGACATGTCGCCGGATCTCCCGTCCGGGCGGTCGGATCTTGGCGCCGACCTATCTCCTGGGTGTACCAGGTCGGGTTTAGCGAGACCCGCTGGTATTTCCCCGTAGATGACGCTCGGTTGCTCATCTGGCCTCCTGGTGGCCGTATCACGCTCCAACTTAGTTGGTTCTCTCCCGCTCGGTTTCGCGGTTCGAACTCCGCTGTGACACTTGTCGCAGTGCCCCGAATTTTTTGACCCGGGTACCCTGTCGCGCTAACTCGCGACCCAGTGCGCGAATCACGTCGATTTTTCGCGAGTCGCCTTATTCCGGCTTCGTGATGCGGACCGCGCATCTACTGTTTGCGCGACGCACGCCATTTCATGGCTTCGTTGCTTTGTCGCGCTAACTCGTGACCCAGTGTACGGATCGCATCGATTTTCCGTGGGTCACCTTATTTTGATTCCGTAATGCGGACCGCGTACCCCCCGTTCGCGCGGCGCACGCTATTCCATGGCTTCGGTGCTCTGTCGCGCTAACTCGTGACCCAGTGTACGGATCGCGTTGAATTTCCGTGGGTCACCTTATTTTGGCTCCGTGATGCTGACCGCGTACCTCCCGTTCGCGCGGCGCACGCTATTCCATGGCTTCGGTGCTCTGTCGCGCTAACTCGTGACCCAGTGTACGGATCGCGTTGAATTTCCGTGAGTCGCCTTATTCCGGCTTCGTGATGCGGACCGCGCATCTACTGTTTGCGCGACGCACGCCATTTCATGGCTTCGTTGCTTTGTCGCGCTAACTCGTGACCCAGTGTACGGATCGCATCGATTTTCCGTGGGTCACCTTATTTTGATTCCGTAATGCGGACCGCGTACCCCCCGTTCGCGCGGCGCACGCTATTCCATGGCTTCGGTGCTCTGTCGCGCTAACTCGTGACCCAGTGTACGGATCGCGTTGAATTTCCGTGGGTCACCTTATTTTGGCTCCGTGATGCGGACCGCGTACCTCCCGTTCGCGCGGCGCACGCTGTTCTATGGCTTCGGTACCCTGTCGTGCTAACTCGTGACCCAGTGTACGGATCACGTCGGTTTTTTCACGAGACATTTTCTCTGAACTTCGTCGTCATGCGGACCACGTCAAAGATTGTGTTTGGCTCGACCGCCGTATATATATTCGCGCGTCACCGCGATCCATGCGCGAAAAACAAAATAAAATTTTCTACAGCCGGGCCGTGTGCCTTTCGGCCGATAAGGAAACTGAAATAATAATAATCGGATCGGGAAAATCTATCTTACTTTTTAATCCTTACACACTACATGGAGCCGCTGCTCCGCGAGCACGGTCGCAAACTTACCACTAATCGCGCCGGACGGACCTTCAAAATAAAATAAACGAAAATAAAATTACTTTAACCCCTTTCACCCCGCGAATTTAATCGGGTAACAAAATATTCCTCCGGGTCAGGATTCCCTGTCGTGGTCCGTCCTCGGAACGCTTCGGAGGGCTGGCCTTAGGCCGGGGCGTCTTCTATCTTCCTCGCGGAATCCTCCCCGGAAGAGATGCTCCCGAACTCCTCGTCCAGCTCGTCCTGTTTGTCTGGCGTCGCTACCTGCGTCGCCACCGTCCTTATTCCTGTCGGTTGGTCGACACGGGGCGTGCGGTTGCAAGGCGAAGCAAAAGCTCATTGGTAGAGTTGTTACACTGAGATTGCGATAGAGTGTTGGTGTCCACGAGAGAAGCCATCACGTCAAAGTTGAAAGACGGCACAGTATCACTAACCTCAGGAGTAAGAGGTAAACTTAAAGACGACAATGACCTGCAACAAGTGTCTGCGTACTTGGTAACCGAGTATGGCTTGACGCAACCCGGATGAAATGATCTCCCACACTCACACTCAACAGAAATAGTCGCAATCGTCTTTCTGCACTTAGTGCACGCACGCAGCATACCCACTAAACACACCCACGGTATATGTCAAAGAGACGCTGAGTCGAGCTGCAATACACACGCAAAAAGCAGTCGCACGAAAGTAAAATAAAGTACGGTGAAGAAGCAATTCACAATTTGCATCATATGCAAACTCATGCATAAAAGTACAATACAAGCATTATTAGTAGCACCGACTGATAATAGAATGTCTCAATATAATAATTAATGTTGCTTCAGATTTATCAAATGTACTGAAACTGCCCAAGATAACGAGATCAAATTCTGAAAGCATACATTTCACTATTAGCACAAAGCAAGATATGATACGCATAAAAATATCATGCTAGAATCTTAACTTAATTTTACTATGTTACACGAAGCGTAAAATTAAAATTGCTAAACTGTATATGCT
Organism: Temnothorax americanus; assembly: GCF_048541705.1. Lineage (NCBI taxonomy): Eukaryota > Metazoa > Arthropoda > Insecta > Hymenoptera > Formicidae > Temnothorax > Temnothorax americanus. Next base: position 276,109 of record NW_027509806.1, read on the forward strand.
ACAAGATAATGCACACCAACAAATCATAGGATCACTTATGCAATAAAAGATTAACTTACACTATAATATGAAAACAATACTTAAAATTATACAGGTATAGATGAAGTCAATTATCGAGCACACAGTATACACGCATCTATACCTGATTCACATCGCACACACCTGCACTGTGAAGGCGCCGCTAGAGACAACTCGAAGTCACACCACTATCGATTGACGCGTCGATATCGATATTGAACTCGATGGCACGCCAGGGTTGCGTTCCAAAATTCACTCTGGGTAACTAAAATCTATAGTTTACGTTGTAACCGAACGGAGGAGTGATATTCCCCCCGATTTATATTTAGGTGTCACCGACACGGTCGCCACTCGATTTTAACCCTCAAAACGAGAAAGGATGACGCTAAATATTAGGATTTTCCCAACCTTTCGACGCCTCGCTGATTCCTCTTTCCTTGTTTCTGTTTCAGGTCGCCCCGTTGCCGCTGGATCTTGGATCGTCGATGGACCAAGCACCTCGGACCTCTTCTGGACTGCAGCTGTGCACCGCTGACTGTGTCTCTGGATCTGCGCTGGACCGACTTAGGATCTCCCCGAACGGACTTGGGATCGCCAACAGGTAAGTATCAGGATCAGGTAAGTATGTCTTTTAGGTAGGTTACCCGCACACGAATAAATTTGAGTACTCTGATTTCCTTTAGCAAATAAAATATAATCTATTTTATTTTATTTCAGGTTGTACAAATATCGCGTGACCGACTTAAGTTTTAACGCGTCTACCGCGGGATATGTTACGCAGAGTCTAAGTGTTGATCGTAAGGCTCTCAAGACCGAGTCGACTGTACTTGTTGAAGCTCTAGAGCGGAATCCCCGATGCTTGGGTTTCGCTTGGGCTCCCGACTTCGGGGATGATTCCCCACTCTGGTGTAACTCCGCCTTCCCACATCTGTTTCGCACCTGTCCGTCTTACAGTGGCAGGTGCCGCACGTCGCTTCCGCGTTCCATTGTGACAGATGTTGCCTCGAACAAAAAGCCCATTGTGTCTTATTATTCACATTCCACCGTTCTGAGCAATAGTTCTCGCAATAACAGGTTTTTCATACCTCTCGAACATTCCTTCGAGCATCTACCCGGTGTCCCATTTCCGTTAATTAATAATTAAATTTCTGTTAATCTGAATCATGTCATTAATTTTTGCATTAGAACTGGGACCCCGCGTTCACATTTTGTTTCTTATGACTAACGTTTCGCTTTCGGTTTCGTGAAGCCTCGTGGTACAGCCACTGGTCATTTGTCGCATGATTTGGCCAATTGTTATATACGGGCTCGACTATTTAGCCCACGGCGGTTGTCTTACCGTTACTATTTCATCGCTAGGGCTTTTGTTTCGCGAGTTCCGTTTACCCTGTATATTAGATTTCGTGGTCACCCGTTACGCTCTCTCCGATATACCCGGTGCTCCTATACGCGCGCGAGTCCTTGGTAACGCTCTCGCGCCTCCCCTACCTTCGATCAGCTGACCGTTGGTCGTGATCCGTTTCTGGCAACGCCCCGTGTGCGCCCCCGGTCTCCATTCGCCGCCCGGTTGACCCGTTTGCCTCCGGCCGTTACCGCGCCTCCGTGGTATCCCGATCTTACATTTCGGGCGTTCGGCACGCCGCTCATTCGTATGTTTGCGTTGGTCTCGCCAACTATTACACGCTCGCATGGTCTGTTTGCCGGCTTGGCCCTTTGCTCGCTCAGATCGCTTACCACTCCACTTGGTAACTCGATTTCACGGTTTACCCAGTGCGCCCATCGATTGCCGGTGTCCGCGGTGTTTTCGCGGCCTATTTATCCCTATGGCATCGTCAATCGGTCATTTGATCTTGTGATTCGCGTTCCTTTACCATACCGCATGGTAAGGCGATCTCTTTACCTACTTGTTCGCTACGTTATCTGTTCGCGGTAATCCTCCTTTTGAGGTGTTCTTATTACCCTCGCGTCGTAACTTTATTGTTCGCGTCGTTTGTTTATCCGGTTCGCTTACCACCACGTGTGGTAAGCCGATTTTCGGTTTCGCGCGCTTCGCTGGACTTTTGATGGTTGCTTTGTATTAATATCTATCTTAGTGATTCGTCCGCGTTGTTTTTGTCCCGATCCGCCCGGTGGCTCGGTTTATTTCATTACCATCTTCTTCGTTGTGAACGTACCTTTATCGCGCAGTAGTTCTCAGTCCCCTCAGGGGTTATCTACTTGAATCTTATCGATTTCTCAAATCTTTGTCTTTAACTTATCGGGTTTGTACATTCTTGGTTCTTGGGACAAATTAATCTTTGTACTTATTTAAACCAAAATAACATAATCTTTTTATTCAAGGAGAATAAACATTTTTTCTTGTTTGCGTGAGTTCGCATACAATTAAACGAAAATAAAATTTTACACATCTGTGATTAAATAACGAAATTTAAACTTTGTGTGACTAGTAGTCCCATTGATTCCTCCCATTTTGTCTTACCGTATTACCTAAATCTTAGCCTACTTGTCTTACACGTTATTAACTTAATCCTAATATCTGCAATCTTAAGTCTATATGTACATCTCGCACCTTATATTATCGCCCCGCGTCGCACGGCGCTCAGCCGCTCCGCCACCGTCGTCGCGTCTCTCTTAGCCGCTTGGATTCGACGTCACTGTGCCCTCACTATTTCGGGGCTCGCTCGGTCGTCTCTCCCTTCCGGTGGTGACACTGGTTTGTACCCCTTCTCGCCCTGGTCGTACTTCACCAAGGGGTGCGGCAGTATTATGTCTCCCATGATCTTAGGTTGCCTCCTCGCCTGGTCGCTGGTCGTCGTCGTTGCAGCCGCCGGCTGCAACGTCACGTACACTATAGCATTTTAGTTAACTAGAGTGAGTTTTGGAACATGACCCAGGACAGCAGGTGTAGGAAAGAACAGATCAAGCGGCAGGCACATGCGCAGAAGAAAACGACATCCTCCATGGAATGATTCTCAGAAATAATATTGCAATAATGAGAAACACTCGTCATGCAAATAGCGAGAATCCAGCGATAGCCCGATGCGTACTGACAACAGCACGTGACGAGCAACAAAAAGACTTGCATAAACCTGCAACAAATGAGCCCGAAGGCAGCTTGCGGCAGAAATATGTCCAATTAAGACAGGAGCAACACAACGGATGTGCACACACCGTACTCACCAGAGAGAGAAAAAGAGAGAGAGAAAGAGAGAGAAAGAGAAAGAGAGAGGGAGAGAGGGAGAGAGGGAGAGGGGGAGAGGGGGAGAGAGAGAGAGAGAGAGAGAGAGAGAGAGAGAGAGAGAGAGAGAGAGAGAGAGAGAGAGAGAGAGAGAGAGAGAGAGAGAGAGAGGGGGGGAGAGAGATAGATAGATTGATAGATTGATAGATTTATTATGCCCGAGCAATGGCTAAGGGGCAAAAGTGTATAAATGTAGTTATAAACATAATTATAAGCTCTCAACAAAATATAACGTAAGATTAACATATTATACTAATTCTAACGAAACTTAAAACTAACAAAATAGTACCGCTTGAACACAATAAAAAGGGAGGAGACTGATCACTCAGACTCTGACAAAAGCAAAAACTCGCAAAGAAGACTTTTAAAAGATGCTATAGATGCTGCCGATGTGACTGTATTAGGAAGTGAGTGCCAAAAATAAACAGCGGAAAGATGGAATGAATTTCTGTAAGCCACTGTTCTGTGAGCAGGAATATGGAAAGTTTGAACAGATAATTCAGCAAGACAATTAGATCGCTTGAGTGATGGATCAGGAAAGGTGAAAAGCTCAGACAAATAGGTGGGCGAACGCATGTGTAGAATACGATACATCTGGCAACCGAGAAAATAATGCCGTCTATTTTCAACAGAAAGCCATCCCAGTTGTCGTCTATACGGTGTGATATGGTCATCACGCCTAATATCGAAAATATATCGAATACAACAGTTAACTAGTCTTTGCAATTTGATGTTTAATTCTTTGGTCAGGTCATGATATACGAGACAGCAGTAATCAATGTGAGGTAAAATTAATGTTGTAACAAGTTTGATTCTAAGCTGTTTGGAAAGAGAGTTCTTGTTGAACTTCAATTTGTTCAACGCATGATGAACTTTCTGTGAGATAAGCGAGATGTGTCTCGTCCATGATAGATTAGATGTAAAAATAACACCTAAATTTCTTACCTCACAAACGAATGGTAAAGGCGTGTTGTTTACAACAATGGGTGGGAGACGACTGATATCAATACTACTTATGTGCGCTTGACTGCCAAATATAATAACCTTGGATTTTGCAGGGTTAAGCATGAGACCGTTAGACGTAGCATAGTCAAAAATAGCATTAGCATCCAACGAAATTAATTCCAATGCACGTAAGATGTTGGAAGGTAAGCATGAATAATAAATTTGAATGTCATCAGCAAAGATCATATGCATCACATAACGTAATATTTTATATATATCATTGATGAAAAGTAAAAACAAAAGAGGACCAAGTACAGAGCCCTGTGGGACTCCTAATGAGGTAAACAGCCATTCCGAAAGATTACCAGTGTCATCAATAACCGCTTGAGAACGACCTGTTAAGTACGAAAAAATCCAATTCCAGAGAGAGAGAGAGAGAGAGAGAGAGAGAGAGAGAGAGGAATAAATGGGTGCATGCAAATTACATACATACATCAGAGAAAGAAATAATACGAGAGATATCTGTCCTTGTCTAACGAGGCATCTGTACGACATATCTGTCAAAGCTCGTTCTTTGAAACAACTTCATAGATCGCAAAATCATTTTACAGGAATAAAGTTTAGGTACTAATAAAGGGTGGGATTGTAAAATAATTAGTAATAATTGAAGAAATTGTAAAAATGCCTAACGAGAAATCTGTATCATATATCTGTCTTGGTTCAATTGCTGTGTTAGGAACCAGACAATGTAGCCAACCCCGAAACTGCCCAAAGCAGCGTGCGCTATTGCGCCATCTCTCGCAAGATCCGTGAATTACTGCTGTGACATGATTGCTGCTCTGCGTGAATATTTTTGTGAAAAATATACACGATCGTTTCAAAGCTCTCATTTTTATTCCGGGCTTTCAATCTCAATTTCAAAGGTACATTATTGTTTGTGCACGTTTTCTGAAGGGTAGGAAAGTTTAATTTCGTACATATTACTTATACAGCTGTTTATATTAGAAAAGAAGGTTATGAGGTGACAGCATTTAAAATTTTTTTTTAATTATTACTAATTATTTGATAATTCCACCCTTCATTAGTACCTCTACTTTATTCCTGTAAAAGGATTTTGCGATCTGTAAAGTTGTTTCAAAATGAGACTTTTGAAATGTAATTGTCGGTAATTTGGACGGCTTTAGCATCCCCTTAAACACTTAAATACTTTTAAAGCGTCACTAATCTACATAGGTTAGTTGACGCGCTTTAAATACTTGAATACTTTTAAAGCGCGCGTCACTAACCTATTAAACCAACACCCCGAAGGGATCAGTATTCTGCTACGTCCACGTCGTTGATTCTGGGTAATGCCGAGAGCAGGACACACACACATTCCAGAAAGGGTTTGGACTTGGTAAACACACGCACGCATGAACAACTATCAATAAGCATTTTGTGTGTGGAAAGTACAGCGAGTCTCATAAGCATACGTACTTTGCATACGAACGTAAACGCATTATGGCTATTCATCGCTCATTTATGAGCTTCCTTTTAAGATTAGGAAAAAAATTTATATAACGTTTTTATAGGGAATTTAATACTCTATTTTTTTTATTTGAAACATTTTTTTATCCGATGCATATTTTTGACTATAGAAGCAAAAATATAGAAAAAGTCGCATTTTTCGAGGTTTTTTTCAAAAAGGCGGCTCCAATATGTCCGACCGCTAATTTATATTATGATATTCGTAATCAGCAGCCAAAAATACGTCAAAAACGTATTTTTTCATTCGATTTTGAGGTGAGGCAGTACATGTTCACCTTTACCATTCAATTTGTCTGCTAACTCTACGGCGGTAGCATCGTGTACATATACATACACAAGACTTTTTCCACTGAGCGCGTCACGCGTCGCGTCGTGCTCAGTGGAATCAAGCGCGGAATCAAAACATCCTATTTCGATTCCGTCACAAGAATGTAATGAAATGGGATGTTTTGATTGGTTAACTTGTGACGACGCGACGCGTGACGCGCTCAGTGGAAACTCAGCCTTAGGCTGCGTTCCCACTATACGCGTCGCGCGCCGCGTCATGAGTTATCCAATCAAAACGTTTCATTTTAGCTCAGCGAGGACAGGAACCTCGCGTAGAGCAAAAGGGCAAAAGCTGGCTTGATCTCGATGATCAGTACGCATAGAGACTGCGAAAGCACGGCCTATCGATCCTTTTGGCTTGAAGAGTTTTCAGCAAGAGGTGTCAGAAAAGTTACCACAGGGATAACTGGCTTGTGGCGGCCAAGCGTTCATAGCGACGTTGCTTTTTGATCCTTCGATGTCGTCATTTCCGACGCAAGATCTTGCACGATGCGACAGTCTGTTTGCTAGACTTTTGGTTACGTTGTGGCATTTACCAAAGTACCTACAAAATTTCCCAATCTCACGATGTCTCTTTTATGAAGTATTACCATGTCCATAACTTTTGTCTGCCATTTCTTTCGATAAGCTTCCATAATTCTACAAACACAATATAAATGAAAATATTGAATAATTGGAGTAAAAATACCCATTAATAATGCGATAATTAATAATATGTAACCTAAAAAAGATTGAATATGAATTAAATTTATTTCAGATATTTTATAATATATATATATATGTATATACTTACACTCTAATTCAATTAAAGCTGTGTATTACTTTACATACTTTTTTTATTTTTATTTATTAATACAAAATATTTATTTACTTATTATTCAATTGTATAAGTTTGAGTAATATATTATTCATATACATTCATTTTTAACACATATTCTTCAAACGCGACTTTTATTCCTCTTACTAAGGCTGAGTTTCCATTGAGCGCGTCACGCGTCGCGTCGTCCGAGTTGAACCAATCAAAACATCCAATTTTGATCCCGTCACAAGAATGTAATGAAATGGGATGTTTTGATTGGTTAACTTGTGACGACGCGACGCGTGACGCGCTCAGTAGAAACTCAGCCTAAGTTATGTTCTGCCCGTGCGTTAATTGACGCGACGCATTCAGTGAGAATGGCCGCGTTCAGCAGACACAACTGCAACTGCGTTGTCGCGCGACGCGTATATAGTGGGAACGCAGCATTACATTAACCTATTCTGACTCCCTTTTTAATTCTTACTTATTCACCTCGCTGTCGCTTTTCGCGTTTTCCCCTCAATTACGCCGCTTCCACTCCTCTCAACTCATCCTCTTCTGCCCCCGGCACCTTAACAAACTATCACCTAACTCTAAATATTCGCTAGAATCGCACTCATACACTCTCAGACACTCACTTGTCCACATCCGCTAACACCCCTTCAAGTCCCTAATATTTTTAATATAAAATATGAATATAAATATCTCATAAAGTATTCACTTTTCAATGACTTTACCTTTATACTTTTATACGTAGAATAATAAAAGGAATCGATTGTTGTAAAAAAAACAAAAAAATATTTAAAAGATTGCATTTTATAGACGCATTTAATTTTGCAATATTGCAAATGCAATAATTAATGTTATTACTTGCTTTCTTTTATTATTCTACGTATAAAAGTATGAAAGTAGTCATAGAAAAGTGAATACTTCACGAAATATTTTATATTATATATTAAAAATATTATAATAAAATTTTAAATATCTCAGGAAATTTTTAACGAAAGAGGGCTTTATATTATAGCGTTTTGAAAACGTCTCAACAAGATCTACAACTTTTATTTCAAAGAAAAAAAAGTTTCATTTAATTAATTTAGATAATAACACTAAATATTGGAATATGATAGCGGTACACAAAAAATTGTTAAAGAAGGAAAAATCAATGACGTTTATATTAAATGAGATTAAACAGATCCTTTTACAGCTAACTTAGAAAGCAAGAGAGAAGAATATAAAAATCTATTAAAAAAAGAAGGGGTTCAAAAAAACATTCTACATACACGCACCTTTCAATGAACCTTCAATTTAAATAAATTCTGAAAGTTTAATTAATCTTTCTATTAATCATGATCACGTACAACTACACCAACAAAATTTTTGACAAAAACATTAACCGTGCCGAAGATAATAATTCAGTTATCAAGAACTGCAACTTGAAGAAAATTAATGAAAGTAATGTAACAAACTATTCTTCTTTTTTTAACAATATATCATTACACTCAAACAATAAAAGAAACTAACAAAAAAAGCTATTAATGATTTTGAAAGGAATATTGATAATGTGCAAGAAATTGTTAATAATGCAGAAGCGAATAAACGAGGAAAATTTGTCTCAGCAGATCCAGAATTTGAATTACAGCTCCAAAAAACAACGGGTCAAGTATATAAAACAGTCATACAAAATAGGAACAAATTAAGAATTGTATTTAAAAGAAAATTTAAATTCTTCAATACTTGTGCATTTGATAGTTGTACAGAATTATTAAGAGCTGTTTATGGTATAAGTCAAGAATTTAAAGACTTTTTGTTTAAAAATATTCCACAGGACTTGAATGATTTTGAAAAAACTGATTTTAATTATGCAAAAACCGTTATAGATTATGCTAATACTGGATTGCAAGATAAATTCTACAAACAAAGTGTATATATCCTACATAGACTTTTTGATCACATGCAACCAACTATTGACTGTAACTCTAATGTAAGTACTTTATTTTCGATTTTAATGAAACATTATCCAACATTATCCATCCGAAGTTAATGTGCAAACAATAAGGTGATAAAAAACCCAGTAATACCTGTGCTATCACTGAACTCAATTTGAGAAAATGGTTATAAAAATCTGGAGAATGAAATAATTAAATACATTAGTAATAAAGTTGTATATTGCTCTAAATGTCATCAAAATACAGCAATTAAGGAATTTAAAATAGGACAGTACTTATTGTGCATTGATACAAATGATGTATATGTAAAATCAAATTATGCTTAAAATAATAATTTTCAAAATTTTAAAACTAACTTAAGGGGCTGCTGGAGTGACGGCCGAACTTCCTCGATGTCGATAACAGATGTACCGCCCCAGTCAAACTCCCCGCCTGGCAGTGTCCTCGAATCGGATCACGCGGGAGTATTAAAGGCGATCGGCCGCGAGGCCTCACGCCACTCTGACACGCTTGGCTCTGGAACACCGTGACCGCCGGGGCACAAAGCCCTCAAGGCACGCGCTCCGCCTAACCGAGTAAATAAGGAAACGATGAAAGTAGTGGTATTTCACCGGCGATGTTGCCATCTCCCACTTATGCTACACCTCTCATGTCTCCTTACAGTGCCAGACTAGAGTCAAGCTCTCTCTCTCTCTCTCTCTCTCTCTCTCTCTCTCTCTCTCTCTCTCTCTCTCTCTCTCAACAGAGTCTTCTTTCCCCGCTAATTTTTCCAAGCCCGTTCCCTTGGCAGTGGTTTTGCTAGATAGTAGATAGGGACAGTGGGACTTTTTACGCGTAAAGACAAAATTAATATTACATTTAATTATTATCACATTTCATAAACAGCCATACATTGATAATAAATTATTATAATCAATTGAATATGCAAATAATAATAATAATAATATTGTTACGCTCGTCGAGTAAGCTCGCCGCCGTAACACTATCGCGCACTCCACACTCGCGCACGTATTTCGCGGAACTTGCAAAAGAAAAGAGAACTCAAAAGAACTTAAAAAATGCGTTTATTCCAAGCTCGTAAAACAGAACGCGTGCGGATTCCAAAAATACGCCAGACAGAAAATCAATAAATCCATCAACAAACTCCCGTTGTCAAGGAGCGCGCTTCACAGCTTTCCGCGACTTCTCTACTCAGTGTCCAGCACGGGCGTAACAATATAATAAATCACTATTACTTGAGATATTTTTGTTCGATACATTATTGTCTGAGATATTTTTGGACTGAGGCATTTTGGACTGAGATATTTTTGAACTGAGATATTTTTGGACTGAGACATTTTGGACTGAGATATCTTTAGACTGAGACATTTGGGACTGAGATATTTTTCCCCAGACTTTTTTGTGTGAGATTATTTAGGAGAGACATTTTGACTGGGAACCAAACGCGAAAACAAGTTCCCCCGAATTGCACAACAAGAAAAAGATCTATAAACCCTCCAAATCAAGATTTGGAAGCGTAATATAAAAGTATAATGTCGATGTGCATCGTGCGTATGTGTGCGTGCAATGTAGCGTGCTATCCTTGTCTATATCTTTGTCTATACAGAAGGACAGATATAGTCGATAACATAGAAAATGGTAATTTTGTCGGTTATACAGACGGCTCCAGCATCACCTTAACTCGTGATTTCGGGTTTCTGCATAAGCTTACAATAAACGATAAACGCGAAACCCGTCCCGGCTTTGGGGTGTGTCTCCACACGTCCTCGTCAAATTCGGAGCATCGTCTGTTGCCCGCGCACGGAACTCCGTCGCGGCTTTGCAAGCCAGTTCTGTCTCCACCGTTTTGTACCGTGGCCGTCTCCGTCTTAAAGACAACGAAGTCCGTTTAGCCACGCGCATTAGGAAAGTGCAATTTGTGAGACCGCTCGCCTCATTCAACCAGATTAACAATAAACAATACGTATGTGCAATTAAAATCGGAGCCGTTATTTCAAAGTCTTTCCGCCTTGGTTCGCGAACCTTCGTCAAGGTTGTACCATCCAACCCACCACAACAACAAACAATAAGCTATAAACTGTGACGTTGCGGCCCGCCGCTTCGTGGCAGCGCCCCGCCGCCGTCACAAGGCGCGGAAATTTGCGCCCAGGGACGAGCCAGAGAGGCGACGACGAGATCTCCAGAGGCCAAAGAGTCGATATCGTTTCCGCGTTTTGACTATTCTTTTATTTTCATGTGTAATTATAATGCGCGCGGCGCCTCACACACACCACGGCGAATCTTCGAGGGAGTACCGATAACGAAAGGGGTCCGGGAGGACCAAGGACCGAGGAGGGGTGGCGAGAGCGGAAACTACAGGCCTCAGCAATCTGCCTCCACGGAATATCGGCCCGCGGGGTGACTGATGACCGCCCCGAGGGCAACCGGAGGCACACCGGCCAGAACAAAGTCCAGTCCGCTGCCCAGGGACAAATTGAAGAAGTCGCTACGCCGCCGAGGGACCGTTGCTCGCCCCCGATGGATCCACCTTACGACGATCCTGCGTTAGAATATCGCGCGAGCTTGCAAGCTCGCTCTCGATTGGTTGGCACGCCCCTACGGAAGGGGGTGCCGCATCGATTCCGTTATCGAGCGGCGAGTCCGAACGTTCTCTTAAACTACGCGATAGCCGCCCCGAGTCGGGAAAATCTGTTACGCTGCGACGATCCTCCGTACGAGGTGAGGAGCCCTACAAGGAGACATCCCATCGGTGAGGTTGCCCGCAGTAATTAATGGGGAGATGTAACGCCACGACGCCGCCCTCCGGTGCACGCTCTCGTCTGGGATAACGTTGTAATATCACGACGCGTGCGGTCCCTTGAGACCGCGTATCGAATGGCGGCCGACAGCGAGAGCGAAAGGCCTCGGGATGGTATCGTGGCCGCGGAATTGAAATAAAGACGCGATTGCGAGCCTCTGGAGATCAGGATAGATGCGTGGCGAGATCCGTTCCTGCGAGTCCGTTTCGTGCACTGTCCGCGCTCGCGATTGTGTCTCGTGCCTTCCGTATTCCCGGCGTATCAAATTACCAAACATTGCTCTTGTGGAATTTCGCATGCGTCGGCACATCATTCGCGTTAATCGGCCGTCTGTGAGTGGCTAATTGCCTCAGAAAATCGTGCGTGTTAGGGTAATTATGTTCGGATGCGTTGTTCGGTGATTGCGTGTTATTATTGCTCGCGGTAATCCCGCACATTTCCCTCGCGTTTCTTCCCGTATTTCGCGCTACGCCGATTGCCTTGGCGTCTCGTTTTTGCGTTCGGAAATCCCTGAGGACAGTATTGTCTTTGCCCGAATGACTGGCGCTACCTTTGGTCATTTCTCACGTTAGATTAAGTCCGTATTTTCGCGTTGGTTATAGTATTCCGCGTCTCCTTGCGATCGCGTCGAAATTGATCTCGCGTTATTGTGTTGCGTTCGGTCCTCATTACGTTGGGACGTGGCTCACGCCACGATTCATATTTGCGTTAGGCTTAAGATAATTGGCGACAGAATTCTCGCGCGACTCCCGGCATTACGTTCACGCGCTCCGAGCGTGGGGTATCGCCCTTTCGCGATCTTTCCTGCGAGATCTTATTTTCTATTTCTGTAATTATTTCGTGTTTACGGTTGGTGTTCCATATTAATGGTAAGTTTTGTCATACTGTATCTCTCTGATCTAATCGCAGCGCCTTCTGCGCGTTTATTACACGATAACGCCGTACTTCGTTTATTCTGGTGTCCGCGCTATCATTATTTTTTTTGTTTCATCTCGGACGCTCGCGCGACTGATTATATGATTTGCCTGACCGGCCGGAGCCGAATCGGCCCCTATATGTTTCACGCGCGCATTTCTAATGAATAAATGTTATTTTGATTTATTAATTACTTGAGTTCGGAACCTTATTTATGGCGTCTCACCCCGCCAAATATCGCGCCGCCCTTCATCACCCCCGCCCCAGCCCTTAGGTCGAGCTAGCCGATTCTTCGCACATCCGCACGTCTCGCTTTGCGTCTCGTGTTGGCTTTCTTTCGCGATTTCACGGACGCGCGTTGACGCGTCTGGCGCCCAACGGTAAATTCGTTTCGTGAAGTGTCGGAGGTGCGAGGGAATCGTCGGAGAGGCCCGTCATCCCGCTCTCCTTACCTCTTTTGATCCGGCACACGTCTCGGAGCGGTCCGGGAGTGAAAAAGTCGTGACAAAACATACTGCACAGGGGGGGGGGTATGAGGCGCTCCCCGGATTTGCGATTGGTCAACAAAATTTCTCGAAGGACCAGAGGGCCCGTGCCCTCGCGAAAGCGAATAAAGCGAAGCAAGCAAGCGAATATCAAAAATGCGAGGCGACTCACCGTGTCGTTGCCCGGCGCCTCCTGGGTGTCGACGTCGTCCTCCCGTTGGCGAGATCTCTGGCGTGCAAGGCGAAAGCATGCAACAGTCCGGTATAGCAAGCGGGCACGGACAGGCAGGTATAGCAAGCAGGCACAGATAGGCAGGATAGCAAGCAGTCACAGATAGGCAGGATATCGAGCGATTAGGCCTTCGTGGTCTGCGATAGGCGACCGAGCACTCCGAGTTTGCACATGCAAAAACGGTAACGTGTGAGCTTCACGACGTTCGACTGGTGAGTGCCTCTTTTCGGCGTTCTCCGGCTCGCGCACCTGCGAAGTACGGCGCGAGCGAGTACCGAATTCTTCTCATAATTGGAGATGCCACCCGTGGGCGGGCAGCACGAGTCGGGTGAGTCGCGCGAATATCGACAAGTGTACTAATCGCGATCCACCGACGTTTCGCTAATAGGCGCGATAATTCAACCGGTATAATTAGTCAATACGAAAACCGTACCATTAACAATGTGAAACGACAACACGAAATCAATCTTATAATTAACTACTATTTACACTATGATACATGGCGGTGCGCCAAACATTACCGCCCACCAAAATACACCGTATTTTCTATGTTTGAGCGGGTCCCTCCGGTGAGCCGTCCATCGGCAGAGGGCACAGCTTCACCAGAGGGCGACTAAGGAGGCCATCCGCCGTCCTCACCGTAGCGACCCGGGCGACCCCGTCACGACCCGGATGTAATTCCTCGACGCGCCCTCGTCTCCACGCCAAAGGAGGGGCGTATTCGGTTTTTAGAAGAACCAATGTGCCCTTTGATATCGCGTCAGCCGGCTTTAACCACTTTGGTCGTTGCTGGAGGGTGTGTAGATATTCTTCATACCACCGTTTCCAGAACTGTTGGTGCATGTGCTGCACCAGCTGCCATCGATCGAGTCTGCCTATCGGCACCGGGTCTAGGTCGGGATAGGGAACCGCTACGAGCGGCTCTAATGTGATAAAGTGCCCCGGGGAAAGCACCCCGAGGTCGTGGGAATCCGAGCTGGTGGGGCACAAAGGTCGGGAATTCAGGATGGATTTTACCTGTGCTAGGAGGGTACTGAATTTTTCCACCGTGAGGATCTGCGCTCCCACCACGCGTTTTAAGTGGGTCTTTGTCGCCTTAACCCCCGCTTCCCAGAGGCCACCAAAGTGTGGCGCGGAAGGGGGGTTAAAGGACCACTGGATTTGTTCTTGCCCTGAGGCCGCCTCCATGCAGCTGACGAGCTCGCGCTGAGCCCCCACGAAATTGGTGCCGCAGTCGTTGTAGATCCAAGAGCAGCGACCGCGCCTAGCGATGAAACGCCTCAGAGCCGACAAAAACGAGTCTGTAGATAAGGAAAAAGCAAGTTCCAAATGAACCGCCTTTGTGATAAAGCAAACGAAAATACACACGTACGCCTTGAACGGCGTTGCCCCGCGAGAACGACGATTATATACGAAGAAGGGGCCCGCGTAGTCGACCCCGGCGATTGAGAAGGGTTTGGCTTGACGTACCCGGTCGAGCGGTAGGTCCGCCATGGGCGGTTGCAAAGTACGCGGGTTCGCCCGGAAACATTGGTAACATCGCGACAAACAACGTTTGATGGCCTGATAGGCCCCCAGAATCCAAAAATGCTGCAGTAGTAGGTAATGCAACGCTCGACGCCCCGGATGCAAGTGTAGGCGGTGGGTGCGCTCTACTATCAGTTCCGTGAGCCGGTGCTTACCGGGCAACAACGCGGGATGCTTGGCCTCATGAGATATTGCGGAGTGCGTGAGTCTACCGCCCACCCTGAGGACTCCGCGCGCGTCCACGAAAGGGGCGAGTTGTCGCAGAGGTTTGGAGCAATTCTGATTGCGTTTCAATCTATCGAGATCCTCTGCAAAGCGACAAGATTGAACAACTTTAACGAGGTATAGCAGGGTCGAATGGAATTCGACTTGGTCTACAACAAGAGTTCTGTGAGGTGAATTCGACTTGAGTCGATTAACAAAACGAAGGCAATAAGAGAATATTCTAACGAGTTTATCCAATGACGAAAAACGATCGAGAAGCGAATCAACAACAGAAGCAGAGTTTACGACATCAGCAGGATTTACAACATCAAAAGCATGAGATTTTTCTTCCTCCGGAAAATCGTCATTTTCCAATATCGTTTCTGGAGTGGGTTCGAATTCGGCGAGCTACGCAGGGCCAGTCCACCAAAGCTGATGATCCACTAATTCTTGAGGAAACAAGCCCCTTGAGCAACAATCGGCTGGGTTAGACTTGGTGTCGACATGCCTCCAGCAAGAGATATCTGTGTTGGACTGGATGCGGGCCACACGATTACGCACAAACGTCTTCCAACGGTGGGGGGCCGAACGTATCCAGGCGAGCGCGACCTCGGAATCAGACCACGCGTACGTGCCGTCGATAGTAATCTTAGGCCGGAGGATGTTCCCGATATACTCCGCTAAGTCCGACAGTAAAACGGCTGCGCAAAGCTCGAGTCTCGGCAAGGTGATGGCCTTAAGCGGGGCCACCTTTGACTTGGCGCTGAGCATTCGAATCAGTACCCCGTCCTCGGCGACGATTCTAATATATACAACGGCTCCGTAGCCCTGTTCGCTCGCGTCACAAAATCCGTGTATCTCCCGTCGGATTACGTTGGCCATGGCGATAATACGAGGTATGCGAATGGAAGCTAGCGCGGGGAGTTCCGATTTGTATCGTCCCCATCGAGAACATATTTCCGAAGGAGGCCTATCGTCCCACTCTAATTTGAGCACCCAGAGTTGCTGTATCAGTCTTTTAGCTGCAAACGTAAGGGGAGTCAGAAAGCCTAACGGGTCGAAAATACGAGCCAGTTCCGAGAGAATGGTGCGTTTGGTACAATCTCTGTCCAACGGGTGGACCTGAAAGCCGAAGTTGTCCGTTTGAGGATACCAACGAAGTCCGAGAACTTTGAGAAACTGATCTTCCGAGGATTCAAACGATAGCAATGATTGACTGCAAAGCTCTGGATCGAGATCTGCTAAGACTGACGGATGGCTGCTGGCCCATTTCCTGAGCTCGAAACCCGCGGTTTTAAGCAAAGCTTGTAGCTGCCGCTGAAGCTCACGGGCTTCCCCCTCAGATTCGGCGTTCGCCACCACGTCGTCGACATAGACGCTCTCCTCCAAGACCGCCGCGGCCAGAAGGTAGCTCACTTTGCCTTCCGTTGCCAATTTCAACAAGCAGGCGATTGCCAGGAACGGAGAACACGTCAATCCAAAAGTGACAGTCAACATCAAGTAGTCTAATATCGGATCATTCTCCGAGAAACGCCAGACTATTCTCTGGTAGTCACATTGACCGCGCTCGACCAAGATCCGAAGGAACATTTGTTTGACGTCCGCAGTGAGCGCCACGCGGCCTACCCGGAACCTCAACAATATCACGACTATATCCGTCTGTAACTTAGGCCCGGATCGCAATACGTCGTTCAACGAAACGCCGTTCAAATCCTTCGCCGAGGCGTCAAATACGACCCGCAATTTTGTGGTAGTGCTATCCGATTTAACTACCCCATGATGGGGCAAATAGAACACAGGTCCGTCCATCGGGAACGGCCGTTCAATCAGTTTCATATAACCGTTATTCAAATAATCCTGCATGAATTTGTTATAGCTCAATTTAAACTCTGCATCTAATTTAAAGCGACGCTCAAGTGCGCGAAATCTATTTAGGGCTACTTGACGCGTGCCGACAAAACAAGGTTTATCCCTTTTGAAAGGATACGATACAACAAAACGACCGGACGCGTCCCGACGCGTGGTCTGAGCGAATAATTCCTCGCAACGTTTATCCTCCTGCGAATACGGTGGGACCGATGGAATTTCGTCTAGTTGCCAAAATCGACTAAGAGATGCGTCCAACGAATCGAGAGTCATAAACGAATGTGTGGATCCCGGCGCCTGCGTTGATACCGAACCGACGAGAACCCAGCCGAAGACGGAATTGAAGGCGTCTGGTTCGCCCTTCCTTCCCACGCGACGGCCATCCCGAAATAACGACGCGAAGATTTCTGCGCCGATCAGGATGTCGATGGGACCGGGTCGGTGATACTGCGGATCGGCTAGCCGCAATCCGTTCAAATGTTTCCACGCTCTTCGCTCGACCTGACTGCTAGGTAACGGGGCGGAGATGCGCGGAAGAATCGTAGCCTCTACTGGGGTGCGCGTGCTTTCCCTGCCCTGTGCTTGTATTACAAGTGAGGTGCGGCCTCGAGTTGCAGCCGCCTTTGTATCATTTACCGCGAGAACTACCGTATGGCACTTGGTTCGTCCGAAACCACCCCTCTGCATGCAACCTTCGGAGATAAAGTTTAGCTGGCTCGCGCTATCTAACAGAATACGAACGGGGAAGGGATTTTCGTGTGCGTCGAGCGCTTCGGCTTGTACCGTCGACAACAATACGATCGGGTTCGACCGCGCGACGCTAGCCATGCTAACGAGGGGTTCGCTTCCCTGCGATGACGTTGTCCCCGATTCGGAGGGTGGTTCGGCGTCTGTGGGTGCATTCGCCGAGCCCGAGTTCTGCTCAAAATGCAGGAGCGTGTGATGTTTGGCCTTACACGACCGACACGTCCACGACGATGGACAGTCATTAACGCTGTGGCCCGCGCGGAGGCAGTTATAGCACAAGTTCGAAGTTTTAGCCGTTGAATGCCTTTCCCGAGGGGATAATTTCAAGAATCGAGGGCATTTAAACACGAGATGTTGTTCCTTGCACACAGGACACTCGGCGGTTCGAGTTGCGAGCGACGAAGCCGGCGCGGAATTCTTTGACGAAGTCGACTGAGACTTTTGCGACGTATTTTGTGAGCCCGATACCGACGCGAGAACCCGGCAGTGATCAGAGAGGAACTTTGTGAGTTGCGTGAATTTCGGTATTTCTTCCGCCCGGTGTTCAGATTCGAACTTCTCGCGGAGCGAACGAGGGAGCTTCTCCAGCAAGAATTTGAGAAGGAGATAATCCCAAGCGTCTGTAGGAAATCCTAATAGATTCAATGCTCGCGTGTTCTCGGTGAAGGTGCTCAACAGCGTGCGCAGGGGGACGGCCGACTCCGACTTCAACGGCTGAGCTTTCAGCATCAAGTCCACGTGATAATCCGCCAAGTCTCGTTTGTTTTGATATCGCGAAATCAAGGCGTCATAAGCTATCGCGTAGTTATCGGCGGAGAGAGGGATGTTCTTGACGACGTTCAGCGCTTCTCCTCTCAAGCAGGATATCAGATATTGATACTTCTCTATGGTAGGGACGTTCCGGTTCTCGTGAATAGAGATGTTGTATAACGCAATGAACGAGGGCCAAAGCGTGAGATCTCCCGAAAATTGCGGAAGTGAGATCTTGGGCAATTTGACCGATGACGGGCTACTCGGTCGGCGCCCACAAATCTCTCGTAACGCCCGATTAACGCGAAGCGCATCTCGTCAAAGTCCCGGCGAATCGAATCCTCCGTTTCGAACTCTTCATCTGAGGCGTTTTGTATTATCTTGAGGTGGGTTGCCTCAAAGTCCTCGACCAATCTGGTCACGATGGGATATCGCACGAGGAAGTTCGGTCTCTGACTTACATTGTCCGCGGCGAGCATCGACAGCTCATGAATCTCCCGCATACGTTTCACGCATAACTCGCGTTTGGTTACATTCCCTCGACTCATGATGCCCGGAATACAATCACTAGGTCAACCAAGATGACGATAGCAGCTCACTTCGATGTGAAAATATCAACAATGCCGGAAGCTAACGGTCTTCAAGTTCCGTAATGTTCGCAAAACAAAACAACTATCTCCTTGTTATGATGACGAGTCGGCTCGGCTCGAATTTCTGTTCGAAGGCACGACGGATATTTTCGAGAGGCTATAATAACGATTCGTACAATTTCAAACGACGGTAGGTTGATGCAAAATGATAGGGTGCGAGCACTGGCGGTAGAGGGGGATCAAGTAGGATGATTAACGAGGAAGATGGTTGCAAAGGATACAAAATAATATAATAGTTAGACCAATAATAAATCAACAATCAGTAATCAATAATCATCAAAATCAAAATTATCAATTAAATTGGCACAGGTACCCGGTTACGACGAAGAAATTGCACTCAGGCACTTATCTGATCGAGCCTCAGTAATACGCGTTGCGTGCGGTCTTACTACATAAGCGGAATATACGACATGAACATACGACATGAGCGGTATACCACATGAGCAATCCACGCCACAAGCATTAATTTATTTGGCTCAATTACAATCACAATCTCCAATGACTAATTGAAATATCATATGAGTGCTGCAATATATTCTATACCGGGGACCAGTGCCGACGAACAGTATACTCGATCGGTGGCAAGTATGTTTGCGAGAATTCCAACGATCGGAATAATAGTTTCAGTATGTATTTTCAATATGTATTTCGAGTCTGGTCGAAACACACCCAGCAACAACGAAAATAATGTAGCGCGTTATTATGGAACGCGAGCTTATGTAGAAAAAATGTGTATATACGCTGCCGGCCCGTGACCGAGCGTCAAGGCCGTCGACGGCGCGGCGAAAACGTATGGCTTAACCGAGAATATTCCAATGTTGAATATTTCGGTTAACGACAATATTCAATAACGAATGACAAAAGCAATTAACCACAAAGCGATCAAACGACAAGTTTTCCGCGCGTATTCTCGTCGCGAAGCAATGTTGCGGCCGAGAGATATCGCGGCGGATGTAGAATACGCGACTGATTAATTGTAATGCAATCGCGATCAAAACTACTAAGAAATGCTATCCACGAGCGAAAGGTCGGCGTTATTGCTTTAGCGCGCGAGATCCGGCTCGAAGGACCAATGCACGGGGGGGTATGAGGCGCTCCCCGGATTTGCGATTGGTCAACAAAACTTCTCGAAGGACCAGAGGGCCCGTGCCCTCGCGAAAGCGAATAAAGCGAAGCAAGCAAGCGAATATCAAAAATGCGAGGCGACTGACCGTGTCGTTGCCCGGCGCCTCCTGGGTGTCGACGTCGTCCTCCCGTTGGCGAGATCTCTGGCGTGCAAGGCGAAAGCATGCAACAGTCCGGTATAGCAAGCGGGCACGGACAGGCAGGTATAGCAAGCAGGCACAGATAGGCAGGATAGCAAGCAGTCACAGATAGGCAGGATATCGAGCGATTAGGCCTTCGTGGTCTGCGATAGGCGACCGAGCACTCCGAGTTTGCACATGCAAAAACGGTAACGTGTGAGCTTCACGACGTTCGACTGGTGAGTGCCTCTCTTCGGCGTTCTCCGGCTCGCGCACCTGCGAAGTACGGCGCGAGCGAGTACCGAATTCTTCTCATAATTGGAGATGCCACCCGTGGGCGGGCAGCACGAGTCGGGTGAGTCGCGCGAATATCGACAAGTGTACTAATCGCGATCCACCGACGTTTCGCTAATAGGCGCGATAATTCAACCGGTATAATTAGTCAATACGAAAACCGTACCATTAACAATGTGAAACGACAACACGAAATCAATCTTATAATTAACTACTATTTACACTATGATACATGGCGGTGCGCCAAACACATACCTTTTATTAATTATTTTATTTTATTTTATTTTATTGAATTTTATTTTGTTAATTAATTTATTAATTATTAATTATAAATTTTATACTTTTCATATTTGTTCCTAAAGCACAATAAATGTTATTAATGTGTATGTATGTGTGTGCAATTAATTTGCCTTTGCGATACTATATAGTAACAATTAGTTTTTTAAAATATCAAGTATCCCAGACTGTGATCAGATTGTCAACATGCAAGAGTAGCTGATAATTATTATAGGGATTTACCGACAAATTACTCACACAGTACACTTTATCCTGAGAATATGCCAAATTTTCCAGATTTCCAAATGCGATCCCACAGATATCCCAGTAGGTTGTGCCTGGAATATGCCAATTGGACGTCATGAGATATTCTATTATAACGATATATAAATATTCTGCCACATCCAGTTTTGCATAAGATATCCAAAGATATCCAAAGATATCTCACGAGATCTCGCTAGTTCGCAACGACGCCACTAGGTGGTGCATGATGGTAAGACCAACTCGGAAGTAAATCTCAATTGGGAACGAATATAAGCAGGCCCCCGGCGAAGTAAGATTGCGACATCTGCGAGTCATCGAACCTGGCAGCACTAGCGCAAGGCTAGCTCTCGCCCTTTTTTTAAATCTACACGTAAATTAAATAAATATGGTCGCGTTTGGCAAAACATTTATTTTGCAACTTTTGGAAATTTTTTTGAGCTAAGATTAGAATTGTTTTTTTTTAGATCTGGAGGAAAATAATGCTACATTGTCTATGCAATGTCCTTGCAACATTTCTGTGGTGTATGGAATAATTAGAATATTTTGCGATATTTCTTGATCTGCCTCAAATATTCTGTGGACGTCATCTAAGATGTCTGTAAGATATCACATAGCCGGACACTTGTGCATCTGCTGGATATCCACCGGATATCTGAGACCATCTTGGGATGTCTTGCGGTTATTTGGATATCCCAAAATGATGTCTGTAGGTCGTCCCTCAGATAAAGTGTGCTGTGTGGGAAGGTGTGGATAATAAGAAAATGTAATATTAAGAGGTGGATAATAAAAAAAATGTACATTACTCCTGTTTTATATTAATTTTTGTCAAAAATAAACTGCCAAACTTACATATTGTCGCATTAATTACACTATTGACAAATAAGTTTATTTTTATGAATATGCACAAACATATCCCAGTAGGCAGCATGTTAATATTCTCTGAGTGTTCGCTGAATGTTATAACCGTTACAAAATAACTGCTGTTATCTGTGTGTTGGGAGTTCGCGCCTAACTAATGTTCGAAGAATGTTCAGAGAATGTTCGTGGAACATTACGATATAACGTTTGACGAGCTTTTGTCAAACATTCGGATAACACAAAGCACGGGGGGATATTTCCTGTATACAAGGGGCAATTTTCGGGAAAGCAGCTTTGGCAAATTATTCATTTCTAATGGCGTATTCAGGATAAATGCTTAAAAGATAGGGTCTCTGAACCAAGGGCTAGTGCTTGACTTCCCGAATTCTTGGGAACAGAAGGACGAAAGGGATAATATTATCCATTTCTTTAATTCCTAAATTCGCCACTGAATGCGCGTAACAGATGGGCCAGAAGACCAAAAATATAATTTATATTTCATCATTTTTTTCGCACCATCATGCTCACCTTGAATGCACCTCTCATATCCATTGTAACCCGTGTGACACTTGATACACTTTAAGTATGCACGAGCTGGTCACAAATAAAAGCAATGAACAAAAACTCTGAACACTTGATTATTGTATTTAATACCATTATTCTGAAGTACTTTAAGTTCATCAATAAAATCCGTCAAATACGAATCCAATGGTTCCGGCTTACCAAATCCAAAGAAAAGACCAATCACAAATGGTCTTTAGTCATATAATCCTATACATCTACCTAGTATGGGCCAAACATCAACAGAACTGCTTTTGGAGACTGGCAGGCCATCAATATTTATATCTATACCTAACTGTAAAAAATTCAGTTTAATTCCACTCTTCATACGTTTTACGAATCCGTGCTTAATACCAACATGAACGTAACTACCATTATTTAAAGGCTTAATATTCACATAATAGGGTGCTTTCCAATTGCTTAACCCATCTTAACACAAACGTACACAGGAAGGCACAAAGTGTAGCGATGTGCACGACTCAATTGGAACAAAATGGGTGCTTTCCAATTGCTTAACCCATCTTAACACAAACGTACACAGGAAGGCACAAAGTGTAGCGATGTGCACGACTCAATTGGAACAAAATGTGTACTAGTGTGTACGCTGTGCACGGTTTCGGGTAGAGTTAGGGATTATTTTTCAATACCGTATCCATGCCTTGGTATTTTTTAATCAGTGGTGGTGATAGAAACTGCGTTTCCATCTGCGTCTATTTCACCATTTTTAAAGAAAAACAATTAAAATTTGCGTAGACTATTTGTACAGTTTGTATTAAACACATTTGTGTAAAAATAATAGTTCAATAATCTTGACAGGGATAACAAAAAAAAAGAGAAGGTATTTTAGATTTTATTTATTTTCTTTAATGTTACGTATTTGTGTATAACTATAATATATTAATAATTACTTATAAGATTTTGTAGCAAAACCTACCTATTATTATTTAATTATTTGTTTCACAGGTATAATATTAAAAATAACACATACAATATGTCACAACAGATAGAAATAGAAAACAAAATAATAGCGATTGCTGCAGATCTGTCGTCCAGCTCTACTAATACCAATTCAAGTTCAAATATTTTCGACGACAGCATTAGTGAGATAATGAACTCCACTAACGAATCTGGTGCATCTTCTTCAAACGAAGAAGCTGAAGATGAAATACTGTTTCCATTATATCAACTTCTTATACAGGGAAGGAGACGTAGCAAAGTTCAAGGCTTCCTCGATACTGTCCACTTATATAGTGATACTGTATTTAAGGAATACTTTAGATTACAGCGACGTACAGCATATCTTCAAATAGGTATATCAAATATTGTGTATTATTTATATTTCTTAAAAATACGTATTATTTATATTTTTTAATAATATGTGTGCTATATTTATTTTTATATTTGCAGACATGTTGCAGCAGAGCGATTTTATCCCATCTCATTTTTTTGGTATACGTAAAATCTCTGCTGAGTCGAGTTTCCTTATATTTCTTTGGTATAAAATACTGAGCCATTGCGAACTTTGGGAGATAGATTTGATGTATCTATATTTTCAATTTTTTGTGTAATACGTCGTGTTGTGGAATGGCTATTGTCAAGACTGGACGAAGAGATAAAGTGGCCAGATGGAAATGACGACATCCTTGTAACATCGCAAAAATTCGAGACAAAACGAGGTATAAGAAAATGTATCGGAGCAATAGACGGTACACATATCGCCATTCGACAGCCTGTTGATCACCCTAGAGACTATTGCAACCGGAGAAGGTTCTTCTCTATAGTATTACAAGGTGTTGTAGATGCAGATATGAAGTTCACGAACATTTACTGTGGAGAGCCGGGTTCGCTGCATGATGCCCGTGTTTTAAGAAGGTCATTACTTTATGATACTGCTCAAAATAACATGGAAACTATTTTCCCTAATAAAACGTGTATAATAGGAGATTCAGCCTACCCATTGCTACCGTGGCTCGTACCACCATTCAGAGATAACGGTCATTTAACAGCACAACAGTCTGAATTCAATTTCTTGCATTCTTCGACACGGATGGCAGTAGAGAGAGCGTTTGGCTACTTGAAAGGACGTTTCCGTCGTTTAAGATTTTTAGAATTACTTGATATTCAATTCATCCCAAAATTAATAACAGCCGTTTGTATTATGCATAACATTGCTATAAAAGAATATGATGAGAACGAATTCTTTGCTGATGACATTAATGACTTTCTTGTAGATAATGCCGCGGATGACAATTACGAAATTAATAATTTACATGTTAATAGAAATAGGAACGAAATGCTAGATCGAAGAATGCAGATATTTCGCGAGCTGTTTCCAGAATAGTTAAAAGTTTTGCATATATTATAATTTTTCTGTTTACTTAACTTGAAATAAGACTAAGAAAAAATACAAATTTGTATACTTTGATAAACATGGTATTATTATTTATTCCTACCACAGCCTTTACAAACATTTCTACATAAAATTAAATATTTTGGTATCTAAAAGAACTTTTTAGATTATGTCTAATGACTTACACTTCTGCAACATTAATTTATTACATTTATTGTAATAAAAATAATATATGGTAAACTTTCAATATTTATATTAATCAAATTATATAATGTTAATCTCTATATTAGAATATATTTGGATTGTATCACTTATATAAGGTACAATAAAATACAATAAAAGAAAATAAAAAATACACGCGACTATCACTCTTCAGTCTTCATATGAATTCAGTCTTCATTTGTGTCAGTCTTCAATCTCTTATTACGAGTTTCCAATAGCTTTTTAAGCAACCGACATTTCTCTTTTTCAATCTTTAATTTGTCTCGGTGCCATTCTGCTGCTTCCTCCTGCTTACGTTCAGCACTGTTTTGTTTTATATCTAACTGTCTTTCTTTTAATGCTATCAATTTCTTTTTCATCTGTACTTCTTCTGTTTTTTTTTCTCGTAAGCTTCCTGTTTTTCTTTTTTCATTTTATCTCTATCTGCTACATTGTTTAAATGCTGTAACCACTGTTTTTCCAGTTCCATTTTACTTGCCGCTGTTCTGTTCCCTGAGCCATGTTGAGGGCGTTTGCTCTTTTGTGTGTTGCTTACGGACGTGGGACATACAGTTGTTTCTGTATTTGACGATGCTACTTTGTTGAGAGCTTGCTTATTTTTATTCAATCCACGTGAATTTGCAGGATCTTCATAAATTCGTTTCTCAGCACTGTTGATATTTCCAGTGCTTGATGTGGGACATATAGTTGTTTCTGTGTTTGACGATGCTACTTTTTCGAGAGCTTGCTTATTTTTATTCAATCCACGTGATTTTGATGGATCTCCATAAATTCGTTTCTTAGCATTGTTGGTATTTCCAGTGCTTGATGTGTTCGGTGATAAAGAAATTGATGTATCATCTTGCGCCACGAATGTTGATTTCGATTTCGGATTCTTCTTAGCGAAGGTTGATGATATCGTACTTTGACCTTGTACTGTCCTCCGATCACCAAGAATATTTTCCATATGGTCAAAAAATTTAAATGTCATGGCACCAGTACCAGTTCTTTTACTGTTATCAATACAGTTTTTATATTTTCGTGTAAGCGTATTAAATTTCCATCTCACTTGTTCTCCGGAAAACTACAATTTCAAAATATAAAATAAACAAAGATACGTATGTATTTAAGATATCCTGTCATTTGCCCAGGGTACATCTTTCATTGCACATGCATATCTGTTTTCTATTTCATATCTCGGTGTATAATATACATTGCCCTGTCTAGACCAGAGAATGATCCTACTTGTGGCTCATCTTAGGATGCATTCCGTTTCACGCATAATGCATCATTTATCCATGTTTAATATTCGGCGAATAACAAGGATAAAATTATGCATTATGCACATCGTGCATGAAACGAAATGTACTCCTAGTGAGTAGTGTACACTACTCACTAGACTAAGCCACGAGTAGGATCATCTTCTGGTCTAGACAGAGCTTAAGCATGCACTTTTAAATGTGAGGCATGAAATAAATAAAACAGATATCGAAAAATATGTGTAATTTAAAGCAATTTACCCTTGGCAAGTGACAAAATCAATGCTTAGAGGTGCATAAGGTAAAATTTATAATATTACATTTTCATACAAATTAAATGCCCAAAGCCATCACATTCATGTGAAGACGACTGAAAAGACATTTTTGCAGCAATGTATTGCGACGCTTTTTCCCCCGGTCTCGCAATTTGGTGAAGGGCTATCGTGGATTGGCAGCACGCGCAACTAATTCAGACACCAAATGATTGGGCGCCAGGTGCGACGGATTGCACCACCGTACTCTATTATATCTAACGCAATATTCCCGGCAATACCTCAGGGCATAGGGCTCGTTCAGGGAATTCGGAGAGAGGCGTCACGCAATCAATCACACACAAAAGAATAAATAATAATAACATATAATATATTTAGTCAGGTAATGTCAATAGGTGTAGGTACAATCGGTCTGAGCCTTTCGTATTACCGCAAAAATGTCGGATCGGCTGAAACATGAATGCCGCATAAATACCGCAATAAGTGCACGCGGTAATGTCGAATTAAACACTGTAGATTAACGCACGCGAAGTTAGAACAACGCAACAGATAAACGCCGACGAACACACGAAAGCTTAACATAAGAAACAATTACGATTCAGGTATCGCGGTACCTGGCTTCGAACTCACAACGAACTTACGCCACGAGGGCGACGAACCGACTCGCCGCACCTTCGGTTGCTCCTTCAACACGCACCCGGGCCACCTCGATTCCGCACGACGCAAAATTTATGGGCGACCTCGCCGTGTCGACCACGCTGGTCGGCGGTTGCCCCCGAACACGAAATAAGGACTCGTATCGCGGACGATCCCGCGGCTTGCCACGCGAATCCCGAATTCTCTCGCAATCACGGAGATTCCGCGGCCCCGCGCCGATCCCGTCGATCCCTCCGTCCCGCCAAACACAATATTCGCCGTCCTCGAGGGCCCGGATACGTTACTTAGATACGAGGGCGAGTGCCCTTCAAATTACATGACCACTCGCAGCTCGCCGTTACCCGCACAACTCGCTCCCGTTATCGCCACGCAAGACATCACTCTCATATGGCCAAGACGCGACACGATTACGAACGTAGACTCTAACACAATGAAACGCGACACGAGTACGAATATGAACACCATGAAACGCGACACGATTACTTACATTAACGCAACGAGACGCTACACAATTTGACCCGATTAATCCGACTCACATATCCTACGCCACGCGACTGTCGGCCGTGGCGGTGCTCGCGGGGAGGGCACGATTGGTCTCTACGCACTAGAGAGCTCACTCTCGGCAAGGCCCTGGCACGATTTCCACCCGACTCTATCTTAATGCGAGCGCAAAGTACCGCACGCGCTCATCTCACAGTCCACAGGTAATCCTGCGGCGCTCAGGTAACCGATGCGTGCCATGGGCCAGTGCCTTGAGCGAACCCTCGTTTCCTTTAACGCGGGGACGCCAGAGTGGTGACCTTACAATGCGTCGTAATTAGAGTCCCTTTATAAGAGTCTGGACAGACTGGTCCTTATTTTCATTGGACGTGCAACACCATGGCGGAACCAATCACGAGCGATAAATGGAGGCCCTCTCAGGGCGCGTATTATGGAACTTTCCGAAATGGATTCTGATCGGAATTGTTATTTCCTACATTTCTATTATGTTTTCAGGGAAAACAGCATAATTTCGATCAGAATCCATTCCGAAAGTTCCATAATACATGCCAGTACACACTAAAGCGGGGAGTACACACTTCTGCATAACGCATAATGCGTAAGCATAAGAAAATTGATTGGTCTATTTTTTTATGCACATGTGTATGGACCAATCAATTTTCTTATACTTACGCATTATGCGTTATGCAGAAATGTGTGCTCCCCGCTTAACAATATCGTTACGTGCTTTGCTACAGTGTTATATGTATATCTGTGCAAAGCACGAAATTATGTTGTTAACATTTATACTGAATAGGTGTCTTATAATTAAAAATAAAGAATTACGAAATTAACAAAAAATGACATTAATGTCAAAATATTTTTATTAAAGTTTGAAAAAGAAAATATTTAAATATATTTTACATTTTATATGTATAATACAGTGAATATATCTTATAATATACTTTATAATATATAAATATCTCTACTATACCTTATACAATATACTAATCTAACTACTTAATTATTGAATGCATACTCATAGTTTTACTATTGTAAGCATTTAAAATTCCTTTTTTGCATTCAATTTTAACTCTATATAAAATAAAACGTTTCATTATTTTTTCGAAAATATTGTGGCAATTTAACAATGTATCACATTGAATGTGTTTCAGTTTAACTATATAAAATTTAACGAAATCAACTTTTGCGTATTTCAATGAGGTAAATAACGTCGTATTTCAATTTCCATATGATAAAAAAATCTAAAAGTTTCATCATTCACGAAAAACAATGTATTTGGTTTATAACATCTAAGGCGAAGTAATGCAGAATATTGTGAACTACCATTATATGTTGTGGATCCAGCAGAATTTATACATTGTTTACAAACTTTAGTTAATTTCGAACTCTAGTTAAAATGTATCCACATATGCCATACAATGAATTTAATTCTTTTTTGATATACCTATAACTTTATTTTCTATTCCAGGAGGAAGGACAGGAGAAATTTCTTCAAATTGATTATAATTAGTTTTAGCTGGCCGTCTTAAAAAATCAGCAATGAAAGAACCTTCATCTTGGTCATAATTTGTATTTTGTAACGTTTGTAAGTACTGAGAAACCATCAGAACTTTTAAACTGTGTTTAAACTGTAAAGCGTTCGGAATTGGAAATTTTTTCTAATATTTGAGAAAAGATTTTCCACGCAGTCTTGAGAAAAATCGACCAGCAAGAACGTACGAATATCCTCGTTTATTAATTAAATAATTAGTAAGTTCAATTACAGATTTTGTAGTTATTAAAATGCCTCTTTGGACTGGTTTAAATCGCTGATCTGAACCAATTTTTACATCACGGAATAACTCAATTACCGAATTTAGGAACTGTATGCTTTCATTAAATTTATTTTGTGTTCTTTCATTGTTTTCTTTTTTACCTAAAGCCATCATAGGACTTCGTGCAGTTATTAATCCAAACCATTTAGACATTATTTCAGTAAATTTTGCTGTTGTTTCATATTTTTTATTACCATTTTCATGGTCCATATAATTAAATGCACCACTCACATATCTATTTAACATATTCACTGCGTGACCAACTTTCATTTTATTAAACGTTGTCGTTTTAATAACATTTTCATTTAACTTTGGTGCAAGTTTTAAATGATAATCTTTTTGTTCGGCTACTAATTCTTTAAAATGTTCAAATTGTACAATATCAGAAGATAACTTTAAAGTTTTTACAAATTTTTCAGGCAATAATATAACTTTATTATTAATCAGACAGACTCGGAGATTCTTAAATAGATGTGGAGCGTCAGCAAAGAAAAATAATCTACGTGATTCATCAACTGGATGAGATATTGAATTTACAATTTCACCATACCTACTAGCAGATACGTTTCCAAAAGCTCTCCACATTGCTTGGTTTACTCCACCCATATCGGATGTAATACTGTGCACATAAAGACCAATTAATTCTGCTTTTCTAATAATTTCTTCAATGATAGGTTTCAGTTTAACACCATCAAATCCGTTTGGAGTAAAATAATACCCTACGACTTGTTTCCATCTAGTAAAAATGCCAGCAAGCATTATGACCAAACCATGCGTTGCTTCTGTTTTTTTTCCTATACAATTTAAATGTGAAAATAATACAAAGAATGAAATAATGCAAAGAATGAAATGTGAAATATGAAAGTATACATATTTATAGGTAGGTGTTTCATGCGCCATAAAATGTAAGAAATTGAAAAATATATAATATAGGAAAAATGTTAACAAATGAATAAAACTTGTTACAGAAAAGAAGCATGCAAATTACCAAAAGTGTTAGGAATAGTAGTATCACCAAAACGTGAATTTGTTGATAAATCAACTTGATTCCCACTCATAATACTCATTTCGTCCAATGCAAGCATGCAATCTCTTTGTCTGTCATCTTCAAATTGTTCAACTTTTTCTTTTAGAGCCTCAAATATATCATCACAAATTCCAGGTTCAAATGTAATCGTTTCTAATCTTCTACGAAGTGTTCTAGTAGATGGCAAAGGAATATTTTGTTTCATAAGTTCTTGGTAACCACTATTGGAACATGATACTTTTAACCGAAGTGCTTTTTTTATGGTTTCTTCAGACCATTTATGTACAGTTTTACAACTAGAATCACGTTGGAGCCATTTGATTTGGTCATCATTGAATACTTTGTGTAAAATTTCTGTAGATTTTAATAAACTTTTCTCAACACGTATTCTGTTGTTACTTCTCAGCCGTCTGATACGTCTTAATAAAAAGTTATTTGATCTTAGTACTTTTCGAACGGATACATCTGCAGCTTGAAGCTTAGCATTTGCCACTTTTAATTGTTTTTCCAGATTTTCAGCTTTTAGAACAGCAATTTTCAATGCTTCATCTAACGTTGATGTAGTTGTACAATCTGTTGGAGTTTCATAATCCGTGGAATTGGTTTTTTCACAAATATTATTAACTTCAGTACTCGGTAATTTACTAGTAAAAACTTCTATTGAATTCATTTGTTGATTTGGTTCCATATTTACTTCCACAATTTCGTCATGCGATGAACTATTGGTATTACAATCTGTTGATGATTGATCATTTAACGGTGGAGAAACTGAAGAAGCTGCAGGTTTTATCTGGCAAGGAGAATACAAAAATGTTGAAAAATGCACATTTTTAGTAAAATTATCATTATTTCCTTGTTTCTTATATATGTGTATATATATGTATACATATATATGTGTCAATCAGCTATTTTGACGACAGTTTTTAGCAAGCATTGGCTTTTTTGACGACATCTGGCTATTTTGACGACGGTCGTCAAAGTTTTTACAGTTCTATTGTATATTTTGACGACTGTCGTCAAACAGACCGTAATGATCAATCGGATAATTCAACGACACTGTATAGATTGACGACATAGTGTAGATCATTGACATATAGCATAAAAAATTTTTGACATTACGTGAGGTTAGAAAATTTGTCATCGTATTATTTACAATTAAATACATAATACGATGACAAATTTTCTTAAAGACAATGTAAAAGCAATATTAAAGCATTGAAATGGAATAAGCGTGAGGTTAGAAAATATCTATCGATCATCGATCAATCACATCAATCGATTTCATACTAAATGTTATTGGAATATAATAGGTACATATTTGTGTAATCATTAATATAGTGATTATACATCAAGGGTAAGGAATGTTAAATAAAGATAAGTGAATCATTATGCATATCATGCGTGAAACGGAACGCACCTCGATGTGACATATTTTCTAACCTCACACTGTCACAACATTTTAATGCCTTATTATTGCTTTTAAATAACGTGGTATTGAATGAGCATTGAACATTGATGGTCTTATCACAGCATAGATTTCAATAGCAGAGACAATACCATTGAAGACTATGTGATGGAATCATCAACGCCCATTTATTGAATTTGTATATTAAGGAAACAACAATACTGTACTATTAACATGCACGTTAGAAGATTTAATATGCGTTGCTATTTAGTTAATGTATGTAGAAGGAAATAATATTTTAACATTAACAAAGTAAAAAGAAAAAATGGGAAAAGGAAAAGATTTCATGAGGTAAAAAATGACACTGTTTGTATTTAAAGTTACATATGTATTCTAAAACTTGGTAAAAAAAAAGAAACGAAAGAGATAAAACAAGAAAACAGAAAAAGCGCAACTATATAGAACACTCATAAGAACAATCATTCACGTAGTTATCATTTATATTATAAAGATGTATGTACAGACGGCGTAATTAATGTCTTCCACCTGAAGCATAGTACATGTAACGTGCACTATAGAAATCCCCAGAACACAGCTAGGAAAGCATTAATGACGCCGTCTGTACGCTATGACCCAGTTTCACAAACGTCGATTAACTGTAACCTTTGATTAAACTTACTTTTCGTCTCTTTCTAATTGTCCCCCTTAGAAATTGTCCCCACTGGTGAAATTGTGCCTCAGAGGAAAAGCGGGTTGAAACTTTTAATGCACTACAACAACCTTTTTCGTATTACGCTGTGCTTTCTTTGGCAGGAGCACTGATCTCTGTACAACTATTTAACAGACGACGGGCAGGAGATATTGAACGCATTCTTAGCGAAGATTTTAAAAACCATGAAAGAGTTAATAAAAACATGTACAGCGATCTTTACAAGTCATTATCAAAAGAACACAAAAAGATTGCTAACAAATATATCAAATTCTGTATAAGAGGTAAATTAGGACGTACGGTGCCCGTTTTGTTATCAAACGATTTATTTGAATGCATTAATTTGATTTTAAAATATCGAAAGGAATCTAACGTACCCGAAGAAAATCCTTACGTTTTCGGATTGCCTGGGTATAACAAACAAAGGTACAAATATTTCAGAGCTTGCATTTTAATGCGTAAATTCTCAAGCAAATGTAATGCAATTCAGTCTAATACTATACGTGGTTAATTGTTGCGAAAGCATGTTGCAACATACTGTATACAACTAAATCTTAATAATATGGAAGTATCAGATTTTGCCACATTTATTGGGCATTCCGAAAAGATTCACAAGGATCATTATGTGTACAATAAGTTGCAACATGCTTAATAATCGAAGTAAAGGCTTCATTGGCTAACAGCCGTTAGCAACCAGAGATAATATTGCAAATTTCCCAATACCTGGTAGCTGTTCAAGGAAATTACCAACATGCAAGTAGCGAATCTTCAACGAAAAGTAATATAGACGACGAATTATATGACTACCAAGCACAAAAAGATTGCTAACAAATATATTAGATTCTCGAATATAAAATAAACGGCCTAATTAAGAGCCAAGCGCGATAAATGCTTTGCAAATGTTAATTCTAACTTTTTACATATTTCCTACCTTAGTAAATTGCGCGCCGACTAAATTATCTGACTTGCAACACAGCTCTAGTTGGAGTAGTAAAATCCCCTCCCTCCTTACTACTCCAACCGGAGTTGTTGCAAGTCTGACAATTTAGTCGGAGCGCAGTTTACTAAGGTTGAAATTGTGTAATAATTTGAAAATAACATTTACCGCGCCTGACAACGAGAACGACACAAAATACGTGATTCAAACCAAAGACTGTAATAATGAGAAGACGACTAACGACATTAAATACATCTTGTGGTAAGTTTAGCTAACGTTATAAATTATATCGGAAACAGCAACGACATATACAAATAGATCAAGAATTCTTCATGTTTTTGCCATGGAGGGGGTGAAGTTGGCAGTTTATAACTCCGCTAGCCATCAATATATCGCACAGTGCTTGCAATAATCCGCACGCTCTCATAGTTCGTTGACAAGCTGCGACTACCTTCACACAAAACAATTGTTATTAATTAAAGGTAACAACAGACAAATAATGTAAATTCCATACAGCGCTAATATTTTTGAGCTACTTGAGCAGGAGGACTCGGTGCTACTAATGCTCGTACAACTCGCACCATGCAGTGAACATTGGACACCTTCTGTGGGCTCCATTCACCAAGATTGTTATCTTCCGTTTCATTGAGAATTTGGAATATCGACGTCAATTTCTGAATATAGCTACCTGTACCGTTGGAATATAAAAATTATTACAGAACGTCGAAAATTTTACAAATTGGTAGAGAAATCCAATAACAAGTATATTACCTTCCTTAAAGAAGTGTTGGTCACTGACGTTTCCCCTGAGATTTAATATCAGCAAGGGGCAATTTTCCACAACAATACCACCATCCGCGTTGCCCTCTTGCTCAATAACATCAAATATGCGATCAAACGCACTTTCAGACGCCACTATCTTTTGTATGTTAGCATTGCCTTTCGTCAATTAAATGAGCAGCAACAAGACCTATATAGCAAGTATAAATAACATATTACGAGCAAAGCTCTTACTATTCCAGGAGCGTTTGTTCAAAAATAATAAATTTAACATACATCATTGCGTGTAACTTTTCGGCTGTCACTCAGCAAATCCATCAGTTTAGAGACACCCATAGGGCTGACCAAAATTATTTCCTGTATATCTTTAGATCTATTTGCCAGCAAATGCATCAGTAGCTTCAGCGCTGGCCACCTGACACGGAAGTCAAACTCCTTAAGAAATGTCAGCAACAAACAAACACTGTCCGAGTGCTTAATGAATATTTCTGTAAACGATTCTCCTATTTGGTACTTGGAGCCGTGTTTATCGACTGAAATAACGCGAGGCGATCAGACGTAAAATTGATCATGCCAAAGAAATAACACAGTCTTATACCTTCTTCGTTAAATGTTTCAGGATTCGTTATATTGCACAGAGTATCCAAAGCCAGTCCGATTATCTTGTAATCTGTCCTGTCCATCTCCAGCACCTGCCTGAGCGCGTCCATTTCCTAAGCACCCACCTCCACACGATACGTGCGTGATAACGCCTTGTGCGCACGGCAGGCATCTCTTCCGTCGTACAGCAAGAACTTGGTCCAAGTTTTGGTTTAAGCCAATGAAACTGCTGCTTTTCTGTAAGAGCTGCCAGTTGATTGGCTTAAACCAAAACTTGCACCAAGTTCTTTGCATCGTGGACACCGGGCATAAGAGAAACGGCATCGTGAGCTATCTGTAAAGGCCCGGACACATAGAAAAACTTAAGCAGTAAAACTCAAGAAGTAAGCAATCAGCCAGTCACAGTCAAGAAATTAAGGCACGGCCCTAAGCGGTAGCGAATCCATACCGTTGATTTCTTACTGCTTAAGTTTAACTGCATAAGTTTTTCTATGTGCCAAGGCTCTAATTAAGTCCGTCAGCAAAAAGCTTTATCGGATAATTAGCAGCGAAAGCGCTCACGACGTTTGTTCAATACATAGGGAAGTAACCTACCTCCGGCGCGTGAAAACATGAAATATTCATCGGTTCCCACTCACCGTATCGGCACCCGTCGGCTGCGTACCGGCGGGAGCGGTTCCCAAGACGGATTTCAGGCTACTTTTAAAATACTCCATTTCTTTCTCGGCGAGATTTCTTTCCACCGCCTGTCGGTGTAAACTACACGTCACACGTCACACGTCGACACTCGACACTTTAAGGTTATTGTACATAGAAGTCGTAGTCGTGAGTTGTAAGAAATTGACCAATCACATTCGAAGTTGACGAGAATATTCAATCTGTGATTGGTCAATTTCTTACAACTCACGACTACGACTTCTATGTAAAATAACCTTTATGCCCGATCTACAATGGGTGCGTTCAGCCGATACTCTGCTAGCCTAGCAATCGTGAGCCTTTGCTCGTTTTCGCTCGTTTCCTCTCCTTTTAATCCATTGGGTCAAAGGAGAGGAAACGAGCGAAAACGAGCGAAGGCTCACGATTGCTAGGCTAGCAGAGTATCGGCTGAACGCACCCAATAGCTGTAGTAAGCAGTAGTAAAGCTATATTCACACAAACTTGCATAAGCCCATAAACATAAGCATAAGAGAATTGATTGGTCCATATGCATGTGGATAAGGAAATAGACCAATCCGTTTCTTTATGCATATGGTTATGCATTTATGCAAGTTTGTCTGGATAGACCTTAAGCCTCAAGATGTAAGAAGTTGACCAATCACAGTCGATTATTCTTCTCACATTCGCCTGTAATTGGTTAATTTTTTACGGCTTGAGGCTTAAGCGGAGACACTTGTGCATAAGGAAATAGACCAATCACACTCGATTATTCTTCGAGCGCGAGGAGAATAATCGACTGTGATTGGTTTATTTTCTTACGGCCTTACAATTATGGTTAAATCTTTCTTACGTGTAATGGCTTTAATAGCGCGCTCCCACTGACAATGGCCGCGTTCAGCAGACACAACTGTTGAGTTCGTCTTATCAACATTCTGCGTTAATTGGTTGGTTCTAAAAGTAAGGGTTGATTTATAATAGCTGTAACCGTTGATTTAAGCCGTAATCTTTAAAAAATTGACTAATCACAATCGAATGTGGAAAGAATAATCGACTGTGATTGGTCAATTTCTTAAAGATTACGGCTTAAATCAACGGTTACGGCTATTATAAACCAACCCTAAGAGTCAATCACATTCGATTGCTACTCAGCGGCTTGGTCTGCTGAACGCGCTCATTGAGTGCGCACTAAGGCTTGTTCTTAATCAATCGTTATATTTATATAATTGGATGGAAAAAGAAGCGAGATACGAAATGCAAAAGATTTCGACTGTGAAAGAACAAACTTATGGCTTCTGCAGACAGGACGCGGAAACGCTTGCCGCGCGGCAAGAAGCGACGCGGTAGCCAATCAACGTGCTGCTTTTCCGTAAGAACCATAAGTTGATTAGCTACCGCGTCGCTTCATATGCTAAGGCTGCGGTCCACTTGACGCTACAAATTCTTTGGAGCGTCCTTCTTCTCTTTCTTTCTTTATTGAAAGAAAAGAGAAGAGGAATGCTTCAAAGCATTTGTAGCGTAAAGTGGACCGCAGCCTAAGTCTACAATGCAAATCATAAAATCGCGTGTCGTAAGAATTGACCAATCACAATAGAATTTGAGGAGAATAATCGACTGTGATTGGTCAATTCTTACGACTCACGACTTTACGACTCGCATTGTAGACCTAGCATTATCGCGCGGCAAGCGTTTCCGCGTCCTGTGTGCAGAAGCCATTATCAACGGCCAATCACACACACTTCGTTCGAGACGTCGAGTCAACATGGCGAACCCAATCAGGTTCATCGCTTCGTTCTTTCCGCTTCAGCTACATCCGCTACATCGTGCCTTCTTCCTCGTCACCCCGCAACCGGGTGCAACGTGTCCGAGGTGTTTGGGAGGAAGCTGGAGGAAGCGCGGAAGCGACATCGAGAGTCGAGACCACCGACAGGCGGTGGAAAGAAATCTCACCGAGAAAAAAATGGAGTATTAAAAACAGCCTGAAATCCGTTTTGAAAACCGCTCCCGCCGGTACGCAGCCGACGGGTATAATACTTGTATAATTTTTGCCGTTCTGTAATAATTTTTATATTCCAACGGTACAGGTAGCTATATTCAGAAATTGACGTCGATATTCCAAATTCTCAATGAAACGGAGGATAACAATCTTGGTGAATGGAGCCCACAGAAGGTGTCCAATGTTCACTGCATGGTGCGAGTTGTACGAGCACTACTAGCATCGAGTCCTCCTGCTCAGGTAGCTCAAAAATATTAGCACTGTATGGAATTTACATTATTTGTCTGTTGTTACCTTTAGTTAATAACAATTGTTTGGTGTGAAGGTAGTCGCAGCTTGTCAACGAACTATGAGAGCGTGCGGATTATTGCAAGCACTGTGCGATATATTGATGGCTAGCAGAGTTGTAAACTGCCAACTCCCGACTTTACCTCCTCCATGGCAAAAACATGAAGAATACTTGGTCTATTTATATATGTCGTTGCTATTTCCGATATAATAATTTATAACGTTAGCTAAACTTACCACAAGATGTATTTAATGTCGTTAGTCGTCTTCTCATTATTACAGTCTTTGGTTAGAATCACAGATTCCTTATCATAACATGTATTTAATGCATCAACAGTCGTCTCCTCATTATTAGAGTCTTTGGTTAGCATCACAGATTCAATGTTCTCATTGTTTTTATCTATATAGCTTATCGTATTAATACCTAACATAAATAAAAAGTATATTATTATTTCATACATAAGATAAAATAAGTATTACATATATGGTTCATAATATTAGCTAAACTTACCATAACATGTATTTAATGCATCATCAGTTGTCTCCTCGTTATTAGAGTCTTTGGTTAGCATCACAGATTCCTTATCATAACATGTATTTAATGCGTCAACAGTCGTCTCATTATTAGAGTCTTTGATTAGCATCACAGATTCACTGTTGTTCTCATTGTTCTTATCTATATAGCTTATCGTATTAATATACCTGACATAAATAAAAAATATATTATTATTTCAAATATACGATAAATTAACTATTGCAGATATGGTTCATAATATTAGCTAAACTTACCACAAATCTTGGGAAAATCATTTTTTTCACATGGTGTATATGTGGTTTATTTTTAAAGATATTTTATCGTATGTATGAAATAATAATATACTTTTTACTTATGTCAGATATTAATACGGATATTAATACAAAATGAATTTGAATCATCTAATCTAAATTGTATTGTTGATTTTGCAAAGTGAGCTTTGCATTTTGCACAAGCAGTATAATCTGTAGCAAACCTGTTATATTTTTCATTAAGACGTTCGCACACAATAAGTTGTCCGTTTTTTACTTCAAAGTTTGTATTAAATTTGAAATTGCCATTTTTCCGCAAAATATCGATAATTTTCCTTCTTTCTTGATTCTTCTTGAATAAGATAGCAAATTTTTTTATCTCCGGTTCATTTTTATGTACCATTTTCAAATGTTGTACTAATTAAGTTTGCAATTTGCTACAGAAAATACAATAGTTTCGATTCACACTTCTTAGATTAGATGATTCAACATACATAACTTATATGTATTTTTATTAGGACGTCTGCATACGATAGTCGGTGTTTATTTGATTGTATAGAGATTAGTGTGACTTCTTAAGTTTTGAAAATCTATTGTACTTGCCGTATATCTGTATTCTTTCTAACTGCACCTTCTTTATTATTTGCTATGTTTCTTATTAAATTTTAACAATGTTACTTTAAATCTTTATCTCAATGTAAATTTTTCTTTTACCCACTTTTCTTTTTGTCTTGTTAATGTTAAAGTATTATTTTCTATACATACATTAACTGAATAGCAATGTAAATATTTATTCAATTTTCTAACATATACGTTGACAGTATAGTATTGTTGTTTCCTCATTAAACAAATATTTAATAAATGAGCGTTGATAGATCCATCACATAATGTTCAACGTTATTGAAATCTATAATGTTCTCCGTTATTGAAATCTATGATGTGATATAATTATCAACGTTTACTTAATAAATTTTTGTTTTTATTGAAAAAACGGATTGTGTACTGTCAACCTGTATGTTAGAAGATTGATTAAATCTTTATGTTGCTATTCAGTTTATTAATATATGTATAAAATTCCTATCATCTGTATCATCTTTACAAATATATTAATTTGTATATAAAACAGACTATGGATTTTTTGTTTCAATTACACATACATTATTTAAATAACGCGATGTAAATAATATATTACGATGCATTCTGTAGTAAATTTACAAAGATTATTTTAAAATACACACAAATTAGCTAGCTAGAAATATAAATGTTTTATGCATTCTGCAAACATGTATTGATACTTTAGGCTGGGTTCGTCTTGATGCTTTCAGCGCTGTAAGCATCATTCTATAGCAAGATTTTGTCGGAAATGACGTCATAAAATGAAACGTTTTGATTGGATAACTCATGACGCGGCGTCGTGACGCGACGCGCAACGCGTATAGTGGGAACGCAGCATAACATATGCAATAATGCGACGCGCGATATTCAATGAGTGTATACTGTTTTTCTGAATGTCTTATGTAAAAACTGCATGCAGCGGTCGCGTTATCGTGATGAAAATTATCAGATTTGGAATATCGAATTTCTTAAGTTAGATCCTAAAAATAGAGGATTGTATATACACGTGTGCACACACGTGTTGGGAATTACAAGCTTTAAGTTCGTTATAACAATCCATATAAAATGTTTTTTTTTTTAATAAAAAATTGATTTGTTCTATCTTTTTAGAAAAAAATTATAGTTTTGTAAATAAATGGAAAAAATAAAATATATAAATGACACAAATATCTGTGGAAGCAATAAATGCATTTACATACATAGCATACCTACCAAATTGAGAGACGATCTTTAAATAACAATAAAACACCGAAATTTGTACCATTTATATTTGCAAAATATTAAATAATTATTAATTAAAGATACAATCGTGTGTGTAATAGTGATTTAAAGTCATATAATTTGTACATACACTTCTTTCCTTTAGTGCTGCTTTACTTTATCCATTTTCATAATATTTTAACAATCTTTTTCTTTACCTTGTGAGAATCTTAAGTAATTAATCAATCTCACACATACGCACGCACGTACATCAAGCTTCATAAATATTTTAATATACTTCTAGTCTTTTTACATTTTTTCAATAAGATGCATTGTACGATATGAAATATGAAATATTAAAATTAATTTTAGAAGTTGTGTAGTTTTACACCAATTATATGTACTGATTATTATGTACCTCTAATCCTTAACATCAATACTCTATAAAATTTTAATATTATATAAATATAATATTGATATTATTCTGATATTTTATATTAGAATTTGTCAATTTACTATTGAATTCACTATGTTACACTTAAAGTACTTAAACATTTTTATATATTTGAAAGATGAAAAAGAAAAAGCAGGAAAAGGTAAAATTTAGAAATAAAAAAAGTACAAATACTGTTTGTATTTAAAGTACATGTGTTTTAACACTTCTTGTAAGAGATAAACAAAGAAAACGATTAAATGAGAAAGAGTAACTATAAAAATAGTACAGACCGCAAATATAGACATATACCGCAGATAGGTATGATGGATTATTTAAATTAAAGAAATCACACTTCTTAAACATTTTTTCTCATACAAAGTATTAAAGATATATATAGTCAAAAACTTATTCAAAATAATCTAATACAAAAAATATTCCATTTGTGTGTGCGTGTGCGTGTGTGTGTGCGCGCGCGCGTGTGGGCCACTTGTCCAACCTATTGATAAGCTAACTAATAGTTAAATCATATGTATATCTTTGTCTAATGTAAAAAATAAATAAAGACATATATATGATTTAACTATTAGTTAGTTTACCAACAAGTTGGACAACTGGCTCTGTGTGTGCGCGCATGTGTGCTAACATTTTATTATATAAATATAATATAATTTAAAAAGTTTTTAACCTCATAAAACCTTATTTCATATGCAT
Organism: Temnothorax americanus; assembly: GCF_048541705.1. Lineage (NCBI taxonomy): Eukaryota > Metazoa > Arthropoda > Insecta > Hymenoptera > Formicidae > Temnothorax > Temnothorax americanus. The sequence goes on from NW_027509806.1 coordinate 317,781, forward strand.
TATTATTAAATAATGGTAAATCTAATAATTCCTTATTGTATAATTTGAAAAATTAACTTGTACTGTATATTTTTGTACTTCCAATAACGTAATCCATAAAAAAAAAATAATTCTATGCGATATAATTCTAGCTGTAGTATCACTTTGCCAATGCAAAGTTGAATCCGTTCGCGAATTCCTTGACCGTCTGTTTGAATCGATCGACCAGATCGTACTTCTTCAGCGACTCGAGCAGCACCGCGGGAATGACTTTGCGCGGCTCGTGATAAACCAAACTTACACCGTCCGCGGCGTTTTCCTCACCTCAGTTACTGGATTAATTAGAATTGTGTAATGCTGAAAAAAATTAAAAGATTTAAAAACACAAACTATCAAAAGACAACATTTTATGTATTCTTTAAATATTGTAATTTTAACACATTTGTTTTAGGAGACGAGATATATTTGTCTATATCTTCTTATTTGTATTTGTATATATTTGTATATAAGTTCTGTCAGACTTTTTATTTTAATTGAAAAATGTCCAAATTTTAGTATTTTTGAGTGATAATCATCCAAAGCAAATATATTAAAGAAAAAGTTAATTTTAAAAGTTTTGTAACTATTAACATATATGTATATCTAAATTATATTTGTAATATTAACAGAAATAAATACCTGCATAATATTCGTTTTGCAGCTTTTTGTTTTGCAGCTTTTTGTTCTGCAGCTTTTCGTTTTTTGGGTTTTGGGTTTTGTTTGTTATAGATCCATGTCTTAATTTGTGGCGATGTACGTTTACTTAAACATTTATATTTTTTTCTTATTTCTTGTATATCTTTCAGCGATGGTAATGTTTTTTCTTCCATATATTTGGCAAATCCCTCAAGTGCTGCTTCTTGCTCTTCCTCAGACCAGCGGATTCTCTTTGTTTTTCCGTAAGGAGATGCTACAAAGAAAGCAATGTGTTATTAATATGGAGGTTTAAAGTATCCCAATCAGAAATGATTAGTCAAGTCGACATCAATTCGACGTCGATACGTCGATAAATAGTCGAATATTTGTTGTTAAATCTCTTTGTTTCTCATCATAATTGTTTTTATACAATTATATATAATGTTAATTAAACAATTACATATATTTCTATAAAATTTTAATTTTTTTATTTTTTTGATTAACTATATATCGAATCAATACAAAGTGAAAAAGCATAAAATATTCTATGTATACATATATATGTATTCAATATAAAATTGACCAAAGAAGACATAAAAATCTTACAGAAATATTAATTATGCTTGATTAGTATAAAAAAATAATGAAATTAAAAGTGACAAAAATATCAATCAATATTCGACATCAACCATTTATCAACGCATCAACAGTTAATGTCGATTTGACTAATTATTTCTGGCTGGCATACATAAGTTTTCACATATCTAATAAATTAAAGTAAAATATTTACTGGATCGTTTCCGTTTTTTATTGGAATCTGTATGTTCAACCGTATGATGTAATATATCTTGTGTCTCATCTAATGTATATTGTCTATTTATACCTGAAATGAATAATTTATATTAATATTTAAAAAAAGTAAGTGTAAATATATACAGAATAGTCTCAAAATCTGCCATTAACGGGTGATACGGTAAGTCTAGTACACCCTGTATATAACAAATATAAATTGTATACATACAGAATATAAAATGTAAGAGGAAAAGAGAATATAAAATTAAAATTTAAAATTAAAAAATATTTCAATAATATATATATTACTCAATAATATTAAGTATTAAAATATTATATATATATAGCTCTATAATATAGCTCTGACATTGTATGTTTGGATTTTTATCTCTATTAAAACTTAAGAACCTTTTATTTCAATAAAAACTGCAAAAATTGCACGTACTATATTAAAATTACACTATTAAAATACAGAGCATTTAATAATTCAAGACATAATTTTTGTTTGCAAAAAATGGTATACAAATTCCTTGTTTAGTTTGAACCATTTTATATGCACACGAGCTATATGCTATAAATTTTCTAGTATATGCAGTTTTCGCAGCTTTTATTAAAATAAAAGGTCCTAAGCTTTAATAGAGATAAAAATCCAAACATATAATGTCAGAGCTATATTATAGTTTTAAAATACAAAACATCAAGTAAACTATGTATTTATATATACATAAAAATATAGATATCATTACCTAAACATGCATTTTCCTTTTCTTCATCTTTATCACTGTCTTTTGCTTGGTCGTCATATAATTCGTCGTCTATATTACTTTCCGTTGAAGATTCGCTACCTGCATGTTGGTCATTTCCTTGAACAGCTTCCAGGTATTGGGAAATTTGCAATATATCTCTGGTTGCTAACGGCTGTCGATAATGATCCTTGTGAATCTTTTCAGAATGCCCCATAAATGTGGCAAGATCCGATACTTCCATATCATTAAGATTTAGTTGTATACAGTATGTTGCAACATGCTTTCGCAACACTGTACCACGTAAAGTATTAGACTGCATTGCATTACATTCGCTTGAAAATTTACGCATTAAAATGCAGGCTCTTAGATATCTGTATCTATTTTTGTTATAACCAGGTAATCCAAAAACATATGGGTTTTTTTCGGGTACGTTAGATTCCTTTCGATATTTTAAAATCAAATTAATAGATTCAAATAAATCGTTTGATAACAAAACGGGCACCGTACGGCCTAATTTACCTCTTATACAGAATCTGATATATTTGTTAGCAATCTTTTTGTGTTCTTTTGATAATGACTTGTAAAGATCGCTGTACATGTTTTTATTAACTCTTTCATAGTTTTTAAAATCTTCGCTAAGAATGCGTTCAATTTCTCCTGCCCGTCGTCTGTTAAACACTTGTATAGAGATCAGTGTTACTTCTGCCAAAGAAAGCCAAGTGTAATACGAAAAAGATTTTTGTAATGCATTAAAAGCTTCAACCCGTTTTTCCTCTAAATAACTATATAATTTTTTGATGTCTTCCACTGATGGCAAATTGACTTTTTTGTGTCTCCTTTGAATCGATTGCGTTTCAATGACGGTTCTATTAACACTTGTTGTTATATCAACAGTTAATAATTTCAAGAAATCTTTAACTTGTTTCTTTTTTTCCATATCTTCCTTCTTTATACACTCAGTTATAAGTAGATTCCCGATATATTTAATTAAAGTTGATAAATTTGCCGCAACTGCAGGAGCTTCATATATTTTTTCTTCATTGTTATATCTTGCGACTTTATTGATTGCTGTGATACAATCGTCATACACTCTTGGATGATAGACTGATGTAAAGTTTTCCACATTTTTGTTTATTTCTCTTAATGCCAAGAGAAAGCGACCAAGGATACGTAATTTGGCACGAATCATGTCGTGTTGGTGTTGAGATTTGTATTTCAGGCACAGTTTATTTGCATACAAAATGAGTAGTTCGTCAAATCTGATAGCACGTGTAACATCGTCTTCCCTCATAACAGGAAATACTACTGTTCTTAGTACATCACTTGCCGATGGGTGTAATCGACATGTAACTCGTCTACCCATAATCATAACGCACCGATTTTTTGTAAATTTTTTTTCAAAACAACGTCTAGAGTGGTGACGTATAGTTGATTTTGCAAAGTGAGCTTTACATTTTGCACAAGCAGTATAATCTGTCGCCATCTTGTTATATTTGTCATTAGGACGTCTACACACAATAAGTTGTCCGTTATTTACTTCAGAGTTTGTATTAAATTTGAAATTGCCATTTTTCCGCAAAATATCGATAATTTTCCTTCTTTCTTGATTCTTCTTAGGTAAGATAGCAAATTTTTTTACATCCGGTTCATTTTTATGTACCATTTCAAAATGTCGTACTAATTGAGTTTGCAATTTGCTACAGAAAATGCAATAGTTTCGTTTCACACTTTTTAGATTAGATGATTCAACATACATAACTTCGTCGTTGCATACTGGTACATTATTGTTAATTTGCGAGGCATCTAAACTTGATGCTGACGATGCAGTTATATTTAACGCTGATTTGTGTTTTATTCGCAATTTATTATTCAATACATTTTGTTCATCTTTTGATCCATTTTCTTCATGTGGCAATTCATTATCTGATATACTCTGTTCATCTTCTGAAGGAAGATATTCTGAATCGCTACTGTCTTTAGCGTTGTCAACGTCTAAAAAGACGGTAGAATAGAAAATTACAGGAATACAACACCAATAGACTTAATTTTTCTGGACTCATCCTATAGTCTCTCAGACTGACAAAACACAAAATTGTGTGTGATGTTTTTTTCCTTTTTATACACGTTATAGCGCCCAAGCGTTTGGGGTAGTTTTCTAATCTTAATTTTTTTTTCTTTTATTAAAAAATATCCCCAATTTTAATAAAAATCCAAAGTTCATGTTCATCAAAATTAAATTTTTAATATTCTATTTTTATCTATAAAAATCAGTCTTACAGACCATGGATGAGTCTACATAGAAAACAGGATGAGTCCAGAAAGGTTTGCCTTAAAACGTGTTATAAATATAAAAATACTAATATATTTATGTTTCGTCAGCTGCCTTGCATGATTTTTAAGATATTGTGTAATATTGAGAATTATATATCTGTACTATTATTTGGTCTACAATCCTTTACGTGTACTTGTAGAATGTATTATATACCGTACGTACCAAAAGTTTTGGAACGGTCAATTATCTCAGAAAGGTTGATTTATTGGAAAATGTTTTAGATAAAACATGAATAAAAGTTGGAAAGTCCAAAAAGGGCCAATAAACAATTTTATTAGATTTTGGATCAGGGGCCCCAGTAAGGCCCAAGTAAAATTTATGAAATGAAAACTATTTTTCTGTATCATCCTTTTTTTTCTAATTGAACAACTTTTGTCTGAAAAAATTTTTTTTGCCAATACTTTTTGAGATATTCACGGAAAACTTGATAACTTTTTCAATATTTAGCTTACAATGTCTCAATAACTATTTGTCGGAGAAAAAAGTAATACAGGACTTTTCAATTAATATGGTCTCAAGAATATTTTGTTGCAATATAGTACCCTAACTTTTTAAATACTTATGTATACATATAAAAGCTTTAAGAAGCTGTCTACACAATTGAAAAAGTTACCAAGTTTTCCTTGAATATCTCAAAAAGTATTAGGCAAATTATTAGGCAAATAAAAAAATGTCAGCCAAAGTTGTTCAAATTAATTAAGGGAAAAGAATGATACAACAAAAATAGAAGTTTTCATTTGAAAAATTTAACTTGGACCTTACTGGGCCTAATACAGACTCTTAATCCAAAATCTAATAAGATCGTCTATTGACCTTTTTGAATTCTTTAACTTTTATCTGAAACATTTTTTCAACAAACTAATACTTTTTGAGATAATTGACCGTTCAAGAAATTAAGATATGCGCGGTATATATTAGTATATGTCATAAAACAATAAACTACTTAAATTAAAATATAAGCAAATATTAAATAAAAATTGTTATTTCTACAGTATGCATCAATAAGATTAATATTAAATTAATATCATAGGATCTGTGTATGTTATTGTATTTACTATATATATTACACAATAAAACTTTATTAAGGCTTCTGACTTTTCCCTGCAGATCTTAGGTTTATGACATCCTAATTGAGAAAACATGCTAAGCATTTCTGTAAAGTATATATTACAATAAAAAGATATCTTTATAAAATAACACCTACAATTAATTTAGCAAATGCTTTAAAAACTTCCTGTTTACTTTAATAAATATAATGACTAGCCGTGTAACATTTAATGTAAACTTGAAAAAACTTTCAAAAAAAAAAACATATTAACTTAATGTTATAATTATTGATTACTTATTCAAGCTAAATAAAAGTTTTTGACATATTTTACAAAGCTGCTCAATCGCAATTGTTATTTTATAAAGATATCTTTTTATTTTGGTCATCAAGTCAAAAACATAAAATCTGTGAAACATGGGATCGAAATTATGATACAAACATTTACAAAATAGAAAATTGTTTTTATCTACAAACCATGTACTGATGGTATTGGTATTTCAGATGGTACTGGATCATCAAATTCTTCTTTGTTGAACACTTGGGTACTTTCATTAGAGAAGGAAACGTCAGTTGAAATCGTTGATTCTTCTAAACATAGATATAATTATGACATCAAAACCAAAACTTTATAAGCTAACTTTATAAACTATTACAAAAATATTTTATCATAAAAAATTATACTGTAACATTTTATTATCATCAAAATATTATAATATAATTCAAGTCAATCAATTTCAGGGGGTCGATTATGTATCACATAACTTGATGAAAATGATAAAAATGTGCGAATTAACTAGAATATTTATAATTTCATTGGTCAACACCTAGTGCATTCGCTAATTTTTGTGATTTTCACTAAGTTTTGAGATACACTCAAATCAACTTCCAGGTTGCCAATATAATTTATTATCATCAAAAATAAGATATTTGCTATAACAAACAAACTTTTGTATTTTCTAAAACGTCCAATATTCACATCCATTGCAACTAATTAAAAAATTTAAAATGGTTCTCATTATTCAGTTTATATTTTGCATCATGCTCCTAATAGCATTTATATGTTTTTACACCTGAACTTTATTATCTCAGCAATTTAAGTATGAAAACAACATGAAAATGATTAAATAATCAGCCAACAATAGCATCTTATTTTACAAAAGTATACAAAAGTTGATACATATTATAACAAGTATCCATTTGATTTAAAGTAATTTAAAGCACACAATAAAATTTAAATTATAATTATATATTCTGACAATAAATCACTCTTGCAACATTTTATTCTATCTTTACAAATAAGCAACTTTACTTTAAATATCCCTCAAATATTATTAAAATATCATTAAAAAAAATATATATATATATATATAATTCAATCTTTACATACCGTTAAAACTTAATCTCCTAACACAATCCTCTACATCCGAAAAAAAAATAGATCCACTAAGTAAATCTGCGGATAAAATTAAAATAAAATTAAAACAAACAATAAAGTACACTTATATATAGTGTAGGGGAGACGGAAGAGCTAACTCGACACTATTTTTTCAAAAGCAATTTTTAATATTTAATTAAAATTTGTAAGCAAATTTTCAATTATATATAATTAAAGTGTTCCTTCAGGTACAAAATTGATTCAAAAAGTTTGCTATACGTCGCTTTGTTTTGCCGCCAGGAAAAGAAAAGTGACACGCAAAGACAAACTTTCAAATTGAATAATGCCGGGATAAACTTAATTTTGCCTAATTAAGCTAGCACCCCCACTCCTCGAAAACAAGTTTAGAGTACTGTAAACAAAGAAATTGATATGCCAGAATTTATGTTAATTTTGTGCTTTCGAAATATCCCAACCCGGAATTTTAGTGCTTGTTGTTTATCAAGAAAATCTATAAAGAATATAACCACGACAGAAATAAAGCATATTAAACAAATTAGTTGCCGGGTCAAATTTGGTCTTAAAATAACACTAAAATGATGTGCTTTTAAAATATATAAATCTAAAAATTGGTGCTGATTGTTTCATTTAAACAAATCCATAAAGATTGTGACCGTGCTAGCGTCATTTAGTTTAAACAACAATCACCAAATTTCGGAATTGCATATTTTAAAAGCACATAACTTTAGTGTTATTTTAAGACCAAATTCGACCCGGCAACTAATTTTTTTCATACACTTTACTTCTGTCGTGACCATATTCTTTATGAATTTTCTCATATTAACCAACGAGAACCAAATTCTCCGGGTTTGGATATTTTGAAAGCACGAAATTAACATAAAATTCTGGCATATCAATTTCTTTGTTTACAGTACTCTAAACTTGTTTTCGAGGAGTGGGGGTGCTAGCTTAATGTAAAACCAACACCTCCACTTTTGCTACTTATTTCCTGCGAATTGGTAGGAGCACAAAATTCGGGATTAGAGCAATAAATGAGCACCAAATTAATAATTATGCCATACTTAATTATGCCACAATCCCAAACTTCTTTTTAGTGGTGAAAATGTTAGGTTCATATAGATTTTTTATAAGCTTAACTCAAAATTGAAATTTGAGTTGATAATATTCTACTCGGCGACATGTGAATTATAATATAATTAATGTTACATACCAGAGAGAGAAACATTTACATCTTTGCCTGCGATATCATCATTTTCAACTATATTACACGTATCTGTAGCATCAGACTTTCCTTCAATATCGCAGTCCTTATTCATAATATTCATTGTCTTTCCATATTTATCTACAAAGATAACATCTAATGTGCTAATATCTGACATAAGTAAAAAGTATATTATTATTTCATACATCCAATAAAATAACTATTACAGATATGGTTCATAATATTAGTTAAACTTACCATAACCATAACATGTATTTAATACGTCATCAGTCGTCTCCTCATTATTAGAGTCATTGGTTAGCATCACAGATTCCTTATCATAACATGTATTTAATGCATCAACAGTCGTCTCCTCATTATTAGAGTCTTTGTTTAGCATCACAGATTCACTGTTGTTCTCGTTGTTCTTATCTATATAGCTTTTTGTATTAATACCTGACATAAATAAAAAGTATATTATTATTTCATACATACGATAAAATAACTATTACATATATGATTCATAATATTAGCTAAACTTACCATAACATGTATTTAATGCGTCATCAGTCGTCTGCTCATTGTTAGAATCATTGGTTAGCATCACAAATTTCTTATCATAACATGTATTTAATGCGTCAATAGTCGTCTCCTCATTATTACAGCCTTTGGTTAGAATCACAGATTCCTTATCATAACATGTATTTAATGCATCAACAGTCGTCTCCTCATTATTAGAGTCTTTGGTTAGCATTACAGATTCACTGTTCTCGTTGTTCTTATCTGTATAGCTTATCGTATTAATACCTGACATAAAAAGTATATTATTATTTCATACATACGATAAAATAACTATTACATATATGGTTCATAATATTAGCTAAACTTACCATAACATGTATTTAATGCGTCATCAGTCGTCTGCTCATTGTTAGAATCATTGGTTAGCATCACAAATTTCTTATCATAACATGTATTTAATGCGTCAATAGTCGTCTTTTCATTATTACAGCCTTTGGTTAGAATCACAGATTCCTTATCATAACATGTATTTAATGCATCAACAGTCGTCTCCTCATTATTAGAGTCTTTGGTTAGCATTACAGATTCACTGTTCTCGTTGTTCTTATCTGTATAGCTTATCGTATTAATACCTGACATAAAAAGTATATTATTATTTCATACATACGATAAAATAACTATTACATATATGGTTCATAATATTAGCTAAACTTACCATAACATGTATTTAATGCGTCATCAGTCGTCTGCTCATTGTTAGAATCATTGGTTAGCATCACAAATTTCTTATCATAACATGTATTTAATGCGTCAATAGTCGTCTTTTCATTATTACAGCCTTTGGTTAGAATCACAGATTCCTTATCATAACATGTATTTAATGCATCAACAGTCGTCTCCTCATTATTAGAGTCTTTGGTTAGCATTACAGATTCACTGTTCTCGTTGTTCTTATCTGTATAGCTTATCGTATTAATACCTGACATAAAAAGTATATTATTATTTCATACATACGATAAAATAACTATTACATATATGGTTCATAATATTAGCTAAACTTACCATAACATGTATTTAATGCGTCATCAGTCGTCTGCTCATTGTTAGAATCATTGGTTAGCATCACAAATTTCTTATCATAACATGTATTTAATGCGTCAATAGTCGTCTCCTCATTATTACAGCCTTGGTTAGAATCACAGATTCCTTATCATAACATGTATTTAATGCATCAACAGTCGTCTCCTCATTATTAGAGTCTTTGGTTAGCATTACAGATTCACTGTTCTCGTTGTTCTTATCTGTATAGCTTATCGTATTAATACCTGACATAAAAAGTATATTATTATTTCATACATACGATAAAATAACTATTACATATATGGTTCATAATATTAGCTAAACTTACCATAACATGTATTTAATGCGTCATCAGTCGTCTGCTCATTGTTAGAGTCTTTGGTTAGCATCACAGATTTACTGTTCTCATTGTTCTTATCTATGTAGCATATCGTATTAATACCTAACATAAATAAAAAATATATTATTATTTTATGCATACGATAAAATAAGTATTACATATATGGTTTATAATATTAGCTAAACTTACCATAACATGTATTTAATGCATCATCAGTCGTCTCCTCATTATTATAGTCTTTGGTTAGCATCACAGATTCCTTACCATAACATGTATTTAATGTGTCAACAGTTGTTTCCTCATTATTAGAGTATTTGGTTAGCATCACAGATTCACTGTTGTTTTCGTTGTTCTTATCTATATAGCTTATCGTATTAATACCTGACATAAATAAAAAGTATATTATTATTTCATACATACGATAAAATAACTATTACATATATGGTTCATAATATTAGCTAAACTTACCATAACATGTATTTAATGCGTCATCAGTCGTCTGCTCATTGTTAGAATCATTGGTTAGCATCACAAATTTCTTATCATAACATGTATTTAATGCGTCAATAGTCGTCTCCTCATTATTACAGCCTTTGGTTAGAATCACAGATTCCTTATCATAACATGTATTTAATGCATCAACAGTCGTCTCCTCATTATTATAGTCTTTGGTTAGCATCACAGATTCCTTACCATAACATGTATTTAATGTGTCAACAGTTGTTTCCTCATTATTAGAGTATTTGGTTAGCATCACAGATTCACTGTTGTTTTCGTTGTTCTTATCTATATAGCTTATCGTATTAATACCTGACATAAATAAAAAGTATATTATTATTTCAAATATACGATAAAATAACTATTGCAGATATGGTTCATAATATTAGCTAAACTTACCACAAATCTTTGGAAAATCGCTTCTTTCACATAGTATACGTGGTTTATTTATTAATATATTCTTCTTTATTTCATCCAATATATCTTTGTCATCTGTAATGTCAAAAAAATGTGTGATTAATTGTATTTAGTTTCCTAGTTCAATGTATCGTGGACAATCACATTGTTACCGTTATTAAACTTTATTCAAAAACTAATAAACTGTTACTTCTTTGTAATTTTGTCTTAATAATAATTCATGAGGTTATAAAATAAATATGATGTAAATGTATAAATACTTATAGCAAAGGAGCTGTGTACAAAAAAAGGAATAAGAAATTGGAATACATAACATATAATTGAAGGTCGATCATCATGTATCTTAAAACAAGCTAAAAAATGAATAGATGTAAATCTGTTTATTTTTGTAATTTTTACCTTATTTTCAGAAATGGTCAACCCTCAATTTTCTGTTCTGTATTTTTTATTCATTTTATTGTGCACAAACCCTAATTTAAATGCTGTTACTTTCGTAATTCATTACCAAAAAAAAAAAAAAAAAATAACGGCCATGTTAGAGCCTCCGCAAAAAACTCTTGTATGGTAACGTAATGTAACGTAGATCAACGCACAAGAAATGTATAATGGAGGATTTACACTGCGTCCGATGTTCGACGTACGACGATCCGACATCGAATAGGAAATTTTTGTCTCTAATAATAAATTCTGTTATTGGATGTCGGATCGTCGTACGTCGAACATCGGACGTGATCGGACGCAATGTGAATCCTCTATAAGAGCCTCCGCACAAGACTTTCGTATGATAACGTAGTGTAACGAAACGTGGGTCAACACAAAAAAACAACGTTATCGGTTACGGCATTATACGTCAATACGTTTCTTGTGCGTTGATCTACGGTACGTTACTTTAGGGCCCGGACACGCACTTTTTCGTAACAGTAAAGTTTAGACTAATCGCGTACGTTCCCGCCATACGGCCGTACGTTCCCGAATCGAGCAACGCGATTGGTCGAAACTTTACTGTAACTATTAAGAAAAAATATGTGTCCGGGCCCTTACCATACGAAATTTTTGTGCGGAGGCTCTAACACCGTAACCGATTTTTCGGTTAACCTCACTCTTTATCTCTTTCTGAAGGGACAGTTAGAAAAAGATAAAGAGTGATGTTAACTGAAGGATACAGGCTACGGTCATCGTGACGCTGCAAATGTTTCGAAGCATTCCTCTTCTTTTTTCTTTCAATGAAGAAAGAAAGAGAAGAAGAACGCTCCAAAGCATTTGTTGCGTTGACCGTAGCCACAGTTATCCGATGGTGACGAAATGACTCTAATAATATAAAATAATAGCAATATTATGAAACTAATATTAAAATATTCCACTTACCATTTTTTGCAATTATAATTGCTGCGTAGTTTCGTCCATCGCTATACTTAGCTTTTGTACCATTTTTCGTTCTTTTAATTCGATTAGATTTGCACACGTAATAAAAATTATCATAAAACTTTATTAACGCAAACATATTTATAATAAATTTATATAATTTATATAATACTCGCTCTCTCTCTCTCTATATATATATATATACTTATATAAATATATTTCTAAAACGAAGCTAAAACTAACGCGCACTCACGAACACCTCACTACCTCCTGCTCATGGCGGACAAGGACTGGAGGACTGGTGCTAATGGTCAGGCACGAGCTGCGTGAACGTTACGTGAAGATCGCGTGAAGAAACAGAAGAAGAAAGGGAAGCGGTTTCACTATTGGCTCAAGAGCCAATGACACTTGCGCGAAATGCACGCCGCGCAGCAAGAAGCGATGTGGTAGCCAATCAGTATGAGACTTTTCGTAAGATCGAGGAGTTTATTGGCTACCGCGTCGCTTCTTGCTGCGCGGCAAGCATTTGCTTGGAAGAAAACATTTTAATAAAGGTCAACGGTGTTTATTTGCTATGAAATTAATCATTTACTTTGATAGAAGCAGGAATTTAATTTCAGGATAGATAATTAACAGTTTCTATATTACCAATCAATTCGAACTCATATTTTAAAATATATTAAGGCTGCGTTCACTTTGAACGCTTTCGTATTAAAAATATTATTCTATTTTTCTTCAACATATAATGAGCAATAAAGATAAATTAATATTTTCAGCACGAAAGCGTCTAAAGTGAACGCAACCTAAAAAATAAAAATGGATTTATAAAAAAAATTCCTAAATAATAAATAAAGTTATAAGCCTACATCTCCACATCCATAGTCTGCTTAATATACAAATTAATATATTTGTAAAAATGATACATATGATAGGAATTTTATACATATATTATTAAACTGAATAGCAACATAAAGATTTAATTAATCTTCTAACATACACGTTGACAGTACACAATAATTGTTTTTTCAATAAAAACGAAAATTTATTAAATAAACGTTGATAATTATATCACATCATAGATTTCAATAACGGAGAACATTATATGATGTATCTATCAACGCTCATTTATTAAATTTTTGTTTCATGAGGAAACAACAATACTATACTGTCAAAGTGTATGTTATAAAATTGAATAAATATTTACGTTGCTATTCAGTTAATGTATGTATAAAAAATAATACTTTAACATTAATAAGAAAAAGAGAAAAAGTGGGTAAAGAAAAAATTTACATTAAGATAAAAAAAGTAACATTGTTTGTATTTAAAGTATATATGTATTTTAACACTTGACACAAAAAAAATTGAGAAAAAATTTAATAAGAAACATAGCAAATAGTAAAGAAGGTGCAGTTAGAAAGAGTACACAGATATACGGCAAGTACGATAGATTTTCAAAACTTAAGAAGTCACACTAATCTCTATACAATCAAATAAATACCGACTATTGTATGCAGACGTCCTAATTCCTGTAATTTTCTATTCTACTGTCTTTTTAGACGTTGACAACGCTAAAGACAGTAGCGATTCAGAATATCTTCCTTCAGAAGATGAACAGAGTATATCAGATAATGAATTGCCACATGAAGAAAGTGGATCAAAAAATGAACAAAATGTATTGAATAATAAATTGCGAATAAAACACAAATCAGCGTTAAATATAACTGCATCGTCAGTATCAAGTTTAGATGCCTCGCAAATTAACAACAATATACCAATATGCAACGACGAAGTTATGTATATTGAATCATCTAATCTAAAAAGTGTGAAACGAAACTATTGCATTTTCTGTAGCAAATTGCAAATTCAATTAGTACGACATTTGGAAATAGTACATAAAAAAGAATCAGATGTAAAACAATTTGCTATCTTACCCAAGAAGAATCAAGAAAGAAAGAAAAATATCGATATTTTGCAGAAAAATAGCAATTTCAAATTTAATACGAACTCTAAAGTAAATAACGGACAACTTATTGTGTGCAGACATCTTAATGAAAAATATAACAGGTTCGCTACAGATTATACTGCTTGTGCAAAATGCAAAGTTCACTTTGCAAAATCAACAATACAATTTAGATTAGATGATTCAAATTCATTTTGTATTAATATCCGTATTAATATCTGACATAAGTAAAAAGTATATTATTATTTCATACATACGATAAAATATCTTAAAAAATAAACCACATATACACCATGTAAAAAAAGTGATTTTCCCAAGATTTGTGGTAAGTTTAGCTAATATTATGAACCAGATCTGCAATAGTTAATTTATCGTATATTTGAAATAATAATATATTTTTTATTTATGTCAGGTATTAATACGATAAGCTATATAGATAAGAACAATGAGAACAACAGTGAATCTGTGATGCTAATCAAAGACTCTAATAATGAGGAGACGACTGTTGACGCATTAAATACATGTTATGATAAGGAATCTGTGATGCTAACCAAAGACTCTAATAATGAGGAGACAACTGATGATGCATTAAATACATGTTATGGTAAGTTTAGCTAATATTATGAACCATATATGTAATACATATTTTATCGTATGTATGAAATAATAATATACTTTTTATTTATGTTAGGTATTAATACGATAAGCTATATAGATAAAAACAATGAGAACAGTGAATCTGTGATGCTAACCAAAGACTCTAATAATGAGGAGACGACTGTTGATGCATTAAATACATGTTATGATAAGGAATCTGTGATTCTAACCAAAGACTGTAATAATGAGAAGACGACTAACGACATTAAATACATCTTGTGGTAAGTTTAGCTAACGTTATAAATTATATCGGAAATAGCAACGACATATATAAATAGACCAAGTATTCTTCATGTTTTTGCCATGGAGGGGGTAAAGTCGGGAGTTGGCAGTTTACAACTCTGCTAGCCATCAATATATCGCACAGTGCTTGCAATAATCCGCACGCTCTCATAGTTCGTTGACAAGCTGCGACTACCTTCACACGAAACAATTGTTATTAACTAAAGGTAACAACAGACAAATAATGTAAATTCCATACAATGCTAATATTTTTGAGCTACCTGAACAGGAGGACTCGGTGCTACTAGTGTTCGTACAACTCGCACCATGCAGTGAACATTAGTCACCTTCTGTGGGCTCCATTCACCAAGATTGTTATCTTCCGTATCATTGAGAATTTGGAATACCGACGTCAATTTCTGAATATAACTACCTGTACCGTTGGTATATAAAAATTATTACAGAACGGCGAAAATTATATAAGTTGGTAGAGAAATCCAATGACAAGTATATTACCTTCCTTAAAGTGTTGGTCACTGACGTTTTCCCTGAGATTTAATATCAGCATGGGGCAATCTTCCAAAACAATACCACCATCCGCGTTGCTCTCTTGCTCAATAACATCAAATATGCGACCAAACGCACTTTCAAACGCCACTATCTTTTGTATGTTAGCATTGCCTTTCGTCAATTGAATGAGCAGCAACAAGACCTATATAGCAAGTATAAATAACATATTACGAGCAAAGCTCTTACTATTCCAGGAGCGTTTGTTCAAAAATAATAAATTTAACATACATCATTGCGTGTAACTTTTCTGTTGTCACTCAGCAAATCCATCAGTTTAGAGACACCCATAGGGCTGACCAAAATTATTTCCTGTATATCTTTAGATCTATTCGCCAGCAAATGCGTCAGTAGCTTCAGCGCTGGCCACCTGACACGGAAGTCAAACTCCTTGAGAAATGTCAGCAACAAACCAACACTGTCCGAATGCTTAATGAATATTTCTGTAAACTGTTCTCCTATTTGGATCTTGGAGCCGTGTTTATCGACTGAAATCACGCGAGGCGATCAGACATAAAATTGATTGTGCCAAAAAAATAACGCAGTTTTATACCTTCTTCGTCGAATGTTTCAGGATTCGTTATATTGCACAGAGTATCCAAAGCCAGGCCGATTATCTCGCAATCTGTCCTGTTTATCTCCAGCACCTGCCTGAGCGCGTCCATTTCCTGAGCACCCAACTCCACGCAATACATGCCTGATAACGCCTTGAGCGCACGGCAGGCATCTCTTCCGTCGTACGCACAGTAGAAGACTGCAGTCTGTCCACTAGTCTCTCCACCTGTATTACAGAAATATTGTAAGATAAATAGCATCTTGAGCTACCTGTAATTAAGTCCGTCGGCCAGGAAGCTTTATCGGATAATTAGCAGCGAAGACACTCATGACGTTCGTCCAAAACATAGGGAAGTAACTTTCTTCCGGCGCGTGAAAACATGAAATATTCATCGGTTCCCAGTTCTCACTCACCGTATCGGCAATCGGCACCCGTCGGCTGCGTACCGGCGGGAGCGGTTTCCAAGACGGATTTCAGGCTGTTTTTAATACTCCATTTTTTTCTCGGCGAGATTTCTTTCCACCGCCTGTCGGTGGTCTCGACTCTCGATGTCGCTTCCGCGCTTCCTCCAGCTTCCTCCCAAACACTTCGGACACGTTGCACCCGGTTGCGGGGTGACGAGGAAGAAGGCACGATTGTAGCGGATGTAGCTGAAGCGGAAAGAACGAAGCGATGAACCTGATTGGGTTCGCCATGTTGACTCGACGTCTCGAACGAAGTGTGTGTGATTGGCCGTTGATAATGGCTTCTGCACACAGGACGCGGAAACGCTTGCCGCGCGATAATGGGAGCTTTCCAGCAAGCGACACAAGTCGTCACAGGTATCGTTTTGTCTTTGTTACTCATTGCCAAAAAAGAAAGATAGAACGACGTTTGTGTCGGCTTGTGTCACTTGCTGGAAAGCTCCCAATGCTAGGTCTACAATGCGAGTCGTAAAATCGTGAGTCGTAAGAATTGACCAATCACAGTCGATTATTCTCCTCAAATTCTATTGTGATTGGTCAATTCTTACGACTCGCGAATTTATGATTCGCATTGTAGCATAAAAAACGACGCGGTAGCTAATCTACTTATGGTTCTTACGGAAAAACAACACGTTGATTGGCTGCGGCGTCGCTTCTTGCCGCGCGGCAAGCGGTTCCGCGGCCTGTGTGCAGAAGCCATAAGTTTGTTCTTTCACAGTCGAAATCTTTTGCATTTCGTATCTCGCTTCTTTTTCCATCCAATTATATAAATATAACTATTGATTAAGAACAAGCCTTAGTGCGCACTCATTGAGCGCGTTCAGCAGACCAAGCCGCTGAGTAGCAATCGAATGTGATTGAACTCTTACTTTTAGAACCAACCAATAAACGCAGAATGTTGACAAAACGAACTCAACAGTTGTGTCTGCTGAACGCGGCCATTGTCAGTGGGAGCGCGCTATTAAGGCCATACACGTAAAAAAGATTTAACCATAATTGTAAAGCCGTAAGAAAATAAACCAATCACAGTCGATTATTCTCCTCGCGCTCAAAGAATAATCGAGTGTAATTGGTCTATTTCCTTATGCACAAGTGTCTCCGCTTAAGCCTCAAGCCGTAAAAAATTGACCAATTACAGGCGAATGTGAGGAGAATAATCGACTGTGATTGGTCATCTTCTTACATCTTGAAGCTTACTACAGCTTACTACAGCTATTGTAGATCGGGCATAAGGCCCCGGACACACACTTTTTCGTAACAGTAACAGTAGGATTTCGACCAATCGTGTTACTCGATTCGAAAACGTACGTTTCGAATCGAGCAACGCGATTGGTCGAAATCCTACTGTTACGTTTTACGGAAAGTGTGTGTGGCCAGCTTAAGGCCCCGGCACACACTTTTTCGTAACAGTAAGATTTCGACCAATCGTGTTACTCGATTCGGGAACGTACGGCCGTACGTTTTCGAATCGAGTAACGCGATTGGTCAAAATCTTACTGTTACGTTCTACGAAAAGTGTGTGTGGCCAGCTTAAAGGTTATTTTACATAGAAGTCGTAGTCGTGAGTTGTAAGAAATTGACCAATCACAGATTGAATATTCTCGTCAACTTTTTATGTGATTGGTCAATTACTTACAACTCACGACTACGACTTCTATGTACAATAACCTTAAAGTGTCGAGTGTCGACGTGTGACGTGTGACGTGTGACGTTAGTTTACACCGACAGGCGGTGGAAAGAAATCTCGCCGAGAAAGAAATGGAGTATTTTATAAGTAGCCTGAAATCCGTCTTGGGAACCGCTCCCGCCGGTACGCAGCCGACGAGTGCCGATTGCCGATACGGTGAGTGAGAACTGGGAACCGATGAATATTTCATGTTTTCACGCGCCAGAAGAAGGTTACTTCCCTATGTTTTGGACGAACGTCGTGAGTGTCTTCGCTGCTAATTATCCGATAAAGCTTCCTGGCCGACGGACTTAATTACAGGTAGCTCAAGTCGCGTGGAGTTGGGTGCTCAGGAAATGGACGCGCTCAGGCAGGTGCTGGAGATAAACAGGACAGATTGCGAGATAATCGGCCTGGGTTTGGATACCCTGTGCAATATAACGAATCCTGAGACATTCAGCGAAGGAGGTATAGGACTGCGTTATTTCTTTGGTACAATCAATTTTATGTCTGATCGCCTCGCGTGATTTCAGTCGATAAACACGGCTCCAAGATCCAAATAGGGGAACAGTTTACAGAAATATTCATTAAGCACTCGAACAGTGTTGGTTTGTTGCTGACATTTCTCAAGGAGTTTGACTTCCGTGTCAGGTGGCCAGCGCTGAAGCTACTGACGCATTTGCTGGCGAATAGATTTAAAGATATTCAGGAAATAATTCTGGTCAGCCCTATGAGTGTCTCTAAACTGATGGATTTGCTGAGTGACAACAGAGAAGTTATACGCAATGATGTATGTTAAATCTATTATTTTTGAACAAACGCTTCTGGAATAGTAAGAGCTTTGCTTGTAACATGTTATTTATATTTGGCTATATAGGTCTTGTTGCTGCTCATTTAATTGACAAAAGGCAATGCTAACATACAAAAGATAGTGGTGTTTGAAAGTGCGTTTGATCGCATATTTGATGTTATTGAGCAAGAGGGCCACGCAGATGGTGGTATTGTTGTGGAAGATTGCCTCCTGTGTGCTGATATTAAATTTTCTCAGGGGAAACGTCAGTGACTAAAACTTCTTTAAGGAAGGTAATATACTTGTCATTGGATTTCTCTACCAACTTATATAATTTTCGCCGTTCTGTAATAATTTTTATATACCAACGGTACAGGTAGTTATATTCAGAAATTGACGCCAATATTTCAAATTCTCAATGAAACGGAGGATAACAATCTTGGTGGATGGAGCCCACAGAAGGTGTCCAATGTTCACTGCATGGTGCGAGTTGTACGAGCGCTAGTAGCAGTGAGTCCTCCTGCTCAGGTAGCTCAAAAATATTAGCGCTGTATGGAATTTACATTATTTGTCTATTGTTACCTTTAATTAATAACAATTGTTTTGTGTGAAGGTAGTCGCAGCTTGTCAACGAACTATGAGAGCGTACGGATTATTGCAAGCACTATGCGATATATTGATGACTAGCGGAGTTATAAACTGCCAACTTCACTCCCTCCATGGCAAAAACATGAAGAATACTTGATCTATTTATATATGTCGTTGCTATTTCCGATATAATTTATAACGTTAGCTAAACTTACCACAAGATGTATTTAATGTCGTTAGTCGTCTTCTCATTATTACAGTCTTTGGTTTGTATCACGAATTTTGTGTCGTTCTCGTTGTCAGGCGCGGTAAATGTTATTTTTAAATTATTACACATTTTCAACCTTAGTAAACTGCGCTCCGAATAAATTCTCAGACTTGCAACAACTCCGGTTGGAGTAGTAAGGAGGGAGGGGATTTTACTACTCCAACTAGAGCTGTGTTGCAAGTCAGATAATTTAGTCGGCGCGCAATTTACTAAGGTAGGAAATATGTAAAAAGTTAGAATTAACATTTGCAAAGCATTTATCGCGCTTGGCTCTTAATTAGGCCGTTTATTTTATATTCGAGAATCTAATATATTTGTCAGCAATCTTTTTGTGCTTGGTAGTCATATAATTCGTCGTCTATATTACTTTCCGTTGAAGATTCGCTACTTGCATGTTGGTAATTTCCTTGAACAGCTACCAGGTATTGGGAAATTTGCAATATTATCTCTGGTTGCTAACGGCTGTTAGCCAATGAACCCTTCGATTATTAGCATGTTGCAACATATTGTACACATAATGATCCATGTGAATCTTTTCGGAATGCCCCATAAATGTGGCAAGATCCGATACTTCCATATTATTAAGATTTAGTTGTATACAGTATGTTGCAACATGCTTTCGCAACAATTAACCACGTAAAGTATTAGACTGAATTGCATTACATTCGCTTGAGAATTTACGCATTAAAATGCAAGCTCTGAAATATTTGTACCTTTGTTTGTTATACCCAGGCAATCCGAAAACGTAAGGATTTTCTTCGGGTACGTTAGATTCCTTTCGATATTTTAAAATCAAATTAATGCATTCAAATAAATCGTTTGATAACAAAACGGGCACCGTACGTCCTAATTTACCTCTTATACAGAATTTGATATATTTGTTAGCAATCTTTTTGTGTTCTTTTGATAATGACTTGTAAAGATCGCTGTACATGTTTTTATTAACTCTTTCATGGTTTTTAAAATCTTCGCTAAGAATGCGTTCAATATCTCCTGCCCGTCGTCTGTTAAATAGTTGTACAGAGATCAGTGCTCCTGCCAAAGAAAGCACAGCGTAATACGAAAAAGGTTGTTGTAGTGCATTAAAAGTTTCAACCCGCTTTTCCTCTGAGGCACAATTTCACCAACGTCGATTAACTGTAACCTTCGATTAAACTCTTTGTCTCTTTCTAAGGGGGACAATTAGAAAGAGACAAAAAGCAAGTTTAATCAAAGGTTACAGTTAATCGACGTTTGTGAAACTGGGCCATAGCGTACAGACGGCGTCATTAATGCCTTCCTAGCTGTGTTCTGGGGATTTCTATAGTGCACGTTACATGTACTATGCTTCAGGTGGAAGGCATTATTGACGCCGTCTGTACAATACATCTTTATAATATGAATGATAACTACGTGAATGAGTGTTCTTATGAGTGTTCTATATAGTTGCGCTTTTTCTGTTTTCTTGTTTTATCTCTTTCGTTTCTTTTTTTACCAAGTTTTAGAATACATATGTAACTTTAAATACAAACCGTGTCATTTTTTACCTTATGAAATCTTTTCCTTTTCCCATTTTTTCTTTTTGCCTTGTTAATGTTAAAATATTATTTCCTTCTACATACATTAACTAAATAGCAACGCATATTAAATCTTCTAACATGCATGTTAATAGTACAGTATTATTGTTTCCTTAATAGACAAATTCAATAAATGGGCGTTGATGATTCCATCACATAATCTTCAACGTTATTGTGTCCGTTTTAATAGTAAAATCTATGCTGTGACAAAATCATCAATGTTCATTTATTGTAGATTGATTAAATCTTTATGTTGCTATTCAGTTAACGTAAATAATATTTTTACATTAATACTCAAAATACTGTATTACCTACAATGGCAAATTATTTACTTAAAAAGTCTAATAATGTATAATTAAATTCGTATCTGCTGTATTATCTTTATTTATACATTTGTATGTAAAGCAGACTATGGGTTTTGGTTTAAGTTACACATATTTAAGTAACGCGATGTAAATAATATATTACAATACGTTCCGTGGTTGCTTTACAAAAATTATTTTAAAATAAACAGATATATATATACACACACGCACACACACTAGCAGGGTAGGAATATAAATGTTTAATGTATTCTGTAAATATATGTTAAGGCTATAGAAGCACATTAATTTTCTAATACACAATGTAACTAAACTAATTACAGCAATGATGATGATTCCATAACATTTCACAAGATTCTGAAAGCGGAGACACTAATATTGAACTCTCGCTCAACAGAATCTCATGTTTTGTAAATGGATTTTTTCTTGATATATGATAACAGCTAAAGAAATATCTTTGCTATCATGGATAAATAGGATATTTCGCTCTCAGCTCCTGTGTAAAAGTAAAAGTGACATTTAATAATCTAAATTAAAAGCATTATAATTTAGAATTTCACACAGGAAAATTATAGTAGAAATGTTATCAGCACTACGTACCACTAATAAGCATGCTTCATTAAAGTTTAGTAAACAACAATAACGTTAAATTTAAAATTTAGAGTCTTACTGTATAATTTCATGTTTTTTACTGTATTGATGTGTATTGCATAGACTCAGTGATATACCATTTGTCAGAGTATTATAATAATCTTTATCTAAAAAACATTTGGCGTAAAAGCAATAATAAGGCTTTGAAGTGAGATGACAGCGTGAGATTAGGAAATATGTTATATCAATTGATTTTATACTAGAGGTTATATTGCAATATAATGTTTTTTAATACAATTAAAGTAACCTATTTCCTAGATTAGAAATCTGTCATTATATTATGTAACTATATTAATTATTAACAGATCAAACACTAGTTAATAATTATATATAATACTATAACAGATTTTCTAGCTTTACGCTTTTACCCTCTTGAATTGTAAATTTTCCGACTAACCTTCTCATATTACTTTGACGACAGTACATAATTTTGTACTGTCGTCAAAATAGTCTACCTATAGTGAATTGCTTATACATACTTATTGATGCGTTTAAATGAAAAATTTTTGGTTATGCATACGTCAGAGGGTTAATGTACTCTAATGTATGCAGTAATATCGGGTATTCGTCGGTGTCGTCAAAATAGCCAATTGACATATATATATATATATGTATATAATACACATATATGACATAAAACATAATAAAATAAAACTTACATTAACATATGATTATAAAAATAGTTGTCTCAGCATCATCTTTTAATTTTTGTTTACCATCCTACACGAGGTTTTTCCCCACATTGCATCAGAAAAATGTGACTATAAATAAAATCATTTAGATTAATATCATAGTTCCTTCATAGTTATTATTATAAAAATACATTTCAACTTACATGACAAATAAGTCCATGCTCAGGAGGTTTTCCAATTAGGCCACAGATTGTTGATATTTTTTATCCAATTTAATTTTTTTTTTACATCTTTTGGAAATCTTCTCATAGAAATCCTTTTTTATGTTGTTAGTACATCCAGGTATACAACAACCAGCCATTATGCCAGAGAAAACCCTTTTAAAAGTGAAACACGTAACATTTATCTATGTATGTATCGTATGTACATCTCGATATTTTCAAGTTTAGTATTATCTCTCTATTAAACTAAACTAAAATATAAGCAAACTCACTTTCTATGTAGACTAATTTGGAGATGATATAAATCTTTATATACAACGTCGACGATACAACGGATTCCAGGATATACGATTCACGTGTAGTCATCCATCGCCGCCATGGTTTTTCTTCCGTCTAGGTCGTCTAGACATAGAGTCTCTTATATACGTGACGTTCACGCCATGTTGTTGCACTCCCAAAGTCTGTCCAGACTCTTATAAAGGGACTCTAGTCGTAGTCCCTTCGGTAGTCCGGGCAGCTCGGGATCCGGATGATGCTTCTCCGCTCTTTAGCCGGCACGACAGTGTCGGAAACGATGATCTGCCGGAATCGCGCCGGTTCCCCGCGCCTGCGCTGTAGCGTGTCGCTCAACCGGATTGCCGATCCTAGCGCTCCCGGCGCCTAGGCCGCACGTGCGTCGCTTCTTTCGGGGGCGCCACTCCAAGTCTGGGGCGCTCTCATCGGCGTCTGAGCTTCTCGGGCGCCTCCCCTTCCGGCGGCGCCGCTCTAATTGCCTCCGATTCGGCGCGGGCTTTTCGAATCACCCGGCTGTCCGGGCCGCGATGATCGAGTCGGCGTTCGGGGTCAGGCTGGCCGGGCCTCGGCCCCGTCCGCCGGCATCCCCTCGAGGCGACGGCCCCAGGGCTGCACCTTTCCCTGGGCCGCTCCTCAGCACCCTGCTCTGACTAGCGTTTCGTTTGGGCGTGTCCCGGGGTGTTCTAGACTGCTATCTTGCCGCTGTTGCGACCGAGTACGGAGTAAGTTCCGGCCGGCGACACTCATGCACTTGCGGGGAGGTCCAGGCAATCCGACTTTCGGCCACGTCCCCTGGTCGTCTCCTTAATCCTTTGCCCTTCCTCGTGGCGGCTCTCGGCCGTTACATGTTGATTCCAGCCACCACTGGCGATCCCTTAAAAACTTAACAGCTAATTAGACCAATTTAGAATACGCAACCGCCCCTCCCTCGCTCCAACGAGGAAGCATCCCCGAATTCCCCTCGGCCGAGCCCGTCCGGGAAGTAGACGCGACTTGTCACGTCACAACTCCCCCTCCCCAGACGAGCGCCGAGGGGAGAGCCTCGACCCGGACCTCGGATCACCGCTCCGGCGTCAGAGTAATTCGGGTAAATCTTTCGCAAGAGAGAGACCAACAATATCGCAACCCTGTACTGTACCACGCCACCGTACGCAACACCTCACATTTGAGTCGTCCCGAAAAATCCGCCACAAACCAACCTTCTCCCCTACTTATTTTCGGAAAAATGGCGGGGCACGTTCCCACCGACGGGCACACCCTGTACGCGAGCACGCGGTGACCAATCTTGTCGCCCACTCATGAACTCAACGCGCAACGACCCACTCTCACGCTCAAGTACGAATCTCAACCACACATACGCACGGGAAAATTCAGGAAACACACAGAAACATATAATTAAACATTTATTTCGGGCCGTCGATCACAAGGAGACAGTTCACGTCGTATGTCGCCACGCGGGTAGGCCATCCCGGCCTAGGCAACCGGTATCTCTAATCATTTGGAGGTAGGGCTTAAGATCTTGTACGTGCACTTTACCCGCGGGTGTTCTGTCCGGTTGCGCCACTTCGTATACTGCCGGTGAAATCACTCGTTTGATTCGGAGCGGACCCTGAAACTTTGGTGCCAACTTTCCGGCCACCCCCTGCGCGGCGGAAGACAACACATGTTGTCGTCGCAACACGAGATCACCAACACAAAACCTACGCGGTCTCCTGCGCAAATTATAGTGCGCAGCTTGTTTTTGGTTCGCCTGATCGAGATTCTCAGCCACCCACTCCTGGATGGCATGCAACTTCTTCATCCGTTGCAACCATTCCTCGGGGTCCGGCGCTTCCACCTCGGGAGCTTCGTTTCCCCGATCGCGCAAAGAATGGGATGGCGTCAACTCACGCCTAAGATTCAAAAAGGCGGGGGAGGTACCCAGCGACGAGTGGAATGCGGTGTTGTACGCGAATCGAAAATGCGGCAAATGGAGGTCCCACTCCCTATGATCTTTTTCTATAAAGGCCACTATCATAGTCTTTAATACCCGATTGACCCTTTCTACCGGATTCGCCTGGGGATGATACGGGGGCACTGTCGTGTGCGTTATACTATTTTCTTCCGCAAAATTCTTAATGACCCGATTAATAAATTCCGTACCGTTATTCGTCAGCAGAATCTTGGGTGTACTCCACCGAGACACGATTAAATCCTCAAAAGCCTCCCGAATTTTTGGACCCGTGGCCGCTCGCAACGCTTTTATCTCCACCCACTTCGTAAAAAGATCTTGAATTACGAGCAAATACTGATGACCGGCCTTGCTACGCGGCAGCGGCCCCACGATATCTGCGGCGATCGCAGTCTACGGTCCCTCTATCACACGACGTCCCATCCAACCCGCCGGACCCGCCTGCTCTACTTTGATTTTTTGGCAGATATCACACGTCCGAAGGTATCTTGTTACCTCTCTAACCATGTTTGGCCAGTAATACGCGACAGCAAGGCGCTGATACGTCTTTTCAATACCTAAATGTCCAGCCTGAGGGGCGTCATGCGATTCTTTTAAAGCCTGTCCACGCTGTTCTCGCGGCAACACTAATTTCCATTGATCGAGTAGTCCAGTCACTATGTACAAAAAAACGGATTATAAAAGACATAATTCTGACCCAGGATTTTTCTTTTGGGGGGTGTTGGGGGGCTCAAGAAAAGCTTAATCTCAAGTTTTCGACCTCTGTTTCCCGCTTGCTTTTTTTACGGGAGTAAAAAATGTGAAAAAATGGTTTTTTCGCGATAACTCGGTTTCTAATAAAGTTACAAGGTCGAATCGGATCTCATTTTAAAGCTTTTTTTACGCTCTACAAATTATGTCGTATGACATTTTTACGTACGATCGATTGTTTTTGAGGCATCGAACAAGAAAGGGAAATAAAAAAGTATGATATTTAGTTTTTTTCTTTTTACTCATTATTGTCGTCCGAAATTGCAAAAATGCTTCAAATAAAACTTGTAGAGCGTAAAAAAACCTACAATATTCATTTGTTATTCATTTCATTTAGTTGAAAATTACGCCTTGTAGAGCGCCTCAAAGTGGAGAGTCGTCGCCATCGCGTCAGCGGCGCGTTGGTTACGTCGATACGCGGCACCGAACGCTTTCAGACTTCATTGTTTTCTTCATGGTTTTATATAAAGTAAACATACTAGCAAATGTTTACTATATATAGTAAACATCTGCTCGCCGCGGCGCCGGTCCTTTTTATTGCATTTGCCAGTCGTTTTCTGTATATCGCAGCGAGCGGATGCTTTTCGAAACGAGAATTTTGTGGACATTTTGTTAATGCAGTTTTTGGACATTTTGTCAGTGCAGTTTTTAGTGAACAACAATGAGTGACTCGGATTGTTTTATATGTGAAAAACCTTTGATAACAGACGTTCAAGTGGTGAAATCGAGAGGTATTAAATCTCTTTTATTGGCGAGCGAGCAAAGAGGAGATGCGGAATATCATCGAAAGTTGCAGACATTGACCGAAGTTGCTGTACACGGGGCGTGTTACAAAACGTATTCGAATAAAAGATTAGCTTCGTTGGCTTCTCGGCGAAGTGGCAATGGCGAATCACCATCAACATCAAGAGAAGAACAGTGTCATCCAGATTTCCATTTCAAGAAAAATTGCTTTCGTTCAAGACATGAATAACTTGTTATTTATTAATGAACAAGAATATTGTCACTTAGATATAAAACTGCACGCTTTCATGTATTCTTCAATGAAACGGTAAGTGTAATTTTTGTTTTAAAACAACTATCTGCAATGGCAAATACGTGTTTGATTCCCTTAAGAAAACTTAACGGTTTCAAAATATAATAATTTCAGGCTTTGCAAGATTTATTTGCAGGCGTAGTGCGATATGGAATTTTCAACGAAATTAAAGTAATAAATAAGAACATCTTACGATTTTTATTGCTGTGCAAGTTTTATTTGAAGCGTTTATACAGATTCGTGTGCGAAAAATGATAAAATAGAAAAAAAACTTTTTTGCGTCAATGAAATCGGAAATCTTAGCGAAAGCGTTCGGTGCCGCGTATCGACGTAACCAACGCGCCGCTGACGCGATGGCGACGACTCTCCACTTTGAGGCGCTCTACAAGGCGTAATTTTCAACTAAATGAAATGAATAACAAATGAATATTGTAGGTTTTTTTACGCTCTACAAGTTTTATTTGAAGCATTTTTGCAATTTCGGACGACAATAATGAGTAAAAAGAAAAAAACTAAATATCATACTTTTTTATTTCCCTTTCTTGTTCGATGCCTCAAAAACAATCGATCGTACGTAAAAATGTCATACGACATAATTTGTAGAGCGTAAAAAAAGCTTTAAAATGAGATCCGATTCGACCTTGTAACTTTATTAGAAACCGAGTTATCGCGAAAAAACCATTTTTTCACATTTTTTACTCCCGTAAAAAAAGCAAGCGGGAAACAGAGGTCGAAAACTTGAGATTAAGCTTTTCTTGAGCCCCCCAACACCCCCCAAAAGAAAAATCCTGGGTCAGAATTATGTCTTTTTTAAATGTACATAGTGACTGGACTAGAGGTCTTCTACGATGTCGGAAATGACCAGTCTCGGCCGCAAAAAATACAACTGACCGTCCACGATTCTCCAATGCGCAAATCTCTTAGGCGCGGTAGTTACTTCCTGAAACCGTTTTTTATACCAGAGGTCAGTGGTATCTACGCATTCCGGTACTTCCACAACGGCACTAACGAGTCCCTCCTCCCCTTTCTCGTACATGCGTGACAACGCGTCGGGCACGTAATGGAGGACCTCCTTCTTATATTCGACCGCGTAATCGTATTCTAAAAGCTCTAGAGCCTATCGAGTCAACCGACCTGTCGGATTCTTAAGGTTATGAAGCCATCTCAAACTACTATGGTCGGTGACCACCGTAAACATATATCCCTCCAAATACGGTCGAAATTTTCGGATGGCCCAAACGACGGCTAAGCATTCTTGTTCCGTTACTGAATACCTCGTCTCGGTGTCGGATAAGACGCGACTGGCATATGCGATCACGCGCTTTTCTCCCTCTAATCTCTGCGTCAATACGGCCCCTAAACCTACGGAACTCGCATCTGTTTGCACGACGAACGGTTCCTCAAAATTCGGGCACGTCAGAACGGGAGCGGACATTAAACTTTCGCGGATACTCTCGACGGCGCGATTCTGCTCATCCCCCCACTCCCAGCGCCTGCCTTTTTTCAAAAGGCGATTCAACGGCTCGCTAAAGGTGGCAAATTAGGGTATAAACCTGCGATACCAAGACGACATTCCTAAAAAGCGGCGCAATTGTCGGAGGTTTTGGGGGAGCCGGATATTCCATAATGGGCTTTGTTTTCTCGGGGTCGACCGATAAGCCCTCCTTTTCCACGACGAATCCTAGGTAACGAACTTGCAAACGGCAAAATTCGCATTTCTCCATATTGATTGTTAGTCCGGCTTTTGTGATTTTATCCAACACGCGCTTCAACCACTCGAGATGTTCTTCGAATGTTTCAGTCGCGATTATTATGTCGTCGAGGTAATTGAATATGATTGGTTCCAATTCCGGACCGATTAGACCATCCAGTAATCGCTGGAAAGTCGCGGGTGCTCCCGTTAGACCATATAGCATTCGGACGAAGTGGTAATGTCTTTTCCCCGATACGCTAAACGCAGTAATTTCGCGACTGTCCCGGCTTAGGGGTATTTGAAAGTACGCCTGGCTTAAGTCTATCGTCGAAATGTATTTTGCTGACCGCAATTTGTTTAGAATATTGTCCATGGGTGGTATGAGATACGCATCCTTTTTCGATACTTTATTCACCCCCCGAAAATCCAAACAGAACCGGTATTTCCCATTCGATTTCTTAACCATTACTATCGGGTTGGACCATTGACTAGCAGAGGGCTCAATAATCCCGGCCTGTAACATCTTATCGATTTCTGCGCGAATAACCTCCTGGACCTTTGGCGAAACCATGTAGCACCGTTGCTTAATGGGCGGGTGATCCCCCACCTCAATTTTGTGCTCCGTTAAGTCCGTTAGCCCCGGGTTCTCCGGGGGCGTCGCGATAGTCCGTAAAAAAATTTCCAACCGCTGTTTTTGATTCGACGTTAATTCGGCCAATCCACAACACGCGCGTGGGGTCGCATCCGAGTGAAAACGATAACGAGTACGTGGCCTATTCGCAAAGTACCACTCGGCTCGGGCAAAATCTAACGCAACTCCAAATTTGGTCAAGATCCTAATTATACAAGGTACCGCTAAATCAGTGAAAGATCGAAGCGCTCAAATGTCAGTGGGATTATGGTTGCGGAGATTTCGCTTTGAATAGTGGCCAATTGCCCGTTGGCCATACGGATTCGCGCTCCTCCCCCGCGTTCCGTTTGTATTCCTAACTTTTCAATTTTCTCCATCCCTTCTCAACCGATAAGGGTACGACTTGACCCGGAATCTACGAGAACCAATAGAGGACAACTACCCACGCGAATCTCAAGGTACTGTAGTGGGGGCCACTCGGTCGGCTCAAAGGTAACGTTCGATTCCGGTAACGTTTTCGCGAAGACGTCCGCGGTTCGGGCCTCGTTTTCGTGACTCGGAGTCGTAGGGACCCGTCCTACGCACACTCCTCCGCGTTTCCCGAACACAAAGGGCAAGTTTTCGACGTAAAGCCGCGCTTCCCGCAACGATAGCAATGCAGCTGACGCGGCTCGGTACACTCATGCGCCCGATGCCCGAGCTTTTCGCAGTTCAAGCACTTCATCCCGGAGTCGCTGGTCCCGGTTCCGGCCGCGGCTTGAGAAGCAGACGCGTTCGCGGTCGCGGTGGTAGCCGTCGCGGCAGCCGTTGACGCGGCCTTTGAGCCCTCCCACGTCTTCACCCCGGTTGGCCGACGGCCTCTCCCGCTGCGACCGTACCCGGAGTCTTAGGTTTCTCTTTAGGCGCATGATACGCGAGATCCGGGAAAATCGACTGCTCCGGGGGCAACGGAGGTCGATAATTCTTATCCGCGAGAAAACTACGCTCCAGCCGTGTGGCCAGATCCCCGAGAGTGTGGAAGTCCGCGAACTCGAACCGGCGAATCGCGATTTGTAACCGCGGCAATAGATTACGGTGCGCGAGGGTGAGTTGCTCCGCCAAGGTCCAGGGGGGGTTCATTCTACCAAATAGAACGCGCAGATACGTAATATAATCCGCGGCGGACTCGTGTTTTCCCTGCGTCCGGCGCAGAACTTCCTCCCTGAGCGTATAATGGTAATCCGGATCCCCGAACCTAGTTCTCCACGCAGTCTCAAAATCGCGCCAACTACGCCAGTTCGGACTCTCCAGACGCACCCAATAAAACGCGGTTCCCGACAAAAACAATGGCAAACACTTAAAAAGATCCCCGTCATTGATAGGGATTATTGCGCGGGCTTCCTGAATACGCATCAAAAATGCTTCGGCGTCACTACCGCGCGTACCCGAAAAATGCAGGTCCCACTTGCGCATCAAATTGTAGGCCTCGGACCCACTCATAGAACGCCGTTCGGTCGCAGGAGGCTCGCATCTCGCGGGCGGTGGTGGCGCTAAATGGTAATGTGCCTCCCCCCCTTTTACCGTTTGCTGCTCCGCGAGCCCCGGCGGCAACGACCATGCCCCTAACGCGGGAATCGGGCTCACCCCTAGGAGCAGTTCCCTCTGTTCCGTCGGTGTCCCGTCAGCGACATTCGCCCCGGTGGCCTTTCCAGCCTCCATCGGGGGCGAGGGTGGGACGGCTTTACTCTTCAATTTCGCCTCCTCAAAACGTATCAGGCGCGCTCGCAACGTAGGTAAGATACCGCACGTCTTCTAGCCGCGATTCCCCAAATGTTGACGCAACTGAATTACCGACAATTTATCAACCCAGCGATGGGGTGATCGGCTCACCGGCATGTCGCAGCACCGGTGCGATGTTACGAAATTTCTCTCTAATTACTATCGCGTCGGGTCGAGCTTAAGGAATCCAGGCATCTCGCAAAACGCGGTTCAGCACGGTAACGGTAATCTCGCGACACCCTATATCCCCGACAACCTTCCGCGAAAGCGCGATCACACCGAAAAAAAATTCTTAATCTGCGCCAACTTCGCATATGCCAGTCATACAAGAGGGAAAACAACACCGAAACCCGAGCTTGATCGAAGAAACACACGCGAAACTGAAAGACTCTTAAAGCCCTTTTAAATCGGCCAGATGTGCCGAAGTCGACAACATTCCACGCGCGACAAACACCTAGGAATCCGCTATAAGAAATGCAAACACGAACTCTCGAACAATACCGGCAGGCGAACCAAAACAAAGCCAACTTGAGAATTCAAGCCAACTAAAATTCAATACGGCACGCACTTCATGTGGCACCGAAATTTCCGAAATTCTACACGCGAACGATTCAAAATTATATCTCGCTGTGATCGAGGCCAATACATGCACACACAGAAAATAACACAGAAACGGACATACTTTTACATAATTAAATAATTGCTGACGCTCACTCTCCAAGTTCTTCTCTCTGAATTTTTTTTTCTTGTGAAGCGAGGGTCGGATTTCTCCAACAAAATCTCCAATTTTCATGCGAGATGTCCCACGTTGGGCGCCAAAATTCCTTGCGACGCTTTTTCCCCCGGTCTCGCAATCCGGTGGAGGGCTATCGTGGATTGGCAGCACGCGCAACTAATTCAGACACCAAATGATTGGGCGCTAGGTGCGACGAATCGCACCACCGTACTCTATTATATCTAACGCGATATTCCCGGCAATACCTCAGGGCGTAGGGCTCGTTCAGGGAATTCGGAGAGAGGCGTCACGCAATCAATCACACACAAAAGAATAAATAATAATAACATATAATATATTTAGTCAGGTAATGTCAATAGGTGTAGGTACAATCGGTCTGAGTCTCTCGTATTACCGCAAAAATGTCGGATCGGCTGACGCACGAATGCCACATAAATACCGCAATAAGTGCACGCGGTAATGTCGAATTAAACACTGTAGATTAACGCACGCGAAGTTAGATCAACGCAACAGATAAACGCCGACGAACACACGAAAGCTTAACATAAGAAACAATTACGATTCAGATATCGCGGTACCTGGCTTCGAACTCACAACGAACTTACGCCACGAGGGCGACAAACCGACTCGCCGCACCTTCGGTTGCTCCTTCAACGCGCACCCGGGCCACCTCGATTCCGCACGACGCAAAATTTATGGGCGATCTCGCCGTGTCGACCACGCTGGCCGGCAGTAGCCCCCGAACACGAAATAAGGACTCGTATCGCGGACGATCCCGCGGCTTGCCACGCGAATCCCGAATTCTCTCGCAATCACGGAGATTCCGCGGCCCCGCGCCGATCCCGTCGATCCCTCCGTCCCGCTAAACACAATATTCGCCGTTCTCGAGGGCCCGGATACGTTACTCAGATACGAGGGCGAGTGCCCTTCAAATTACATGACCACTCGCGGCTCGCCGTTACCCGCACAACTCGCTCCCGTTATCGCCACGCAAGGCATCACTCTCATATGGCCAAGACGCGACACGATTACGAACGTAGACTCTAACACAATGAAACGCGACACGAGTACAAATATGAACACCATGAAACGCGACACGATTACTTACATTAACGCAACGAGACGCTACACAATTCGACCCGATTAATCCGACTCTCATATCCCACGCCACGCGACTGTCGGCCGTGGCGGTGCTCGAGGGGAGGGCACGATTGGTTTCTACGCACTAGAGAGCTCACTCTCGTCGGCTCTGGCACGATTTCCACCCGACTCTATCTTAATGCGAGCGCAAGGTACCGCACGCGCTCATCTCGCAGTCCACAGGTAATCCTGCGGCGCTCAGGTAACCGATGCGTGCTATGGGCCAATGCCTCGAGCGAACCCTCGTTTCCTTAACGCGGGGACGCCAGAGTGGTGACCTTACAATGCGTCGTAGTCCCTTCGGTAGTCCGGGGAGCTCGGGATCCGGATGATGCTTCTCGCTCTTTAGCCGGCACGACAGTGTCGGAAACGATGATCTGCCGGAATCGCGCCGGTTCCCCGCGCCTGCGCTGTAGCGTGTCGCTCGACCAGATTGCCAATCCTAGCGCTCCCGGCGCTTAGGCCGCACGTGCGTCGATCTTTCCGGGGGCGCCACTCCAATTCTGGGGCGCTCTCATCGGCGTCTCAGCTTCTCGCGCGCCTCCCCTTCCGGCAGCGCCGCTCAAATTACCTCCGATTCGACGCGGGCTTTTCGAATCACCCGGCTGTCCGGGCCGCGATAATCGAGTCGGCGTTCGGGGTCAGGCTGGCCGGGCCTCGGCCCCGTCCGCCGGCATCCCCTCGAGGCGACGGCCCCAGGGCTGCGCCTTTCCCTGGGCCGCTCCTCGGCACCCTGCTCTGACTGGCGTTTCGTTCGGGCGTGTCCCGGGGTGTTCTAGACTGCTATCCTGCCGCTGTTGCGACCGAGTACGGAGTAAATTCCGGCCGGCGACACTCATGCACTTGCGGGGAGGTCCGGGCAATCCGACTTTCGGCCACGTCCCCTGGCCGTCTCTTTATTCCTCTGTCCTTCCTCGTGGCGGCTCCCGGCCGTTACATGTTGACTCCAGCCACCACTGGCGATCCCTTAAAAACTTAACAGCTAATTAGACCAATTAAGTATACGCAACCGCTCCTCTCTCGCTCCAACGAGGAAGCACCCCCGAATTCCCCTCGGCCGAGCCCGTCCGGGAAGTAGACGCGACTTGTCACGTCACAGTATATTATATACAATATAGAGGCCGAGGATCTCTAATATTAGTTTTTAATAGTACCTTATAATTGAGCTCTGAAAGTTCATCAGCTATTGATATCTATAGGTTCTATACCTATACCTATACCTATATATATTGTCACGATTTTTTCACTCCCGGACCGCTCCGGGACGTGTGCCGGATCAAAAGGAGTAAGGAGAGCGGGATGACGGGCCTCTCCGACGATTCCCTCGCACCTCCGACACTTCGGGAAACGAATTTACCGTTGGGCGCCAGACGCGTCAACGCGCGTTTGCGAAATCGGGAAAGAAAACCAACACGAGACGCAAAGCGAGACGTGCGGGTGTGCAAGGAATCGGCTAGCTCGACTTAAGGGCTGGGGCGGGGGTGATGGAGGGCGGCGCGACATTCGGCGGGGTGACACGCCATAAATAAGGCCACAAACTCAAGCGATTAACAAGTCAAAGTAACATTTATTCGTTAGAAATTCGCGCGTGAACCAATAAAAGCCGATTCGGTTTCGGTCGGCCAGACATATCATGGGTGCTTACGAAGAAACGCTCCGAGTCAGAATTGGGTCAGAGGTACGCACGCCTCTCTATGATCTAAGTATTTCATGTTCTGCCCTAATCTGTCTCAAATAGCGACCGGGACGACCGGATCATTCAAACACGGCTCTCTGTTACAAATATGTACAACCTAACCAAGATGTTATAAGAATTAATTAAGATATTGGACTTCGTCACGAGTCACGAGCCTATTGTAAAGGTATAAACCGTTCTTCAAGAGGTAAGTATTACATATATTTAATAATATATGCAATATATATAATAAATACATATAAAATATATGTATTTTTTTCTTTAGATTACTTTACCGGGATATTGGATTCTTATATACTGTTGTTTAAGAGGTAACTGTTACGTATATTTAATAATATATGCATAATATATATAATAAGTACATATAGGTACTTGTGTAATATATATACTCTTTCCTTCAGATTTATTTACCGGGATGTTGGACTCATCGTCACGAGTCACGAGTCTACTTTAGGAATATGTACTGTTGTTCAAGAGGTAACTGTTACGTATATATTTAATATAATATATGCAATATATATATATATAATAAATACATATAGGTACTCGTATAATATATGTACTCTTTCCTTCAGATTTATTTACCGGGATGTTGGACTCATTGTCACGAGTGACAAGCCTTCTTTAGAAGTGCCGTTCTTCAAAAGGTAACTATCTACGATTATTGTAATGTAAAGTAAGGCTAATAGCATAACGTACAATTTATGTTAATGTACGTATATGGAACAATATTATATTGAAATACGTACTAAATGCTAATTGAAGATGTTAAAATTTTAATACACACACACACACATGCGTTTCAATATCTACAATTAGCATTTATTACATCTGAATATGTATTATTTTGTTATGTATATGTAAATTTATATTAACGGTTTGCATGTACAGCTGTATTTTGTATTATTGATAAGATGTTATTTATATTTACATGCAGCATTTATAAAGAATTATCTTTATTTCTTATTATATTATATTTTTTTATGTTCGTTGCTTTACAAATATTTTATAATAATAAATAATTTACAAAAATATTAATGTTTGTACATATACAGGAAGCAAAAATGGATCTTGTTGATATGTGGCAGTTATTTTTTGATGAATACTATGAAGACCAAGAAGATTATGTAGCATTAATTCGAGAGCGGCATGTAAAAATTCAAAATTTTTATGAGGATGTTGTCAGAGCATATTCCTTAAATGGTAACAAGATTTCTTTGAATTATTATATATTATTTGAACAATATATATATATTACAATAACTGAAATTATTATATATTATTTGAACAATATTACAATAACTGGGTAGGAAAAATTGTTAATTATATGACATTATTTTATAATTATTAACTTTGATAATAAGGCATTGTTTTGTTGCTGCATTCTGTTTATATTTCTTATTTAAAGTTGAAAATTAACGATTTTATCGGAAGTAAATAAATTATAATCAATATTTTCACTACATTAAGAATCACAAATTAAATGTCAAAGACGAAATAGTAATAATTATCATAATCTGTGAGGTATAACATATTTTGAGAAAATCCTAGTTACGTAAAAAATAATAATATTCTTGAAATATACACGTAAAACTGATAAAAATATAAACAGAATTCATGGAATATTAATTTGCTTCTTTTCTAGATTTTAAGACACATTTTCGTGTCGAAAAAATTACATTTGAACTGCTAGTTCAAGATTTTGGACCACTATTATATTCGGATCGAGGTCCTAAAGAAATATCTCCTGACAAGCAAATTGCAATGTCATTATGGTTTTTCGGAAATCAGGAAGTGTATAGGTGAGTAATTTCATAGTATTTAAAGACATATAATACATGTCAGGTTCCTTAATAAATGATGTATGTAATTACAAAAAGGGTTCAATTACATAATTGTTATTTAAATCTTATAACTGTTATTAAAAACAAGTACATTATTATTTTCATTATTAACGTACGTTATATTAATTCAATTAGAATAAATTTTAATTTATTCAATTACCCCGGTTTACAATAGGTGTAGTAAAGCCGTTAGCTTTTAGCTTTAAACCTAATTTTGTTGTAATTTTCAGATAAAGCGTACTACCTGTTTTTCACGCTATGATAATTTGTCATACAGCTTACACCTTAGTGATCAGATTATATTTTATTACTTTTGACAACGTGAAAAATGCATTTTGCCAGAAATGACGTCAAAGTTTTGAGCTTAATAGAACAAAATAACAACATACTACACCTATTGTGGACCTGGGATAACAGTTCCATTAGTTTCATTCAATAAACATATATGTATCTTAAAGTAAATTTGATTAATAATAAAATATTTTATTTTGTTTATTTTAATCAGTTGGGATTAAAAATTACTGTTGAAAATTATATTACTCCTTTTATTATTTTACTGAATTTCAGATGTATAGCAGACCGATTTGGTGTGTCTAAAGACACTGTATGGAGGTCTGTATTAAAAGTATCAGAAGCATTGTCCGCTAACGTACACAATTATATTAAATGGCCCAACCCGTTTGAAATGGACCACTCTCAGCAAAAATTTGCACATATAGCTGGTTTACCTGGTGTAATTGGTGCCATTGATGGATGTAACATCCAGATTAGTGCTCCCACAATAAATCCACATTGTTATGTAAACAGGAAAGGCTATCATTCTCTACTTCTACAAGGAATTTGTGATACTTTATTAAAATTTATAGATGTTTTTGCTGGGATCTGTGGAAGTGTCCATGATTCCCGAGTTTGGAACATGAGCGATATTAGACGTGTAATAGTTGAAAATGATCATAGATACTTCCAAGATTATTATTACCTTGTTGCTGATGCTGCATATCCATTAACTAATCGTATGCTCACACCATATCGCGACAATGGCCATCTCCAACAATGGCAAATAAATTATAATACTAAACATTCCAAAACTCGTGTTGTTATCGAACGGGCGTTTGGTATGTTATTAGGCAGATTTCGGAAATTAAAATATATATATGCATATAATACAGAGTTTATACCTCTTATAATTCTTGCATGTTGTATTTTACATAATATTTGCATCGATAACGAGGACGAAGTACTAATTGAACCTAATGTGCATGTAAACATCGATGAGATTGGCCTTGCAGACTTAGAAGGGGATGTAAAACGAGACACTATTGCGCACATGTTACATAACATGTAATATACAGGAATGTCTGAGGATAAGTAGTGAGAAACATACATTCGCAATATATATAGACTTTATATGAGTCATTCTCAACACAAAATCCTTTACTATTTCACAAACAAGCACGCAAAGATTGTTATTAATAATTGAAAATAACCACGTTTGGAAGCTTTTTAAATTAATAAATCGTAAATATACATACTTGCTAGCAAAATGGTGCTTTTTTGTTCAGAATGAACAATTTTACAAATATGTGATCTAACTAACAATTACACACCATGTATAATTTAAAAGTTGAATACGTTGTACATTTTGCAACACGATCTGGACATATTTCTCGATACAGCTTGAAACGTAACATATGCATTATAAAACAATAGTTTTTGCTTAATCCTTAAAAGCAAAGTACTCTTAATAAAATTGCGGCTTCTATACTGCATTGAGACAAAATGTTGAAACTGTATTCAAATACCTGTATATGTACATATATTGTAGATTATATGTAAACCATGAAAAGAAATATAATATTGTTATAAAACAGGTTAAATAAATGTAACAGTTTTCAAATAAACACATAAGAAATTATGTAAAAAACAGATTTGCGTTTATTTTTACATTCATGTTTTTGACATATTTATTCATCTTAATATCCTCGTTAACATATTGGTAAAAATATAATACTGTAATGCTATAAAAAAACACAATATTTATAGAATGACTACGTTAAACACATTTTTGTACTTTCAGGTACAGGAACATTACTTAAACATTATTAAACAATAATATAATTTTTGATATTATAAACGAATCGAATTTGAATAAAACGTATAGAATAATCAGTACTAACACAAATTAGAATATGAAATAAAACATATTTCCACAATTGTAAAATTTGTAATATTTACTCTTATCATGTACTTACTCAGTAATAATGCACTCATTTACTAATAATATACTTATTGCATAAATGTAACTAAAGAAAGAAATTAAATCAAAACATTTTAATAATAATGCAATATTCGCAATAAGTTTGCATAAGTAATTACTTTTTCATTTTAAAACACGAAAATGTTTGGATATTTAGTTAGAAAGATTTCGATTTAGTCAGAACATTTCGTTTCTCCAGTACAGCTAAGAATCTCTCTCTTTGTTCCAAGTTTTCTTTATGATGTTTCTCTCGTTGTAATCTTAATTGCGTTGCCCAATATGGTTCACTTGCCTTTCTAGTCTTTCTAGACTTATTACAAAGCCTATTTGACTTTGAATTATTATCACATGACGATAGTGCTTGCTATTTTCATTACTCTCATCTTCATCTGAACATTCATTTATTCGAAAACCACCAGTGCTTGAGGCTACAGATAATGGAGTGATTTTTGCCACGAATCTATCGCGATCTCCAGAACCGGAAATAAGTTAGCGCTGCAAATTCATATTTTTTAATTTACTATAGCTCAAACGATTGCTCCCTAATTGCTCCCTCAGAATCGACGATTGCTCCTCTTTTAAGATTATTATTTTTTGAGATATTTAATAAAAACGAAAAATTTCTAATTTTTATTGAAAAACATATTTATAATAACTCTATGCAACTTTATAGGGCATAGAACGATTGCTCCTTCATTGCTCCTTATTGCTCTATCATAATTTTAATAATTTATTGCATTTTTATTGAAAAAATAACAAATTAATCATTTTAGTATTGGCCGCCTATTGTAACTATGGCTCGGCAGCGCATGCGCATGCTACCATGACTATGCGCATGCGCGATGGTATCTGTTAGAGCTTTTACGGATACCATAGCGCATGCGCGTATGGCTTCTGCTTTCTGCTCATGGCTCCTGCAATTTTATGTGCTTCCATCTTAACTATTTCTCGCTTCGCTCTATTGGGATTTTTAATCGCTCCATTCGTATAATTAATTTTGTATGATATTTTAGCAGAGAACTGTTTATTTTCTTGAAAAAATACATTTCTCACAGTTTTCTGCAAGTATATCCAACATAAAACGATTGCTCCTTAATTGCCCACCTGTCAGCATTGTGCATGAGCCCTTATTGACGTTAGGCTTAGTTTCCACGCGTCGCGTCATCTGTCGTTAAAGCCTCTTGCACAATGCCAGGCAACAGGCAATGGGAACAGGGAATAAAAATCAGAAATCATGTATAAATGCAGAATAAACAGTGACACAATCAATAGACACAGAGTTTCAGTCACGTTGGAAATTCTGTGCCTATTGCCTGTTGCCAACCAATCATAGCATTCAAACTTTTTAGGTTGTAATTAACAATTTTTTTAGTTATTTCCTGTTCCTATTGCCTGTTGTCTGGCATTGTGCGAGGGGCTTAACTCTACGCCCTATTATGCTGCGTTTCCACTATACGCGTCGCGCGTCGCGTCATGACGCCGCGTCATAAGTTATTCAATCAAAACGTTTCATTTTATGACGTCATTTCCGACGCGAGATCTTGTCGGAAATGACGTCATAAAATAAAACGTTTTGATTGGATAACTCATGACGCGACGCGCGACGCGTATAGTGGAAACGCAGCATAATCCACTACTCTTGCCGCCATTGTAGACAATACTAAAGACTACTACACATAAAATACTACACATAAAAACGATTGTTTCTGTGCAGTGTCGTACACGTAATTGCGTGGTCCCACGGAGCCATGCAAGAGACAGCAAGAGAAGACCGGGAATGGTGGGGGTCGGTGCTGCGACCAAGCGCATAGCCACACACACTAGCGTTCTTCCCTCCACTTACGCACTCAGAAACGTTCTGTTTATCCGTGTGACAAACTCGTAATTTGAAAAGTTTAATATTGATTTTTCTTTCTTTTAGTCCAAAATTCTTTAACTGGTATATATTATCTGTGCAATACGTATGATTGTGTGATACCTTAATAACGTCTTAATGACGTCAATAAGATGTCATTAAAATGTCATTTGATATTATTTTGCTACTTAAAATATTATATTTCAACAATACATTGCAGCAATATTACTGTAATATTTCAATATTATTTAAAAACGTGTAATACATCAGTAATATTTCTGAAATATTTTATTGTAAAACGTAATATTTCCACTATATTGCAATATTACTGCAATATTTCTGCAATATTATGTGCTGTGTGGGATTATTTGTAATGGGATGTTTAGATTGGTTAAGTCCCTTGCACAATGCCAGACAACAGGCAATAGGAACAGGAAATAACTAAAAAAATCGTTAATTACAACCTAAAAAGTTTGAATGCTATGATTGGTTGGCAACAGGCAATAGGCACAGAATTTCCAACGTGACTGGAGGGTGTTTACGATAATTCGAGTACGAGTAATTTCCCCTAGGGCCGAAATATACGATAGGCACAACCATCTACTACCATCATGATTCGTGACAACTCAATGCTGTCTCAAGGTGCCACTGAGTTGAGTTGAGTTAGGTTACTTGACAGCAATAACATTGAAGGTTATACAATATAAATAATTTCATAAAATTTTACAATAAAATCTAAATTTTGACACATATTATGCTTTTATTAATTCATACTAATATTATATTTACTGAAAGTTATAATTGTACAAAATTACTAGGCAGCTTGAAATATGTATAATAATATAAATTTAAAAAATTAAGAACTTAATTTTAATCTACAAATTTACGAGCATTATTGTCATGTAATTAACAGATTGATATGTATATTACTCATTAATATCTTATTATTCTACTGCATTTTAATCATTTTCAGATAAGAAATGGATTTGCAAGACATTTTAGAAGTATTTTTTAATAATCCATCGGATGATGAGATTGATGAGTATGATAACTTTCAACCTCAGGAAAGGGAACGTCATACGAGAATTCCATATTTTTTTGAAAATATCGTTTTAACTTATAGTTTAACAGGTAAGACTAAAGAAAAAAGGAGGGAAAAAAGGGAAAAAATTTTTCTGTATTAAATTTTTGATTACACACAGATGGATTGTAATAGTTGCATTAAAATAGCATTAATATTTGAACAGATTTCAAATCACATTTTCGTGTAGAAAAGCATACATATGCAACATTAATACAAGATCTTAGACAACGTTTGTATCATGAGCAAGGTACTGAAAAAATTTCTCCTGAAAAGCAAATAGCAATTACTTTATGGTGTTTTGGTAATCAGGAAGTTTACAGGTTAGTATTATATAATATATTTTTATTTTATATGTGAAAAAGGGCCTAGCGCGGGATAAGCATGTATATACAGGGTGTTCGATATAAAAGTAACCACCCGAATAGGGGGGGGGGTAGATTAGGTCAAACTGAAAAGAAAAGTCTCATTTTTTTTTTTAAATGTACTTAATTCGCGATGTAAAAATGTATTTAATTTCAGCACTGTAACTAAAACGTGCAAAGTATGTAAAACTAAAGTGTAACTAATTATTGACCAAGTAATAAGAGAATGTATTAAAAATATTCTTATCTAATTTATTAAATTATGAATTTTTCGCACTTTATTCGCAAAACATAAAAATTAAAAAAATTTTTATTTTTGTCACAGTAGTATTCTACAATGGTTTATAATTTCCGCATTATTCA
Organism: Temnothorax americanus; assembly: GCF_048541705.1. Lineage (NCBI taxonomy): Eukaryota > Metazoa > Arthropoda > Insecta > Hymenoptera > Formicidae > Temnothorax > Temnothorax americanus. The sequence goes on from NW_027509806.1 coordinate 360,740, forward strand.
ATAAGTTCCTTTGTGTCATCATGTAGCTCTCAAAATACGAACAGCGTTCGAGCTTGGCGAGCTGACCTCCGAGAGTAAAATAACGTCGTGTCGATTTGCGAGTAGATCTTGAAAAGTTCGCTCGCCGAGAGCTGCGATTCATTCTCCGTTATAGGTACTCTAGGAATATGTCCATTTGCGAGAATCAATCTCGAGAGCTACTCTCGAGAATTTTACTCGCAGGTGGACACGCACGATTGAAGTTATTCTAACATAAACAAAAGTTAAAGTAAAGCTTGTGGTAAACCTCGTAAACTTTGACATGCAAAATAATTAAATTTACTAAAATTAAATGTTTTTATTACACATAATTCAAGCTAAACTAATTAATATTATCTAAGGCGTAAGACGCTACGGCAATGCCTATGCAATACGTGTACTACCTACTGCGTTACTACGTTTACGCGAGCGCGTTTCTTCTGTAGTAACTTACGATAATTCACTCGTTTACGCGGAGTAAATTATTGTAAGTTACTACAAAATCCCGTTTACGCGAAGGAATTATCGTAAGTTTAGTATGGGCTGGCTCTAATACTTTTTCGCCGCAGTGTATAACATCTGTCGCTCGACGTTCGCCGCGCCGTGCCGCGCCCCGCTCGTTGCTCGTCTCTCGACCCCCACCGCTCGCCGCGCGCCGGGCACCCTGCCAGCCCAGCCAGCCGCCGAGGCCCGCCTCTATCGCTCCTTTGCTTGTGCGCTCATTCGCTCAGACGTTTTATTTAATAACTCGTTAACCATTGCGAATTTTGCAAAATGGTACGAGACTTTTCTTTTCAGTTTGATCTAATCTACCCCCCCCCCCTATTCGGGTGGTTACTTTTATATCAAACATAGATAATTATAAAATTACATATATATATATATTTTTTTGTGTGCGCGTGTGTAATTCTAAATACAACATTTAACAATTTTCTTATTGAAAAAAATATAAAAGAATAATTTTATAATTACCTATATATACATCTATAAATATAAAATTAACAATAAGAAAATATTTACAGTAATTTTTTATATTTTAATAAATTAAAATAATTAAGAAATAGGTATTTTGTGAGCTCATAAATCGATAAATAATGTTTTATTACTAAATAATTAGATTTCTTTATTTTAAGCGTAGTTCTCTCTTGTACCAGGAAAACTTGGGGTGGTTTTATTGAGAAGAGTTGCAGCTCAATAATTAAAAAAAACGTATTTTACGAGCTCATAAATCATTAAATAATATTTTGTTGCAAACTAATTACTTTTCCTTATTTTAGGCGTAGTTCTCTTTTGTACCAGGGAAACTTAGGGTGGTTTTATTGAAAAAGGGTTGCAGCTCAATAATTTAAAAATGATGCGTATTTTGCGAGCTCATAAATCGATAAATATTTTGTTGCAAAAAATTAGTTTTTTTTTTTTAATTTTAAGTGTAGTTATCTCTTGTACCGTGGAAATACGTGGTGGTTTTATTGGAAAGGGATTGCACTTTAATAATTGGAATAGGCATATTTTAAGAACTTAGTTTAGGAATTTTTGACAATATATTCGTAATATAGTGTATTTTTATTTTTTTTAACATTTCTTTTTTGAACTGCATCAGTTTTGGGGCTGTTTGGAAAGCTCGTAAATAGCTCGTAATTTTATGCTATTTGTTTTTTTATTTTTGAGAGTGGCGGGGGGCTAGTTCGATAGGGGTCCATAACACAAGGTAGTATCACGTACACAATTTTCATTTTTCTTAAAATGTTGCACCACTTCTTTGTGTGTTAAAAATGTATTTAGCTATAAAATTAGCTTTTTATTAAATTTTTATTTTTAAAAATTTTCTATAAAAATATTATGTAGCTTTTGAAAAAAAATTTGATTACCTTGATTGTAATCTTTATTTGTAATTATTTAAATTATAAACTTTTCTTTTAAATAGAATTATATTAAATAGAATAATGATTTTATTGATTGGTCTATTTCCTTATGCACATGTGTATGGGCCAATCAATTTTCTTATGCTTACGCATTATGCGTTATGCAGAAATGTGTGCTCCCCGCTTTACCCCTATACTGCTCCCTGCCTTTCTTTTCGCCTCCAACACCCGTCACTTCTCCTTCTCATCTTCCAGCTTCATCAGTATTGTCAGCCACCCTCTTCTCTGCCCCACAACTATCACCTCTCTTACCATCACCTTCACCTTCAACCCTTCCGTGAAAAGCTCCTTCACTTTCTCCCAATTTGACTCCTTACCTCCCCCTTTCTCCTTCTCAACCCTTATAATCACGTTTTTTTTCTTATTCGTCCTCGTTCCTTTCGCCCTCCCCTGTCCATCATTTTTTCTTTCCCGCCCCACTCTCCTCGCTATCCTCCCTCTTCCTTTTGCCTCCACCTTGCTCCAATCTTTCTACCTTTCTCTCTAATCTCCTTACTTTCTCCTCTAGTTCCTCCATCCCCTCATCTTTTTTTTCTATCGTCTTCCTTCTCTCTTTTCCCTCAATATCTTTCTTACTTTGTCCTCCACAATCCTTTCGACTGCCTCTGCTATTGTTCTCCCCTCGCGCTCCATCTTGGATAATCTCCTTCCTATTCCGTCCTCGCTCCTCTTGCATCCCTCTTACTCCCCTTTCTTCCTATGGCCCTCGTCCTCGTCTGTATCCATACCCTCGCCTCCACCGCTTTATCCTCGTCCATCTCCCCTTAATCTTCAAAAACATTTTTATAATACCTTTAATTATTAGTTTGTAGTATTCTTCATAAGAAAATAAAAGTATTTCTTATAAAGTTGCATTAGCAATATGCTAAATTTGTTCAATTATTTTGATTATACAGAATTTATGCTTGTGCGTATACCTATACACACGTACGCACACACGCATACATACATATATATAAATTTTTCAGATCAGTTGCTGATTGATTTGGCATATCCAAGGATACTGTTTGGAAATGTGTATTTAAGGTTGCAATGCTACTAACTGAAGATGCCCACCGATATATTAAATGGCCTGAACATCATAAAATGGCTATCTTTGAAAAAGAATTTCGCAAATTACATGATTTTCCTGGAGTAATTGGTGCGATTGACGGTTCCCATATAGCAATAAGTGCGCCTATAGAAAATTCTGAAAATTATATTAATCGCAAAGGGTATCATTCAATAGTTTTACAAGGAATATGTGATTATACATTACGATTTATAGATGTTTTTACAGGAATGTGTGGTAGCGTTCATGACGCAAGAGTATGGCGTTTAAGTGACATTAGAACATTAATAACACAAGATGAAAATAGGTACTTTCAAAATCAGTACCATTTTTTAGCTAATTCAGCATATCCTCTGTCAAGTTATATGTTAACTCCATATAGAGATAACGGTCATTTAAACAACATACAAAAAAGGTTTAACACAAAACACTCAAAAACACGTGTAGTCATTGAGCGTGCTTTTGGAACATTAAAAGGACGATTTAGAAAGTTAAAATATATTTACATGTACAATACAGATATGATACCCTTAGTTATTATTACTTGTTGCATTTTACATAATATATGCATAGAAAATGAAGATGAACTTATGGATGAAGATGTATATGACGCAATAGAAATTCAAAATAACGTATTTAGAAATGGAGAAGAAAAAAGAAATATTATCGCTAATTTACTATAAAATTGTTTTTACATGTAAGGAACATTCTTACCATAAATATATATTTATATACATAAAACAGACATCACTATACTGAATTTAAAACCTTAAATTTGCCGTTAAATTCAACAACCGTTAAATCATTCTGAACAAAAATGTCCTGTACTATTTTTCAAACAAGTACACAAATTTTCGAGTAATTCTGTAATTTTACTAATTATAAAAGTTTAAACGTGGTCATTTTCAGTAAATAATAATTCAAAATTTTACATAGTGACTTGCAAAATAGTACAGAATTTTCTTATTCAAAATGATTAAATTTATATGTATACTTAACAGTTACCATCAAACATCTTGTATATATGCTCGTACATACAGAAAAGTTAAACAAACATAATTTGATTATAGAAATAATATAAAAATTATAAAACAATGTAATATAATAAAAAAAAGTTTACATAAATGTAAATTTTATGTTAGCAAAATTATGATATATTTCATAATAAATATAAATTTTTTAATAAATATAAATATAAAAGAAATAAAAAGGAAGATGAGACTGATGATACATATGAACTAGCAACATTCCTATACATACATACACGTGTATTGTCACGACTTTTTGCACTCCCGGACCGCTCCGGGACGTGAGCCGGATCAAAAGGACTTAGGAGAGCGGGATGGTTGGCCTCTCCAGTGATTTCCTCGCACCTCCGATACTCCACGAAATATTCCGAAGGTTGGGCGCTAGACGCGTACCTTCGCGTCCACGAGATCACGAAAACCTAAACGAGACGCGAAACGAAGTGTGGAGGTGCGTGGAATCGGCTAGCTTGACCTAATCACGGGCGGGGTTAATGAAGGGCGGCGCGGTACTCGGCGGGGTGACACGTTAATTTCATACTCAGTCAGATAACAAAGAATATCATTTATTGAGTACTGGTTGTCGAGAAAATAACAACGTTTATCCATCCGGCTTCGATCAAACACAAGATAAATTCGACAATTAAATCAAGAATAGCCGGTGGCGGGGTGTCGAGATTCATTTAACAAAATCAATATTAATGCGGACGCGAGACACCCACGGAGTATTAATTGGGTCTCTAATAAACACGCTGAAGGTTCTATCCTCGAACAATTAATAATTTGAGTCGGAAATTATAACACGCAAGAATGCTACACTTAGCATCGCTCACGAGAGTGAGGTTCAACGCAAAATGTAGCGAGAAAAGGGCACGTCACGCTTGGATTGCGTGAAAACCACATCCGGAACCGTACGAAAACTCTGTCGCAATAATATCTTAACTTAACGCGAGATATTCGGCTCGGGCGCAACGGGAAGGCGCCGAGTCATTTAACCAAGCAAGTCGCGATATCGCATGTTGGGCGCCAAGTGTGGAGAAGGCCACACCACCGTTAACTCGAAGTGCGTATCTAATATCCACGGAACGCCAGGAAGAACTACGCAATTAACATCTAAACGCACGAAGCGTGTGAACGCCGGTAATTTCTTAACGCGAGTATAGGACGCAACGCAAGTAATACCGGACGCAAAGTTTCTCAACGCGAGAGCACAATTATCAACCCGTAATAACGAGATCCGAACACCGATCGATACGTTAACACCGACGCTCGAACACCAGAATTTCCCGACGCGAAGAAACGGTAACGCAATTGACGAACTACCGGCCCGTATGCGGCCGTACACCCAGGTCGCGAGGACAACGCAATATACTCGCGATATCGAACGCCTTAACGCCTATCGCGATCTCCAGGGATTCGCCACAACGCTTGTACCACGGTTCCGCTTCCACGATACCATCCCGAGGCCCTTCGCTCTCGTTATCGATCGCGAAATTACACTCAATCTTAACGTACGTTATCCCGAGCGAGAGCGTGTACCGGAGGGCGGTGTCGTGGCTTTACATATCGCGATTTACGGGCAACCTCACCAGGAATACGCCTCCTCCTGGGCTCCTCGCCGTCGCCTTCCACCACGATCCTCGATCCTCCAGACAAATATCGAAATACCCGACTCGGGGTGGCTATCGCGTATCTTACGAAACGTATCTCGCCGACGGACGACCAGAGAGTGAAAACGCTAGACCCGCTCGATTGCGGAATCGATACGGTACCCCTTCCTGAGGGGCGCGCGAGCCAATCGGGCGCGAGCTTGCAAGCCCGCGGTGTCCCGGCGCAGTGCTGTCGATACGAGATCCTTCGGGGGCGTGCAGCGGTCCCTCGGCGGCGTGCGACTCCTCAATTCTTTCTGTCCTTAGCAGCGGACGGAATTCGGTTCTCGCCGGTGTGTCTCCGGTTTGACCCTGGGGCGGTGATCAGTCACCCCGTAGGTCGATGTTTTGTAGAGATCATTTGCTGGAGCCGGGTGTTCACCCAAGCGCTTGGGGCCCCGCTATCGGCGGCCTCGTCCGTCGCTGCCGCACGTGCCGCCTGACGCGCTGCTCTCGCCAGCCCGCGATCTCTGCTGCTTCCGCGTTTGCCACCCCTCCCGGGTCATCGATCGTCCTTGATTTCCCTCGCCACGTACTCCCTCGAAGGTTTGCCGTGGTGTGGGTGAGGTGCCGCGCGTATTACATTGCAAAAAAAAGAACGTCATCAGAATGTGGAAACGCAATTAATTACGACCCCTGGAGATCTCGCCGTTGCCTCCCTGGTCCGTCCCTGGGCGCGAAATTCCGCGTCTTGTGACGGCGGCGGGGCGCCGCGACAAGGCGGCGAGCCGCAACGTCACAGTATATATATATATATAAAATCATATTTAAAATATTTATTAAATGTAACTTCAATACATATAACGTGACATAACTTTAAAATAAACTCAGAATTGTTCCAAAACAAAGAATCAATAATATTAAGTGTATAATATAGTTATATTAAATATATATATCTCTTAATATCCTAAAAAATGCATATTATATATTCTTATAGAAACACAATTTTATAGAAACTTATGTGAATAATTGAATATAACAATAACCTTTTTTTTATCTATAATATAGACAGTCTCAAATTACATAAGATATGACTATATTTGCCAAAAACATAAGAGATTATTTTGTTGTAATAAAAATAGTAACTAAATGTACTTTTAAGTAAACAATCTGAAACTAAAACTCTATAAACACAACTTACATTTCACAATATTAATGTTAATATCACATCTTTTGTACCTTTAAATAAAGAATTTACTTTCTTACTTAACGTAACTAAAAATAAATTGTTTCCATCAATATCTAAAATATAACGTGTTTATACTTATACTTATACTCTGTTTTTTATTAATATCTTATTAGTCTCTTTTATAACGTTTTTCTAATAAAGATAAAAGTCGCTCTCTGGGTATAATTTTCTTCATGATGCTTTTCTCTCTGTTTTATTAATTCTTCCATCCAAACAGGTGTTTTATATTTTCTTTTTCTTATCCGTCTGTTCTGTAAAATGTTGGTCGATGTTGATGCGATATTCATTTCATTTTGTTCGTTTTCTTTACATTGTTCCTCATCCGATGAATTATTTATTATAAAACCACGTAAATTTGATGCAATAGACAACGGTGCAACAGCAGGATTTTTTCCTAAGATGTCATTCAGAATATCAAAGTACTCCCAAGTTTGTTTTCCTGTACCAGTTTGATTCTTTGCATCTTTAATAGTTTTATACTTTTTCTTCATACCAGTCCATTTAATATAACAGTTATCTGCAGTTAAATTGTACCCATGAGTATTAATGGATTCAGCAATACTTTTCCATACTTGTTTATTCATCAGTGAACTAGATTCTTTGTGTATCTGGACTTCTGCTAATAGTAGCTTTATTATAGCATCGGTCCACTGGACTCTGCTGTTAACTAAATTAAAAAATATATTTACTATTTGAAAACACAATAATAAACTTATGTATAATTATATATTTATTAAGAAGATATATACATAGTACATACCAACATCGTTTGTTTGTGTCGTACATCTTTCTGTATTTGCAGACATTTTCTCTATAAAACCTATTAAAATAAGATTTCATAAATAGGTTAGAATTATAATTAAATGTTTCAATTGTAAAATTTTATGAAATTATTTATATTGTACCTTCAAGGTTATTGCACACTTTTAGGTTATTGCTGTCAAGTAACCTAACTTAACTCAACTCAGTGGCACCTCAAGACAGCATTGAGTTGTCATAAAGCATGATGATATTAGATGGTTGTGCCTATCGTATATTTCGGCCCTAGGGGAAATTACTCGTACTCGAATTATCGTAAACACGAAACTCTGTGTCTATTGATTGTGTCACTGTTTATTCTGCATTTATACATGATTTCTGATTTCTATTCCCTGTTCCTATTGCCTGTTGCCTGGCATTGTGCAAGAGGCTTTAACGACAGATGACGCGACGCGTGGAAACTAAGGGTGCCATTACATGGAGCGCGGAAACGCGGAAACGCGGAAGCGCGGAACAGGATAGTAACTAGATTCCGCGTTTCCGCGAGTTGAGTCCCGCACGTTTGAACGGAAAAGCGGAATCCGCTATTATCGTGTATTATGTATGGCTGACGCGTTCGTTCCGCGAGTTTGTTTCTCCTTATATTACATGGAGCACAATTTGCGCGGAAAAGCGGAACAGTATAGTGACAAATAGACATTTGTATTCATTTCTTAAAATTGTGTTCACGTAATTCATTGCAATTTTTATTAATATGCTTATCTTTTCAGCTTATCTATTGAATACAAGCATTTTAATCAATAAATACCGTTAAAAATTAATATTTTATAATTCTCCGTTCCGCTTTTCCGCTCAAAATATGCTCCATGTAATATAAGGCATTCAAAACAGACGGAACGGATCGACGGAAATCTAGTAAATTTTGTCTTCCGCGCTTCCGCGTTTCCGCGTTTCCGAGCTCCATGTAATGGCACCCTAAGACTAACGTCAATAAGGGCTCATGCACAATGCTGACAGGTGGGCAATTAGGGAGTAATCGTTTTATGTTGGATATACTTGCAAAAGACTGTGAAAAATGTATTTTTCCAAGAAAATAAACAGTTCTCTGCTAAAATATCATACAAAATTAATTATACGAATGGAGCGATTAAAAATCCCAATAGAGCGAAGCGAGAAATAGTTAAGATGGAAGCACATAAAATTGCAGGAGCCATGAGCAGAAAGCAGAAGCCATACGCGCATGCGCTATGGTATTCGTAAAAGCTTTAACAGATACCATCGCGCATGCGCATAGTCATGGTAGCATGCGCATGCGCTGCCGAGCCATAGTTACAATAGGCGGCCGATACTGAAATGATTAATTTGTTATTTTTTCAATAAAAATGCAATAAATTATTAAAATTATGATGGAGCAATAAGGAGCAATGAAGGAGCAATCGTTCTATGCCCTATAAAGTTGCATAGAGTTATTATAAATATGTTTTTTAATAAAAATTAGAAATTTTTCGTTTTTATTAAATATCTCAAAAAATAATAATCTTAAAAGGGGAGCAATAGTCGATTCTGAGGGAGCAATTAGGGAGCAATCGTTTGAGCTATAGTAAATTTAAAAATATGAACTTGCAGCGCCAACTTATTTCCGGTATCTCCAGAGGCTTGCAATCGCGTCTTTATCTCAATTCCGCGGCCACGATACCATCCCGAGGCCCTTCGCTCTCGCTGTCGATCGCCATTCGATACGCGGTCTCAAGGAACCGTACGCGTCGCGATGTTACAACGTTTTTCCGGACGAGAGCGTGCCCCGGAGGGCGGCGTCGTGGCGTTACATCTCGAGATTAATTACTGCGGGCAACCTCACCGATGTGATGTCTCCTCGTAGGGCTCCTCGCCGTCACCTCGTACGGAGGATCGTCGCAGCGTAACAGATTTTCCGATCCGGGGTGGCTATAGCGTATCTTACGAAGAACGTTCGGACTCGCCGACGGACGACCAGAGAGTGTCTCGCTAGATTCGCTCGATAGCGGAATCGATGCGGCACCCCCCTCCGTAGGGGCGTGCCAACCAATCGAGAGCGAGCTTGCAAGCTCGCGCGATATTCTAAAGCAGGATCGTCGTAAGGGGGATCCTTCGGGGGCGCGCAATGGTCCCTCGGCGGCGTAGCGACTCCTTCAATTTGTCCCTGGACAGCGGACTGGACTTGGTTCTAGCCGGTGTGCTTCCGGTTTGACCTCGGGGCGGTGATCAGTCACCCCGCGGGCCGGTAATTCGTGAAGGCAGATTGCTGAGGCCGGGTTGTCCTCAGGCGCCTGGGGCCCCGCTATCGGCGGCCTTGTCCATCGCTGCCTCATTCGCCGCACGCCTGCCGCGTTGCTCTCGCCGCCCGTGATCCATGTAGCTCCCGCTTTCGCCACCCCTCCTCGGTCCTTGTTCCTCCCGGACCCCTCTCGTTATCGGTACTCCCTCGAAGATTCGCCGTGGTGTGGGTGAGGCGCCGTGCGCATTACAATTTATACATGAAAATAAAAGAATAGTCAAAACGCGGAAACAATATCGACTTTTTGGCCTCTGGAGATCTCGTCGTCGCCTCTCTGGCTCGTCCCTGGGCGCAAATTTCCGCGCCTTGTGACGGCGGCGGGGCGCTGCCACGAAGCGGCGGGCCGCAACGTCACAATATATATATATATATATATATATATATATATATATATATATAATTAAAGGTCAAGCTCGTGTGTGTCAAATAATAAATAGGTTGCCGGCCAATAACGAGCAATGTTAGACGTTAAAATTCAAAATTTATTAATTTAACAATTACAAATGGTACGTTTCGGCAACACTGTGCCTTCCTCAGCCAATTTTAACAATTAATTGAAATGCCACGAATCATGTGTCAAGAGTAACAAATTTCCACATCAAAATTTACATACAGATAACATTGAAATCTAAATTATTACATACTGATGAAGTCCTTAAAGTATTGATAAGGTGTATACTTGCTGAACAAAAATTCGGAATCGTTGTGTATCAATCTTAATTAAACGTCGAATGATAAAGTCCATGATTAATTCCTCAGTCGGCAGTGAGAACGAATCGAGTCAATCTGTGATTTTTTGTCCGTCACAAACAAGAGTCGATAATTACGATGAAAGTGTAAATGAGACCATAGCAAATTCGAGTTAGTAAAGTTTTCAGAAAGAACTGTATCGTGTCGAATCTTGTGTGTGACTGAGCATTTTCGTTCCGTGTCGGAATCGGTTGACAACAATGATGTAAATAGACCAATGTTTAACTCCCTATGAGTTGTTACTAAGTTCGTTTAGGATGTTAAAATAAGAACCATCCAGTAATTCAGTGTCTTTATTGGAATTAATACCATTTTTTTGTTCTTTGATGTGTATCATCTCTGATATTAGTCTCTTGTAGTAATTCGTTTCGAAATCTAAAATCTCCGGGTTGTTCCAATTAAAACTATGATTCAAATTAAATATATGTTCTGTAATGACTGAATGTCTGGATGGGTCCAATTTATAATTGTTTTTGTGTTCGTTGATTCTTGTTTTCAGTTGTCGCTTTGTTTGCCCCACGTAAGAGGCGTCGCAATCATTACATTTGATTTTATAAATTACATTGTTGTTCGAGCATAATGCATTGGTATCTTTATGTGTTTTGATAAACTTGTCCAATTTGTTGAGGACTCTATACCCTATTATATGTTCTTTTTTATCGAAAAGGTGTGCTGTTTTTTCAGAGATGTTGTTAATGAACGGAATAACAATAATTTTCCTTCTATTTTCTTCCGAGTCATTATCAACATTAACATTAGTGTCAACTCTATTCGCATTTTTGTTCTGCTTAAGTTTACCATCGAATAATGTCCTTAATCTTATGTTAATTCTCTTAAAGATCAAATCTATAGGATAACCGTTGTTCATTAGTATGTTAATACACAATTTTATGTTCTTTGCTTGGAATATAGGGTGGGACAATAGTATGGACCTGTCCACTAAACTGTATATCGTGCCAATTTTATGACACTCTGGATGGTTCGAATAGTAGGATAGATATCTACCAGAGAATGTATCCTTGTGATACCAATCTATGTGGATAGTGTCATTAATAATATGTAATTTTAGATCTAAAAAACTCAACGTACGGTCATTTTCATATTCGATTGTAAACTTCAGCCTATCATGGTAATTATTAAATTTATCTAGGATGTATTGAGCCTTGTCACGTGGAATCGACATAATTATGTCATCAACATAACGAAAATAAAACGGCAAATTGAAACCAATCGATTCCAAAATTGTTTCCTCTAAATCTTGCATAACCATGTCAGCTATAATCCGCACAAAATTACCTTTTTTAAAAAAAGGTAAAAAAAGGCGCCAAGTACACGTATAGTAGTGTATATGTTGTTACCTAAAAAAAAAAGAAAGTGGTAGTATTATACCTCGAAAAAACCTAAGTAACAAGTGTTAGATCTTTATATCTCGAAAAATCTCGAAAAAATCTAAGCAGTAGTATCTTTATTTCCGAAAAATTATAACCCAAGTGATACACGTCACAAAATTATGTTACCTTATCAAAAAGAAGAGTCGCGCTTCAAGTGATCTATTACAATTACAAAAAAGAAATGATATCTCTTTAAGTTAGAGCGCCAATTACAGAGAGAACATGTATATTGCCTCAAAAAATAATTGTTGCACTACATTGAAAAATCTTTACATTGTGTCAATTAGAAAAGAATGTATAATAACAATTTTATAAGATTAAAAAATTTTATTTAAATTTAACAAGGGAATACAAGATATTTAAATACAAAGTTATTTACATGTGTATTTTTTAATGGCCACAAAGAATTACAGAAGTAACAGTACAAAATAAAAATATTTTATTAAAATACATAAATTTTTCTTGTAAAAAAACTTGGCGCTGCTAGACCTTTTAAATAAATAAAAACAACAATAAATAAAAATAATTCAGAAAAGAATACAATGGGAGTAATATTAAATGATTATCAGCGTGGATGTGGGAGTGAGTGATATGGGTGTGCGTGACTACGCGGACGGCGGATAATGCGGCTTATAATTAAGTATAGAATAAGTTTATTTATTTATTTAAAATTTCAAGGTCTAGCAGCGCCAAGTTTTTTTACAAGAAAAATTTATGTATTTTAATAAAATATTTTTATTTTGTACTGTTACTTCTGTAATTCTTTGTGGCCATTAAAAAATACACATGTAAATAACTTTGTATTTAAATATCTTGTATTCCCTTGTTAAATTTAAATAAAATTTTTTAATCTTATAAAATTGTTATTATACATTCTTTTCTAATTGACACAATGTAAAGATTTTTCAATGTAGTGCAACAATTATTTTTTGAGGCAATATACATGTTCTCTCTGTAATTGGCGCTCTAACTTAAAGAGATATCATTTCTTTTTTGTAATTGTAATAGATCACTTGAAGCGCGACTCTTCTTTTTGATAAGGTAACATAATTTTGTGACGTGTATCACTTGGGTTATAATTTTTCGGAAATAAAGATACTACTGCTTAGATTTTTTCGAGATTTTTCGAGATATAAAGATCTAACACTTGTTACTTAGGTTTTTTCGAGGTATAATACTACCACTTTCTTTTTTTTTTAGGTAACAACATATACACTACTATACGTGTACTTGGCGCCTTTTTTTACCTTTTTTTAAAAAAGGTAATTTTGTGCGGATATCACGCCTTTTTGTAGTATATTACGCATTGTATAAACAGTATGTACAGGATAAAGCTATTTGGAGGTATAATACTACCACTTTGTTTTTTTCGAGGTAACAACATAACAGGGTAACAACATAATACATATACACTATTATGCGTGTACTTGGCGCTCATTTTACCTTTTTTTTAAAAAGGTAATTTTGTACGGATATCACGCCTTTTTGTAGTGTTACGCAACTTAATCTTATAAACAATATATCTTATAATTTCATAAACCGTATATAATACAAGGTATGAAGCTAAAAGTGTTACGAACTATTATTTCTAAAGAAAACAACAATTTAATATTTTGCTCAGTTTTTTAAAAATAATAATCTGTAACCCTTTTAGTTGTACACCTTGTATATATTTTTCAATTTCAACATAAAACATAATCGCAATAAAGCATGATTATTGTTAATAAGTCGTTAACTGTAAAATTCTTTATTTATTTTTATTTGCGTGTCTTACTGAATGTTGTTCGCCACTGTATATGTACCGATATCTTCAGGTATCGATATTTTTGATAATTATTTTTACGTCAGACATAATTTTAATTCATCCAATTTTTATTATGTCTAAACATAATTTTTGTCCAATTTTTATTATGTTTAGACATAATTTTAATTCAGCGATTTTTATTATGTCATGACATAATTTTAATTCTGCCGCTAGGGAAATTTTAAGTCGATTTTTATGAATCAAGCTTGAATTCAATGTTTAGGTGTCCCAGGTTGCCGATGACGAGGTCCACATAGCGCGCTCTATAGTTTTCGGTGTCCAGGTGTATTAATACCTTGAATTTGATGGCCACGTGTTCCAAGTTGCCAATGACGAGGTCCACATAGTGCGCTTCGTAGTTTTCGGTGTCTACATGTATTAATACCTCGAATTCGATATCTACGTGTCCTACATTGGGTGCGTTAAGCCGATACTTTGCTAGCCTAGCAATCGTGAGCAGTCGCTCGTTTTCGCTCGTTTCCTCTTTTTTGACTTACTGGATTAAAAAGAGAAGAAACGAGCAAAAACGAGCAACTGCTCACGATTGCTAGGCTAGCGGAGTATCGGCTGAACGCACCCATTCAGATTTAAAGTTATTAATACACCTAGACACCAAAAACTATGAAGCGCATTATGTGGACCTCGTCATCAGCAACCTAAAACACCTAGACATCAATTTCAAGGTATTAATACACGTAGACACCGAAAACTACGGAGCGCAATATGTGGACCTTGTCATCGGCAACCTGGGACACGTAGACATCAAATTCAACGTACGATTACACCTGGACACCGGAAACTATGAAGCGCACTATCTGGATCCCGTCATCGGCAACCTGGAATACGTGGACATCGAATTCAAAATATTAATACACGTAGACACCGAAAACTACGGAGCGCACTATGTGGATCTTGTCATCGGCAACCTGGGACACGTGAACATCAAATTCGAGGTATTATTACACCTAGACACCGAAAACTACGGAGCGCGATACCTGGACCTCGTCATCGGCAACCTGGGACACGTAGACACCGAAAACTACGGAGCGCACTATGTGGACCTCGTCATCGGCAACCTGGGACACCTAGACATCGAATTCAACGTACGATTACATCTGGACACCGAAAACTATGAAGCGCATTATCTGGATCCCGTCATCGGCAACCTGGAACTCGTGGACATCGAATTCAAGATATTAATACACGTAGACACCAAAAACTACGGAGCGCACTATGTGGACCTCGTCATCGGCAACCTGGGACACGTAGACATCGAATTCAACGTATTATTACACCTGGACACCGAAATCTATGAAGCGCATTATCTGGATCCCGTCATCGGCAACCTGAGACACGTGGACATCGAATTCAAGATATTAATACACGTAGACACCAAAAACTACGGAGCGCACTGTGTGGACCTCGTCATCGGCAACCTGGGACACGTAGACATCGAATTCAACGTATTATTACACCTGGACACCGAAAACTATGAAGCGCATTATCTGGATCCCGTCATCGGCAACCTGGAACACGTGGACATCGAATTCAAGATATTAATACACGTGGACACCAAAAACTACGGAGCGCACTATGTGGACCTCGTCATCGGCAACCTGGGACACGTAGACATCGAATTCAACGTATTATTACACCTGGACACCGAAATCTATGAAGCGCATTATCTGGATCCCGTCATCGGCAACCTGAGACACGTGGACATCGAATTCAAGATATTAATACACGTAGACACCAAAAACTACGGAGCGCACTGTGTGGACCTCGTCATCGGCAACCTGGGACACGTAGACATCGAATTCAACGTATTATTACACCTGGACACCGAAAACTATGAAGCGCATTATCTGGATCCCGTCATCGGCAACCTGGAACACGTGGACATCGAATTCAAGATATTAATACACGTGGACACCAAAAACTACGGAGCGCACTATGTGGACCTCGTCATCGGCAACCTGGGACACGTAGACATCGAATTCAACGTATTATTACACCTGGACACCGAAATCTATGAAGCGCATTATCTGGATCCCGTCATCGGCAACCTGAGACACGTGGACATCGAATTCAAGATATTAATACACGTAGACACCAAAAACTACGGAGCGCACTGTGTGGACCTCGTCATCGGCAACCTGGGACACGTAGACATCGAATTCAACGTATTATTACACCTGGACACCGAAAACTATGAAGCGCACTGTGTGGACCTCGTCATCGGCAACCTGGGACACGTGGACATCGAATTCAAGGTATTAATACACGTAGACACCGAAAACTACGGAGCGCACTATGTGGACCTCGTCATCGGCAACCTGGGACACCTAGACATCGAATTCAACGTACGATTACACCTGGACACCGAAAACTACGAAGCGCACTGTGTGGACCTCGTCATCGGCAACCTGGGACACGTGGACATCGAATTCAAGATATTAATACACGTGGACATCAAAAACTACGGAGCGCACTATGTGGACCTCGTCATCGGCAACCTGGGACACGTAGACATCGAATTCAACGTATTATTACACCTGGACACCGAAATCTATGAAGCGCATTATCTGGATCCCGTCATCGGCAACCTGGGACACGTGGACATCGAATTCAAGATATTAATACACGTAGACACCAAAAACTACGGAGCGCACTATGTGGACCTCGTCATCGGCAACCTGGGACACGTAGACATCGAATTTAACGTATTATTACACCTGGACACCGAAAACTATAAAGCGCACTATCTGGACCTTGTCATCGGCAACCTGGGATACATAGACATCAAATTCAAGCTTGATTCATAAGAATCGACTTAAAAATTCCCTAGCGGCACTTTCTGCCAAGCATAGAGAACCTACTTTTCCGTTGACTCAATATTTATTTTATATATATACCTAATTTTTACTTAAATAGAAATCTTCCTCCTGACCGATAAGTTTATCGACCTAATTTTGAAATACGCGCGCGATATCGAAACTGGCGATACCTGCGCCGCCAGCGTCGAAAAAGTGAAAGTGACGTTTCTCTGATAGATCGCAGCGTTAGGAGGAGTATCTTAAAAATAAATTTTCACATTTGGACTTTGCGTCGCAATATCTCCGCTCGTAAGGCACGTAGCGGAATATTATGAGAGAAACCCCCCCCTAATTGGACCCCAAGCTATCGATCAAGCCTACTTAGAACTTGATCCGTTCACTCGTTATCGAGATCTCAACATCTCGGGTACTCGCAACCCGTCGCGTCGCGTAAAAGAGTCACGGTCGGTCTCGCTCCGCGTGTACTTGGCGCGAGACACTACCGTGTCTCTTGATTGGGGATAATGGAGATCCCATGGGAGTACCAAAAGTTTGTTTGTATATAGCGTTGTTAAAGTTAAAGTATGTGGATGACAAAATTAATTCAATGGCAATTAAAAATTCTTTTTTCGGTATGTTAGTACCTTCTCTAATATGTGACCATCTTTTTTTGATACTCTCCAATGCTAGATTCAGAGGAATATTTGTAAATAACGAGGTCGCATCTAAAGATATAAGAATATTAGAATTTGAAACTTTCATACCAGAGAGCGTACTGTATAGGTCAAAGCTATTATTCACATAACTTCTTGTTTTTGGTATGTTATCAGAAATAATTTTTTGTAAAAAACTCGCAAGAGGATATAAAGCTGTGTCAATTGAAGAAACAATTATTCTAAACGGATGATTAGGTTTGTGTATTTTAGGGAGGGCATAGGCTTTAGGCAGTGGTGCGTCGCTGGAATGCATTCTACAATATTCTTTTTTTGATATATACTCTTTCTTGAACCATGATTTGAATAAATTGTTGCAGTCATTCTCAATTTGTTTTGCAGGATTTTTCTTCAAAATTGTGTAAGTATTTTTATCCTGTAACATGTTCTCCGTTTTTTGAATGTAATATTCCTTGTTCATGGCGACTGTGATGTTGCCCTTGTCTGCACGGGTGAAAATAATATCTGGGTTGTCTTTACAAAATCTTTGAGTTATTTTATACATGGTTAAAAGTTTTGTGTTAACAATGTTTGTGGTGGGTTTGGAGTATAAATAGTTATGTAATTGTGGGATTACAGCATTTCTAACCCTTGGTAGATTATTAATGTTGTTACGTTTCGTGTTACCTTCTATGTCTTTTATGAACTCGTGTATAGTTTTCTTTTTATTCAAGCTGTTCGGGAGGCAGAAATTGTTTCCAAACTGCAACAATTTAGTGACATCCTGAGGGATGTCCATATTAGAAAGATTGACAAACCATTTGTCATTGGTTTGTTCCAAGGGATCAAATGATCTGTTGTTAAATTCTGATGGTTCAATAAAGGTTTCTATTGTATTGTTGTCTGGGTTGCCGGTCGGTTTGTTACGGACATATTTTACATTGTTGAAATTGTTATTGTTAATAATTGAAAAAAATCTAATTGCTTTCGATGAGTTGATTCGAATTAAGTTTTTATTATGAATGAGCCAATTAAGCTTTTTATTGTTGGAGTGTTTTAATCTACATTGTAGGTTTTCGAAAGGTCTATTATAGTGGACGATCATGTCATTCTAGATGTATGTAGGTAACGTATTGGATAATCTGTCGGAGAGGAAAGCGACTTTCTTATGCAAGTGATCAATTATTCTGTGTAAATTAAATATCTCGATATTCAGGGTATTGCCTTTGAACTTATCCAGTAAGCTATCCAATTTTTTCTTAGATCTTGAGTGGAAAAGACTAATTTTGTTCTTAAAATTATTATTTAAATGTGACGGTATTAGATTATTAAGTTTACATAGTTTAAGAAAATGTAGTTTGGATGTGGATTTTATAACTCTATAATTCGTGTCGATCCATTGTTTCACTAGTGTGGAAGAGTGTCTTCCAAAATAATAATGTAAACGATGACTTCTAAAGTCCCCCATTGTAGGCCTGGGTATAAATATAATTAAAGGTCAAGCTCGTGTGTGTCAAATAATAAATAGGTTGCCGGCCAATAACGAGCAATGTTAGACGTTAAAATTCAAAATTTATTAATTTAACAATTACAAATGGTACGTTTCGGCAACACTGTGCCTTCCTCAGCCAATTTTAACAATTAATTGAAATGCCACTAACATACCGAAAAAAGAATTTTTAATTGCCATTGAATTAATTTTGTCATCCACATACTTTAACTTTAACAACGCTATATACAAACAAACTTTTGGTACTCCCATGGGATCTCCATTATCCCCAATTATAGCTGACATGGTTATGCAAGATTTAGAGGAAACAATTTTGGAATCGATTGGTTTCAATTTGCCGTTTTATTTTCGTTATGTTGATGACATAATTATGTCGATTCCACGTGACAAGGCTCAATACATCCTAGATAAATTTAATAATTACCATGATAGGCTGAAGTTTACAATCGAATATGAAAATGACCGTACGTTGAGTTTTTTAGATCTAAAATTACATATTATTAATGACACTATCCACATAGATTGGTATCACAAGGATACATTCTCTGGTAGATATCTATCCTACTATTCGAACCATCCAGAGTGTCATAAAATTGGCACGATATACAGTTTAGTGGACAGGTCCATACTATTGTCCCACCCTATATTCCAAGCAAAGAACATAAAATTGTGTATTAACATACTAATGAACAACGGTTATCCTATAGATTTGATCTTTAAGAGAATTAACATAAGATTAAGGACATTATTCGATGGTAAACTTAAGCAGAACAAAAATGCGAATAGAGTTGACACTAATGTTAATGTTGATAATGACTCGGAAGAAAATAGAAGGAAAATTATTGTTATTCCGTTCATTAACAACATCTCTGAAAAAACAGCACACCTTTTCGATAAAAAAGAACATATAATAGGGTATAGAGTCCTCAACAAATTGGACAAGTTTATCAAAACACATAAAGATACCAATGCATTATGCTCGAACAACAATGTAATTTATAAAATCAAATGTAATGATTGCGACGCCTCTTACGTGGGGCAAACAAAGCGACAACTGAAAACAAGAATCAACGAACACAAAAACAATTATAAATTGGACCCATCCAGACATTCAGTCATTACAGAACATATATTTAATTTGAATCATAGTTTTAATTGGAACAACCCGGAGATTTTAGATTTCGAAACGAATTACTACAAGAGACTAATATCAGAGATGATACACATCAAAGAACAAAAAAATGGTATTAATTCCAATAAAGACACTGAATTACTGGATGGTTCTTATTTTAACATCCTAAACGAACTTAGTAACAACTCATAGGGAGTTAAACATTGGTCTATTTACATCATTGTTGTCAACCGATTCCGACACGGAACGAAAATGCTCAGTCACACACAAGATTCGACACGATACAGTTCTTTCTGAAAACTTTACTAACTCGAATTTGCTATGGTCTCATTTACACTTTCATCGTAATTATCGACTCTTGTTTGTGACGGACAAAAAATCACAGATTGACTCGATTCGTTCTCACTGCCGACTGAGGAATTAATCATGGACTTTATCATTCGACGTTTAATTAAGATTGATACACAACGATTCCGAATTTTTGTTCAGCAAGTATACACCTTATCAATACTTTAAGGACTTCATCAGTATGTAATAATTTAGATTTCAATGTTATCTGTATGTAAATTTTGATGTGGAAATTTGTTACTTTTGACACATGATTCGTGGCATTTCAATTAATTGTTAAAATTGGCTGAGGAAGGCACAGTGTTGCCGAAACGTACCATTTGTAATTGTTAAATTAATAAATTTTGAATTTTAACGTCTAACATTGCTCGTTATTGGCCGGCAACCTATTTATTATATATATATATATATATATATATATATTTCTTTTCAATGTCACATTATTTGCGCAAAACAACCTTTATTAAGCAAATCTCTGAAGCAGCCAGGAAACGAATCTCATAAATATAATAAATAAAATAGAAATAATTTACCATTCTTGTTAGGTTTTTTAGGTGGAGTGTGTTTCAATTGAGAGGTATATGGCTCTTGTCCCACATTAATATTATCTACGTTCATGTTATAATCAATTTCATTGGAAGTTTCTTCATTATCATCATCATCACTTAAACAATAAATCATCTTGCTGCTGTCTGTCCACATAGCAACTGCAATGGCAAAACAGTTTATATATTGTATAAATATAATAATAAATAGGTTCACAAGATTAGAAATCAAATCGAAGAAACATAGAGCATCGAGCCATAACAAGGTATTGGTGATCATATATTATATACTTAAGTAAAGAAGTAACGATTTATAATGTACATACTGTACATATACATATTCCAACTTAATAGACTGCTCGCCGCAAATTTGTCGGACTTAAAACACCGCTATCTTGGAACATTAATTCCCTTCCTTCCCCGAAATTAAATCGTCATGATTTAATTGTTTAAAAAACTGAAAAGTAAAATATGGGCATGAATTAAGGTAATATTTTTTGTAATAAATTCTTTACAGTTTTTTAAACAATTAAATCATGTCGATTTAATTCTGGGGAGTAAAGGGTATTAATGTTCTAAGATAGTTGTGTTTTAAATCCGACAAATATGCGGCGCGCAGTCTATTATGTCAGAATATATGTATATGAACTTTATGTACATACATTATAATTCGTTATTTCTTTACTTAAGTATAGAATATATGAACATATCAACACCTTGTTATGCCTCGATGCTCTATGTTTCTTCGATTGGAGCTTATATATATATATATAATTATATTCACAGATTTGCAAGTATAATCTGATCACAGATATATATATATATATATATATCTGTGATCAGATTATATTTGCAAATCTCTGAAGCAGACAGGAAACGAATCTCATGAGTATAATAAATAAAATAGAAATAATTTACCATTCTTGTTAGGCTTTTTAGGTGGAGACAGTGGAGTATGTTTTAATTGAAAGGTAGACGGGTTTTGTTCCACATTAATATCATCTACGTTCACGCTATAATCATTTTCATTGGAAGTTTCTTCATTATTATCATCACTTAAGCAATAAATCATCCCTTCATTCGAATAAATAGTTTTTCCATCAAAGCATTCATGTTGATACATTTCTACTCCATTCGGCAAAAGTGAAAAACATGCTGCACACACAAAACTCGTGCAATCAGTCTGTAAACAATTCAAAACAAAATTATTATTAATACACACACACACACACACACACACACACACACACACACACACACACACACACACACACACACACACACACACACACACGCACGCACGCACGCATGTACATACACACGCACGCACGCTAGAACGCACGCACGCATGTACATACATACGCACGCACACACTCATGCACATATATATGCATTTTAATATTATCAATATATCAATATATATCATTGTAGTATTATATAAATAAAAGTTGATCCAGCAATAATATATCTAACCTGCAAATATTAAAAAAAACAAACAGAATATTGAATTTATTTTATAGAATATAATAAAAAAATTTGTAACAAATAACATTTATTATTGTGATATATGATAATTTAAATACGATAATTACCTCAATATAAGTCTCGATATTTGTTTTGTTGCCTTTGTCCATATTTGCCAGCTTTTCCGCGTATAAACATAAGAAAACAGGCCGGCCTCTCGTTTATAGCCGCCGTGGTTAGTAATTGTCACTAGAAAACACAAGTTTACACAGCCGACTAGTAGCCTCAGGCTGAGTACGGATGTGTAGTGTTGTGTCGACTGTGAAGCTGAAATTTCATGCGAGCGAAGAAAAGCCAGCGTTTATCCCCACTCCACCTCACTGTAAAGCCAGCGTAGAACAGCTAACGCTATCGCCCCTATCATTTTCATGGAGCGAAGAAAAGCTGGCGTTTATCCCCACTCCACCTCACTGTAAAGCCAGCGTAGAACAGCTAAAGAAGAACTGTGTATAATAAAAATGGAGTACTCCAATTATTATAGACAGTACATCGCGTACGTTGAATATTATAGACGTACAGTGGCAGCTGCAGTTGCAGCAGAGGTTGTAAGGCGACGACGCATAGCCGCTACAGCTGCAGCTATATATTTAATGAAAAAGAAAAGAAGATACGCGAAGAAAAGGTTTTGGGTAGCACCCATTTTTGAAAATCGTGATGTACATAGTTTTTTCTTTGCGTCGGTCCCGAAGTTAATATTGGAGGACATACGTTTCCATAATTATTTTTGGATGACCGCAACTCAGTTAGAAGAATTGTTGGGCATGGTTGGACGAAGATTGCAAAAGCAGGACGTCATTCGACAAAGTATCTCACCAGCTGAACGGTTGGCATTAACATTGAGGTTTGTTTTGCTTGATCCAATTTAATTTTTAATTTAGTGTTTTTTGTAGTGTATAAACGTAACAACGTCATACATTTTTTTTTAATGCGTGAATATTGGTATATTATATATTAAATATTATAGATATCTTGTGTGCTTCCGGGGACTCCATGATATCGATGTCCTACCAATATCTCGTGGGAGTGACAACAGCGGGTAATATCATCCATGAAACCTGCAAAGCAATATGGGATGTTTTATGCCCTTTAGTTCTTTCGGGTCGACTGGAAGAAGGAGACTGGGTGAATATCGCCAATGATTTTAACGAAAGATGGAATTTCGTTCATTGTATTGGAGCCATTGATGGCAAGCACGTCACCATTCAAGTACGTAAAATCATTGTTGGTATACGATATAATTTAATAAGAAGTACAATTTGAAATAACAATTCTTACTTTTAGTGTCCCAAAAATGCTGGATCAGCGTTTTATAATTATAAACACAGTCACAGCATAGTTCTCATGGCTATCTGCGATGCAAATTATATAATACGTTTTGTGGATATCGGGGCATACGGACGACGAAGTGATGGTGGCGTCTTCAAAGAAAGTGCTATGGGGAAAGCGTTCGAAGAAGGTAGAATGAATATTCCACAACCAGCAGCGCTTGGAGAAGGAGGACCAATTTTACCATACTGTCTTGTGGGAGATGAAGCCTTTCCTTTGAAGCCATACTTGCTTCGTCCGTATCCAGGTAGAGGACTGACACCAGAGCAAGAAATGTACAATTACCGTCTGAGTCGTGCGAGACGAATAATAGAAAACGTATTTGGTATACTCGCCAGTCAATGGAGAGTATACAGAAAACCAATTATCGCCAGTCCTGATAACGCAAAGTTAATGGTTCAAGCAACTGTTTGTTTGCATAATTGGCTTCGCCGGCAGGACATTGATGAGAACGCATATGTGCCTCCGGGTTTGATCGATGTCGATGATCCGCACTGTCCAAATGGCTTCAGACCAGGGTCTTGGCGTGTCATCATGGAAGATGGATGCGCATTCAGAGACATCTCAAACTGTGGATCGAACATGAGTGCCCGACAATGCATAGAAATTCGAAATAAATTTTGTCGTTATTTTAATAACGAGGGAGCAGTGCCGTGGCAATATGAAAGATGTATGTAAATAAATGTGTCTGTGTCTTTTCTATTTAAAATGCATTTTTTTTTAAGCTAAAAAACAGAACGATTATTTTACCTTATGGATGTATTGTAGCGGAAGGCTGATCGCAGTTTCAATTTCTATTATCTAAGCTAGGACATATTGGATATAATAAGTTATTTTGTATATAAATTTTCTATTTTTATTGTATTAATTTTAATTTTAAATATAGTAGCTATGTGCGAATTACATAGCAAATACACAAAAATATAAACAAAAAGTGTTTTTACAGCCCAAAATCATAATTCAAGTTAATTTGTTAATAAATCTACAAATAATATGCTGTTGTTAAATGAAAATAAAATTAAAGTCTATAACATGAGATACGATATTATACACGAGCGTGATATAGATACATATACCAAATTTAAGATTGCGCAACGGCCACCATCTTCTCTTGATGAATTAAATGTATAGTATGATTTACAAGGCCCATCAATTTTGATAACGAGCCCCTGTATCTAGAAGAGCAGCTTGTTCTTGCGTTCCAGTAAAACGGACTACGCCAGCTGGGCGATCTGTACGCGCGCTGATTACTCCAGTCTCTACCAAATTGCAAAGACATGCTTCTGTTTCTTCAGTCGGAAGATCTAGTAACTCAGCCATGCGAGTTAATGTAATCTTGGTGTAATATTTGGCCATAATCCTTATGTTCTAAAAAAATGTTTCTTTATATATCTACATTCTGTGCATGATATTATTAAAGTAAGACTATCGTCAAATAAATATTTTACTATTTTATATTTTTCAACTAAATTTCGAATATTGACAATTTTGTATGATATAACTTAATACATATATACTTTTCATTATTATTTAAACACGTTCTGAATAATATATAAACTTACATGTTCTACAACACGGTTCCGCAAATCTGCCCACTGTTTGCATCCTTCTCGATTATACTTTTTTCGCTTTAGTCAGAATTTGCATCACTTGCAGCATAACATCGTCCACTAGCCGAGGATTGATTTCTCGAAGTTGGGCAGCAACGAGATTGCCAAATAAAGCCGCTTTGTCAGTCGGTTGTGTTGGTGGAGGAGGAGGAGGAGGAGGAGGTACAAACGGCGGAATGTTAATTGTAGGTGAACGACCGAGAGCATCAACCAATCGATCAAAGGGTCCGTCTTCATCTAAACTGAGACGACGCTTACCTACAACCATTCACAGATCCTGTATTTTCTATCTATTAAAATTATATTCATAAGTCAAATAAAGGGTACTATGTAGTAAACTTGTTAGTTTACTCACGTGATCCACGACTGCTGCTGTTACTGCCAATGCTGCCACTAGGAAAGATGTCTTCACTATCATTGGATTCTTCACATTGATTTTCCAGACCTTCGGACGCCGGAATATTGGTTGCAGTCCTGTAACATACAGTTTTGCATTAAATTTGCATGCAATAAATATAAATAAAAATGAACTAGTGCATTGAGACACGTTTGTACGCTCGTAAATTCATACATACGTACTCGGTTTGAAGCTGCATATCGTTGATAAACTGCATCCGCTCAGCGTGCACCCAGCTGCTTCTTCGTGTTCCCGCTGAGCCACTCGGTTGGTGCTGCTTATTTTTATGGATTCTGTTGGCATCGCACAGAGATTTCCATTTTTTTTTATACTTGCAATGTCCATCGTAGCTAGAAAAGATAAAAATATGTTTATAGCACACTAATAAATTTTATTCCAGTCAAGTTATAAACGTAGAATATTACAGTTCATTGCTGCAATTATTTCCTCCCATAGTTTGTTTCTGGCTTTCAGGGCTCGTTCTGCGAGAGGACGACGACAATCGTACAGCGGGGGACGCTTGCGAACTTCTTCGATAAGCTGTTCCTCTTCTTGAATTTTTTTGCTTCGCCAATTGCCATCAGCCTCTTGGTTTAGGATTTGGGTGGTCTCCTCCCTCGGCTCCACCACCATCGCCTCCGTACCGTCCACCAAACTTTTACGAATAATTTGTCCGTCATCTGCACATTACAATATCCACTAATACTACTTACAAAATATGTATAATAAAAAAAAGGCATTAATACTCACCGGTTTGAGGATATAAAATATGTAAATCGTTATTTATATAAACATGAGTAAATCCCTGAAAGCAAGGATGCAGATCTACTTCATTTTTATGAATGACATTTTCACATATGTCACAGGTGTACAATAGAGTTTCCTACAATATAACAAATACAAATTAACACAATATAACAAATAAATTTATATTACTTAAATAAATAAGAAATAAAAAGCAACCTAACCTATAAGTATGCTTAGTACTGTATAATATATAGATACTAACTTCGTTTGTATTTTCTGGCGATGTAAAATTATCCGTCCTTTTAGCCATACTTATAATTATTTAACTTCTTTCTTATAATTTTCTAACTTTGTTCTTTCTGTGTCACCACGTGTACTTATTTCTCTCTGTGTCACCACGTGTTTTCGGCGTTCGGCGTTGCTTCGCTAAAAGTTCAACCGTGTTGAACTTTTTAGCTAAGCAACGCCGTAACGCCACCTTGACGAAAATTGATGGAGTAAAACGCTGGCTTTTCTTCGCTCCGTGAAATTGTACCTTTACGGCAATTGGAACGCAACTTGTGTCGCGGTGTGCACGAAAGTGTCTAGGGATATTGCAATTGGAAAGCACCCAGACTGGTGCTTGCACTATACACCGTGGGTCTATAGGCAAGTCAGAATGATCAGGCTTAAATTCAGTTAGCAACATTTTTAGCTAAGTCAAATTAACACGTGAAGAACAATATCATTTTCGAAGGCGTACATACAACTAATGGTTCAATATCTGGTTCTTGATTTGATTCTGACAAATTGCTATTAATACAATTATTGAAAATTTCAGCCATTCTTGTCGGAGTTAATACTACATTTGTTGAGAGCATTTGCGAAACAGAATCTTCAGTATCACAATCAGTGTTTGGCGCTCACGTTGTACTTATGTACATATTAGTTGATAAGTTAATTCCCTCGTATTAATAGCTTGTATTAGTTGATAAGTCAGTACTACGATTAGTGTATTACCGTCGGTAATTTCGAATTTGTGTTTGAAGACTCGCGCGAAACGTTGGCGGATCGCGATCGTTACTTTTCGTCAATATTCGTGCGACTCACCCGACTCTTGCTGTCCGCCCGCGGATGGCATTCCTAATTATCGGGAATAATTGGTACTCGCTCGCGCCATACTTTGCAGGTGCGCGAGACGGAAAGTGCTGAAGCTGCTGAAGCACTCACTCATCTCTTGGACAAAATCGAGTCAACATCTCGCGTTAAAACGTATCATTCGGATGCGTCGACGAGTGCGCTTGATTGCTTGCCTGCCTGCCTGCCTGCTTGCTCACGCTCAACCCTTGCCCGCCTGCTTTGTTCCTTCCGCTACCATGGAGGGCTCGCTAGCCAGAAGGAAGAACGAGATCGACAGCCAGGAGGGCACCGGGCAACGATACGGTGAGTCGTTTGCTTTTTTCGTGCTTTTCTCGTTGCGTGCACAGTGCACTCGATTCATTCGTTGCGAGGGGACTGTATCCCCCTCTGGTTCTTTGAACCTAGCATTTTCTTTAAAACTTTCGCGAATCCGGGGACGGTCTTACATCTCCCCCCCCCCCGAGCAATCAGTTTGGGTAAAATCCATAGCAGTTGTTATTAAAAGTGAAGAGATTATAGGTTCATCACTCAAAAAAGCACTAACATGAGAAGAACTTGTGTTTGGTGAGCAGAGTCAATAACAATAGGATCATGCGTGTCCCCTCTTTCAAAAAGAAGTCATCATCCGATATGTTTTGTGTTGAATTCGCTAACATCGGTATTTATATAGAATATATAGCTACTGCACCTCAAAAATTAATAAAAATAGAATGAACCTAAGTTCATCGTTTTTTGTGCTGCTGTAGCTAAACTGAAGAATTACCAAAATAGGCTCATTCGACGCATTTTGACACGAAACGAAAGAATCTGGCAGAAAAATACGGCGGTCTGCCCTGCGAAGCGAGATATTTAGCGTTAAAGTTGACGATTCTTAGGTTAGAAATCCTTTTATTTGAATGCTGGGCGCGACCCTAAACTATACGTTTACACACTTTAAAAAATCAATTTTCAATAATTATCGTAACAAAAGCAATCATGATTGTCATAGAGCGACTAATAACTGGTTACCTAACCTCTATGCACAACTAGCCTACAACTTAACGTTAGGCTGATAGCAGAGAACGTTAAGTGTCTATGTTATAGTCAAAGCGGTCAAACATGTCGGTGGTCACGAAACATTGCCTCACTCAAAACCACGATTTCGATTGGCTCAATCCGAACATTTTATATAAAAAAAGCCATTTAAAAAAAAAGGAGATTTCCAAAATGTTTTTCATCAAGAAACGCAGATGCACGGTCAACCTCCAGAAAGACACGGAGAATTTACCCGCGATATACGACTGAGTTATCGAGGCCGTATAACATGTATTGCAGCTCGGTCTGTTTTTGTTATATTTTTGGACACATTAACTTTATGATTTAGTCTACGGTATTTTAGGAACACATCTCATTGTAATTTGTCATTGTGTATAATTTTTATCATTGTGACTTTGAATATGGCACGGTGCGGATCTAGTGGAGAAAATGTGCTTTTCAATTTCTTTCGTAGTTTATACTTGCGACTCTCACAATTTTATAATTTTATTCCTTTGACGCTCTTAATATGTAAGTTTTTACGATTTACCTCCGACATGTTTCCTGCTTTTATATTTGACACATACATACTGACATATTCGTTTCTTATAACTTCTATTATAATTCGTTTCTAGCGTGGCGTTCGCACGATGTAGCTTGGACACAACGTTTGGCGACACATGATATTGTTACGCTCGTGCTGAACACTGAGTAGAGAAGTCGCGGAAAGCTGTGAAGCGCGCTCCTTGACAACGGGAGTTTGTTGAGGGATTTATGGATTTTCTGTCTGGCGGATTTTTGGAATCCGCATGCGTTTTGTTTTACGAGCTTGGAATAAACGCATCTCTTAAGTTTTTTTGAGTTCTCTTTCTTTTTGCGAGTTCCGCGAAATACGTGCGCGAGTGTGGAGTGCGCGATAGTGTTACGGCGGCGAGCTTACTCGACGAGCGTAACAATATATTGTTGCGTATCTAATTTACACTTGAGAAGGACCAAATTGTGGTCGAAACGTTGTGAGCCATAATAAATGGGAACTGGCCAGTTGGGTCGCTCAATTTTTGAATTTTATTTTTAAAAAATTTTACAAATATTGTTGAATATATATATTTATTTGCAATATTTTAAAAATATTTTTTTTTACATGACCTGGCGGATATAAAAACATTTAAAAATTATTTTTGTGAATTATTTTAATCTTTCTAAAAAATATTTTAAAATCATTTTGTGCTGTACGGCGAATATATAGTAATTTTACATAACAAATGTGAAATAATAAAAAAACAGCACAGGAAGAAACGTTATAATGATCAAAAGCTCGCTAGAAATGCAAAAGTGTAAAAAATGCAGAGTCCGAATATATAATTTGATTGCATCGAGAAAGAAATTTACCCAGATAGCAACGTTTTTGCATTGTGCTGGCATATTGCCGACAACATAGTATGTGTTGCTATATCAGAATTGTGGCAACTGAGTTCGCATTTGTCGGCAAGTTGATGCCTTCACGATATAATAATTTTGCACAGCAACTTGCCAGCAACTTGTTGACAACTTATGCTGCGGTCTAAAATCGTCACCCATTTAATTGATTCAAAATTGCTGTCATGTTGCTGTAATAATTCATAGGATCACACAATATGCTGTTATATTGCTAGCAACGCAAAGTAAATTTGATGCTGCTCTCTTGTTGATAAATTTGCTGGCAATACATACACCAATATTGCCTGCGTGTTGCTTCAAATATTAAATTACTCGATATCATTAAAACAAATATATGGCAAGTGACCAGCATCATAAGCAATCACAGGTTTGCGCGATTTTGTTCAGACACGTTTGGCTATCTGGGTAATTTACACAAAATCTTGTTCAAATTAACTCATCTCACGTCCACTTTTTTACTTCAATGATCAATATATACGATAGAGTCTAGAGTATAAAATATCTTTAACAAATATTTTAATTTAATTATACAAAAGTTTTATATATCAAGAAGCGAATATGTACCATTTAAATGGTAGTTATAGTAGACGATTCAATATTACATATCATAATTGCTGCACTAGCGCATTTACAATATTTACGATATTTTTGAATTATTATCATATTGCATATTGTAATATGCACTGTGACGTTGCGGCCCGCCGCTTCGTGGCAGCGCCCCGCCGCCGTCACAAGGCGCGGAAATTTGCGCCCAGGGACGAGCCAGAGAGGCGACGACGAGATCCCCAGAGGCCAAAAATCGATATCGTTTCCGCGTTTTGATTATTCTCTTATTTTCATGTGTAATTGTAATGCGTACGGCGCCTCACCCACACCACGGCGAATCTTCGAGGGAGTACCGATAACGAGAGGGGTCCGGGAGGACCAAGGACCGAGGAGGGGTGGCGAGAGCGGAAGCTACATGGATCACGGGCGGCGAGAGCAACGCGGCGGGCGTGCGGCGAATGAGGCGGCGATGGACAAGGCCGCCGGTAGCGGGGCCCCAGGTACCGGGGCAAACCCGGCCTCAGCAAGCTGCCTCCACGAAATACCGGCCCGCGGGGTGACTGATCACCGCCCCGAGGGCAACCGGAGGCACACCGGTCAGAACAAAGTCCAGTCCGCTGCCCAGGGACAAATTGAAGAAGTCGCTACGCCGCCGAGGGACCGTTGCGCGCCCCCGAAGGATCCACCTTACGACGCTCCTGCGTGAGAATATCGCGCGAGCTAGCATGCTCGCTCTCGATTGGTTGGCACGCCCCTACGGAAGAGGGTGCCGCATCGATTCCGTTATCGAGCGAATATAGCGAGACACTCTCTGGTCGTCCGTCGGCGAGTCCGAACGTTTTCTTAAACTACGCGATAGCCGCCCCGAGTCGGGAAAATCTGTTGCGCTGCGACGATCCTCCGTACGAGGTGACGGCGAGGAGCCCTACAAGGAGACATCACATCGGTGAGGTTGCCCGCAGTAATTAATCGCAAAATGTAACGCCACGACGCCGCCCTCCGGTGCACGCTCTCGTCCGGGATAACGTTGTAATATCGCGACGCGTGCGGTCCCTTGAGACCGCGTATCGAATGGCGATCGACAGCGAGAGCGAAGGGCCTCGGGATGGTATCGTGGCCGCGGAATTGAGATAAAGACGCGATTGCGAGCCTCTGGAGATCGCGATAGATTCGTGGCGAAATCGGTTACTGCGCGTCCGTTTCGCATAATGTCCGCGCTCGTGGTTGTGCCTCGCGCCTTCCGTGTTCACGGCGCATCAAATTACCAAACATTGCTCTTGCGGAATTTCGCATGCGTCGGCACATCATTCGCGTTAATCGGCCGTCTGTGAGTGGCTAATTGCCTCAGAGAATCGTGCGTGTCAGGGGAGTTATGTTCGGATGCGTTGTTCGGTGATTGCGTGTTATTATTGCTCGCGGTAATCCCGCACATTTTCCTGGCGTTTCTTCCGGTATTTCGCTCTACGCCGATTGCCTCGGCGTCCCGTTTTCGCGTTCGGAAATTACTGAAGACAGTATTGTCTTTGCCCGAATGACTGGCGCTACCTTGAGTCATTTCTCGCGTTAGATTAAGTCCGTATTTTCGCGTTTGTTATAGTATTTCGCGTCTCCTTGCGATCGCGCCGAAATTGATCTCGCGTTATTGGTTTGCGTTCGATCCTCGTTGCGTTGGGACGTGCCTTACGCCACGATTCATACTTACGTTAGGCTTAAGATACTTGGCGACAGAATTCTCGCGCGACTGCCGGCGTTGCGTTCACGCGCTCCGAGCGTGAGGTATCGCCCTTTCGCGACTTTTCCCTGCGAGATCTTATTTGCTAATTCCGTGCTTATTTCGTGTTTACCGTCGATGTTCCATAGTACTTGTAAGTTTTGTCCTACTGTTCTGAGATAATCGCAGCGCCTTCTGCGCGTTTATTATACGATAACGCGTACTTCGTTTATCCTGGTGTCCGCGCTATCATTATTTCTTTTGTTTCATCTCGGTCGCTCGCGCGAATGATTATATGATTTGCCTGACCGGCCGGAGCCGAATCGGCCCCTATATGTTTCACGCGCGCATTTCTAATGAATAAATGTTATTTTGATTTGTTAATTGCTTGAGTTCGTGGCCTTATTTATGGCGTGTCACCCCGCCGAATATCGCGCCGCTCTTCATCAACCCCGCCCCAGCCCTTAGGTCGAGCTAGCCGATTCCTCGCACATCCGCACGTCTCGCTTTGCGTCTCGTGTTGGTTTTCGGTCGCGGTTTCGCGGACGCGCGTTGACGCGTCTGGCGCCCAACGGTAAATTCGTTTCGCGAAGTGCCGGAGGTGCGAGGGAATCGTCGGAGAGGCCCGTCATCCCGCTCTCCTTACTCCTTTTGATCCGACACACGTCCCGGAGCGGTCCGGGAGTGAAAAAGTCGTGACAGCACACATACAAAATATAATATGTTTTCACATATCATTGTATATTTAATAGCAATTTCTATAAAATAGATCATAATAGAGATGTAATATAATTAAATAATATTAGATACGATAAAATTGTCCCATGAATATTTCTATTAAAACTAAATAAAAGTATATTAAAATAAAATGTATTTTGTCTGTATGGAGCTTCTTTTCTAATACTATATATATGCATGTCTTCAGTCAACATATCTTAATAGCGAATTCGATTGTATATACACTCATTGTCAGTGCACACTAATGCACATTAAATTCGTCATACACAAATCAACGTAAGGTGCATGTTCAACGGATTAAATCACGAAATCTTCAATTCTTTATTGTGCTATTTGTAAAATATATATTAGGCATTTTATCGGACAATATTTGCATTTTACTTTAAAGATTATATGTTAAATCCCCGGGAAAAAAGGATTAGATCTGACCAGATCAAATTTTATCTGGTCAGATAGGCTCAGATATGACTGTTCATGTATGCGTAGATCTGGTCATATATGTTCATATATAATTATGTATAACTATATATATGGCGTGTAATCTGATTTTTGACGGCTCAAATCGGGCCATATCTGCTCAGATTGAACCATATCTGTGATTGAATTTCATTCAGAAACAGTCCAAATCTGACTGTATCTGTTTATATATAACCTAATCTATACTCGAATGCGATTCAAAATACATTACATATGTCCATATCTGTCCATCAGATATAAGTCGAGGTTGTGTTTGATTGAAAACTGTTCATTAGGTCTGACGATATCTGGCCATGTTTAACTATAATAAATTAAATGTTCGATGATCGATATTCGTCTAATGTGATATTTGAATATAAAAATATGATTATATTTATATACAAAGTAAATAAAATATATATTTAATTAAATATCTTTAATATAATTATATCAAAATAAATTATGATAAAGACATAATTTGCAGAAGACAAGTATTTGTTTATAAACAAAAAATATTAGTTATTTGTTATAAAAACATTTTCATCAATTCGCTTTATATCTAAAATACAAAAAATAATCACAGAAATATAAGTTATTTCGTACATTGTAAGCTTATAGATAATGGATAAACAAAAGTGAAAAAATTCTTAATTTGATTATTATTTAATAGCTAGATTACGTTAAAAATTTTTGTTGAAGTTATTTGGAGACTTGCATAAATAATTACCAACTCAAATAAGAATTATTAAAAACTTTACATTTTTTACTTTAATTAATAAGAATTATTTAATGGTTATATACACGCAAATGTTGGATAATCCGATAGATGGCATTCGATCAGATTCGTTTCTTGTATTTAAAATGTGACAAACGATGGCATAAAGAACGGTACATAAATCAAGTGTACGGTACAATTTATATCAGTTGTATCGGAGTCCAAGCTTATAATAAAATGGCACACTTTTGAATTGAATCGATATATTTATGATTTTATAGTCTTTTATATCCCTTTATAATTTTTAATTATATCTGAGCAGATCTGGATACTTTTGGTAAATAATTACATCTCGACAGATTAAATTATATTTGATCAGATCTGGTTTATATCTGTTTAGATCTAGCCAGATAAAGACATTTTGCAAATCTGATAAACCAGATCTGGTCATATCTCGGCAGATCTAATACTTTTTTTTCCAGGTCAGTATACAACGGCTTTAATATCAGTGCGCACTGAGTACATCTAATCGAATTCGTTATAAATTAAACTAGGATCAACTTTAGCGATGATTTATTATTGAAATGAAGAAAAGTTGTCAAATATTTAAACACATGATCAATCCATACAATGAAATGAAGTGATTATTTCGTTATTGAATATTGCAAAATAAAATTTAGTTATACAAATAGGAATAGCAAAACTTCATTTTTTATATATATATTTTAAATATTAATTTATTTTAATAATATTCTAAAATGATTTGGTTATATATCAACATATTAATATGCAATATTAAAAATTAATTATAAAAAAAATAACATTACATTTTTATTAAAAAGAAGTCGAATTCTATTTATCAAAGACTTACCTAAAGCGGACATCGTTCTATATGAACAATTATTATCATTCTCCTATTTTTTATACAATCCTTCATAATTTTCTTTCTACACTTTAATATAAAATTTTTGTGTAAAATCTTGTGTTATACAATGTAACAATGTAGCACATCAAACAAAACTTTTCTATTTTTAAGATTGTTATTATGTCGATAAAGTCTTATTACATAATTTTGTACCAATATCATAATAATTGTATTACTATTGTAATTTTATATTAAAGCTGCGAATACTTGAAGAACATAAGTAGATCTATACTATTCTATACTATCTCTACTATTATATAAAAGGAAAAAGTTTGTACTGTTGTTCGGGGTAATCTTAGAAACTATTGGACCGATTTTGAAAGCATTGTATAGGAAGTAAGGGTAGAATTTCCCGGGGAGTGCTATAGGGTGTATAGTTTTTCGTTACCGATCTTCTGGAAACCGGTTAATTTCTTCAATTTTTCGGGAAATAATTGACGGAATCTCAAAGAGTTATATATGAAACAGGGGTAGAATTTTCCGGAGAGTAATATGAAGTGTATAATTTTTTGTTACCGATTTTTTTTTGGAACCGGTATCCGAAATTTTTCCAATTTTTCGGGAAATAATTGACCGAATCTTAAAGAATTGTATATAAAACAGGGGTAGAATTTCCTAATAAAGGGGTTACCGATTTCCGTCAAAAAAATCTACGTATTTGTTCTAATTTCTGCAAATTTTAAGATATCAAGCTAATTTTTTTTTATGGATAGAATATTATTATATTAAAGGCGAGAATCGGTGAAAAGGTTGCCGATTTTTGCTTAAAAAGTGTGTAAGTTATACATGTCATGTTTGTCATCTTATATAGAGTATCATTAAAGGAAGGTTGTTTCGAATTTGGCGAGAATGGGTGGAGGGGTTACCGATTTCTGCTTAAAAAATGTATAAGTTATTTGATGAATACAGTATTATTTAAGAAAGTTGTTATTGAATTTGGCGAGGATTGGTGAAGGGGTCACCAATTTCTGTTTGAAAAGTGTATAAGTTATACATGTAATTTTATATAGAGTATCATTAAAGAAAGGATGGTATTGAATTTGGCGATGATCAGTAAAAGGGTTTTTTTTTTATAAAAATCAAAATGACATATATATGTAAAACCAGCAGCTTATAATGACAAAAAAGTGAATTGATAGCAGGTCAGCTTAGTAATTTCATAAACCGATTACCGATTACCAATTTTATTCTTTGGTTTTTTAAATGAAAAATCGAGGTTCTGGGTACATAGTGTAGATTGAAATGTATCGAGTTGTGTTAGCGCAGATGTGTGTGTATCGCGTGTTGCGCGCGTGTCGCGATGCCGTGTTGCCATGCGGAGAATCTATTAGAGAGTCGATTGTCTAATGACAACAGAACGTTAATTTGTGGAGAGTCGTTTTTCGACAGCAAGCGAGAAAGGGGCGTTTGTTGCCCAGGGAAGAGTAACAGAGAAGCCTTCGAGCCGAGAAGTCGAATTGTAACGTTTCGCGTCGTGTGTAGTTTCGGAATTTGAACGAGGCTCAGCCTCAGCGAAGATCGAGCGAGAGT
Organism: Temnothorax americanus; assembly: GCF_048541705.1. NCBI lineage: Eukaryota > Metazoa > Arthropoda > Insecta > Hymenoptera > Formicidae > Temnothorax > Temnothorax americanus. The sequence goes on from NW_027509806.1 coordinate 397,411, forward strand.
GTTAACGTTCCTTTTGTATCTCTCATATTCTGTTATTCTCATCCTATAATAAACATTATACTGTTTTTTATATCCTTCGAAACATTGGATACCATCTTTTTCCTACAATAGTGAGCGAGCAATCTCAAAATTTCCGAAAAAACGTCTGGGTAAACCAAAGGATGATGTCGATGATCGGTAAGTGAAATATCGGAAAAGCGGAAATGACTGAATAGTGTGAAACTCGAGTAGAAAAAGACCGATTACGACATGTTTAATCCACGAAAACATTTATGCGGTCCGATTTAAAATTAGAGGCATTTAGTTATGATTCAAATTACGAATATCAATTTCATTCGAGTGTAATAATTGGGAAAATGGATGCAATATGTGATCATTGTGATGTAAAAAAGTTTAAAACTTAAGCACCTAGAATGTGTTATTCATGCAGAAAAGTTAAACTACCGTCTTTAAATCAACCACCCGACACACTATTTATGTTTGTCCACAATAAGAATATTGAAACACAAATAAAGTTGTTTCAAGAAAAACGACTCCCGGGCGAAGCCCGGGTAACCAGCTAGTATTATTATAAAGCAACAGGGTTTGCATTTTTTTTGTCCGCTATGATCTCGGAAACCAATGGACCGAATTTTTACCAAACGTATATGAAATAGGGGTAGAATTTCCCGGGGAGTGCTATAGGGTGTATAGTTTTTTGTTACCGATCTTCTGGAAACCGGTTTTTCTAATTCTTTTCAATTTTTCAGGAAATAATTAGCCGAATCTCAAAGAATTATAGATCAAGCAGGGGCAGAATTTTTCGGGGAGTGCTATAAAGTGTATAATTTTTCGTTACCGATTTTTTTGGAAGCCGGTACGGAAATTTTTTCAATTTTTCGGGAATTTATTGACAGAATCTTAAAGAAGTAGTGGTAGAATTTTACGGGGAGTGCCATGATGTGTACAGTTTTTGTTACCGATCTTTTTGGAAACCGGTTTTTTTAATTTTTTCCATTTTTAGGGAAATAATTGATTGAATCTCAAAAAATTATACATGAAGAAGGAGTATAATTTCCCGGGGAGTGCTATGAAGTGTACTATTTTTTGTTACCAATTTTTTGGGAAACCGGTTCGGAATGACCAAATCTCAAAGAATTGTACATAAAGTAGGGGTTGAATTTTCCGGGGAGTGCCATAAAGTATATAATTTTTTGTTACCGATTTTTTAAAAATCAGTTTTTTTAATTTTTTTAATTTTTCGGGAAATAATAAAGGGGGAGGAAAAGGGGGGAGGGAGGAAAAGAAAGAGAGACTATTTGCGTGTCTTAATACACATGTTCTCCGGGGCGAAGCCCGGCGAGGCATGCTAGTTTAATATATAATTATAAAATAAGGAATTTAAAGATTATTAATGTTATCAGAGAGTCGAATGAGTTCCATTGCAATAGCTTCGGGTAAATCATTTCCCACTTGAGCGTCAAAATATTCCTTCAAATCTTTGACTTCCTTTTGCCAGAACGTTTTCGGTAATCTAAATAATTCCGTCATGTTCACGTCATCTTTGAGATTTTCTAAATTGATAGATCCTGGTTTCGGCAATAAGCCAATAGCTGAGTCCTCGGCAATATCTTCGCCATCGATCCTTCGAAGAATCCAATCGAGGACACGTGAATTTTCACCAAATCCTGGCCATAAAAATTTTTCGTCCAAATCTTTCCGAAACCAATTTACGTGAAATATCGCTGGCAATGTGGCATTCTTCACGTGTGCCATACTTAACCAGTGTGCGAGATAGTGTCCAAAATTATAACCAAAGAAGGGTCTCATGGCAAACGGATCGTGCATAATTACCTTACCCTACAAAGTATGTTAGATTCAGTCAGTAACGTTGGTTTGTAACATTGGTTTTTACTTCTACGTATTTTATAAACGTATTTTACACTGAAATCAAGATACACGGTAGTGTCTCGCACCAAGTATGCGCGAAGTGAGACCGCACCGTGTATCTACGCAATGCGATGAGTTGTGAGTACTTGAGATTTATATACTAATGCAGGGTCTACAATGCGAGTCGTAAGTCATAAGAAATTGACCAATCATAGTCGATTATTCTCCTCAAATTCGACTATAATTGGTCAATTTCTTACGACTTATGACTTACGACTCGCATTGTAGACCCCACATAACTGGAACGCGCGCTGCTATACAAAGCCACCGTAGGCGAGCGTTATAAGAAAGAAGTTCCTCCCTTATCTTTGTCTAGCCCACAACGTAGTCAAGAGTGGAGAGAATGGGGTAGGGATAAGATACAGGTCGATCAAGAAGAACAAACAATGACATCAGAGGGCTACTTGAGACACTTTGTTCTCTCTCTCTCTCTCTCTCTCTCTCTCTCTCTCTTTCTCTCTCTCTCTCCTTTTCTCTCCCTATCCCCCTTCCCCTTCCCCTTCTCTCTCTCTCTCTCTCTCTCTTTCTCTCTCTCTCTCTCTCTCTCTCTCTCTCTCTCTCTCTCTCTCTCTCTCTCTCTCTCTTCTCCCCATATCGCACAGGCAGGCCTAGCGCGCGCCCCAGTTAGTAGGGTAAAGCCCCCTATTATGAGACAGGATCCTAATAAGAGATATGTTAAGCTAAAAGGTCCTATATAGGCCCCATCTGTCGATCCCACCATGAAAAAACTCCGCCATCTCATATTAGGATCCTTATCTCATAATAGGGGATTTTCCTCTATATATTTCTCTCTATATAGTGGTATTTTGTTTACATAGAGACCAGACTTTTATTGAAATCTGCATTTGCTCTTTTGTCCCATTTGATTAAAATAATTAGATTTAGCGCAGCGTCAATATAAATGTTAATATACCTTGTGTTCAGCGGCGGCTGTAGCCTCAGATCTCATTGCAGCACCGATAAAAACGCCATGTTGCCAGTTTCGAGCTTGATAAACCAAAGGTACACCTTCAGGTCTTCGTCCTCCGAATAGTATAGCATCGATCGGGACCCCAGCTGGATCTTCCCAAGAAGGATCAATAATGGGACATTGTTTGGCTGGAGTACAGAACCTTGAATTTGGATGAGCAGCTGGTATTTTAGAACCTTTGAACCAATTGTTGCCTCTCCAATCTACCACCTATAATAAAATAAAAATATTATATATACATCGTATTTTATAATATTGTATATTTGTTAATACATCATACAGATAGCACTGCTATAGATGCCGCTCACGCTCCCTACATTTTTACGCTCTACGTTATCCTTTTATTCCAAGATTGTAGCTCTCTCGACTCTTGTGCGTATACGTTTGTAATAAACTATCAAAACATATTTCTGCAATAAACGTGTTTTTTTACTTTTGCTCTGCTGTACATACAATACTCGCTGCGCTCAACAATATTTAGTAATACACACTACTATATTAAGCTCCAAGCGTTCCCAGCAAATATTTGAGAAATATTTACAAAATATCGCTACAAATATTTATTCTTTACTTACCATAAGTATTATATAAAAAAGTGTGCAAATTAGAAACTTGCACATTGCTTCCTCATCATTACAGATTGCTACCATTGCTTCTATTTTATTTCGCTCACAAAGCTCTTTTATGAGGAAGCATGTATTTTATTCGATGCATAATTATTAGTATTTATTTGTTTTGGCTGCCTCATAGAGGAAGTTTTATGAGCGAAATAAATTAGGAGCAATGGTAGCGATCTGTAATAATGAGGAAGCAATGTGCAAGTTTCTAATTTGCACACTTTTTAATTTTAAATTTAATCTTTTTATGAATTGAGATAGAGCTTAGTAGCCCAAGTGGGGTTTTACAATCGACGCAATGTCAAATCGATGTTGACTTTGGGAGTTCAGGCTACAATATCTAACCTATACTACCTTTTTTTTTATTAAAGATAATGATTCCCTTCTTGGGATACATGGCGTTTTACAGGGACGTACCCAACCCTTTACACTGTTTCCCCTTCAAATCCTGGCCATTGGGCGGCCTCACATGCCAGCTAGTACCCACCCTCCTTTTCTCTTAATGCTCCCAAGGTCTTCTTTTCCGCGACTTCCTTTCCTTCTCTTCTTATTTCCTCCCTGATTCCTTGTTCTATCTCTCCTGATTTTTTAATTCCTCCTTAAATCCTCTACCAACTTCTTTCCTTCTCCCCTCCGTATCTACCTCTCTGCTCCTATCGATGTTTTATTCCATTCATTTTAAGAGTTTTCCACTTCTATGTAACATTACCGTAACTTCCATTTCTGCTTAGCTTTTGCCTCTCTCTCTCACTCATGCTCACTCACGCACACCTGCCCACACACACACCAACACACTCCCTCTCTCTCCCTCTCTCACTGCCTCCTTCATAACTATGTGTGTGTGAGTGTGTGTGTGTTCACATCCGCAATGCAATGTGCTATATAAACAACGTAACGTTAACCATATGATCCTGTGTAACCCTTCCTTTGCACCTTATTCTTTCTTTAACATTTTTTGTGAGACCTCGACTACAACCGATATTATTTCTTTGTACGCGTACTAATTACAAGATTTCATCATACCGAAGTCTCTTACAATTTCTTCTATATTTTACTATTTCCTGTGACCTTTCTTTTCCGCTATAATACAATGTTACACGCCTGTTCCGCTAGTACCATTTAATCTATTCGTTTTTATAAACTTCCATTTTTGCTTAGCTTTTGTCTCTCTCTCTCTCTCTCTCTCTCTCTCTCTCTCTCTCTCTCTCTCTCTCTCTCTCACGCTCTTTCACGCATGCCTGCCCACACGCACACCAAACACTCCCTCTTTCTCTCTCTCTCTCTCACTCCCCCCTTCATAGCTACGCTGCCAAAAATAGTTACTTATTAACCATGCATTCCATGCGAAAAAACCGAGACCCCATTGTGTGTGTGTGTGTGTGCGTGTGTCCACACCCGCAACGCAACGTGCTATGCAAACAACGTAACGTTAACTATATGATCCTATGTAATCCTTTCTTTGCACCTTGTCCTTTCTTTAACATTTTGTGAGACCTCTCAACTAAAAACAATATCATTTTCATACGCGTACTAATTACAAGACTTTATCATACCGAAGTTTCTTATGATTCCTCCTTTACTTCACTATTTTCTGTGACCTTTCTTTTTTGCTATATTACAAAGTTACACGCTTGTTCCGCTAGTACTATTTAATCGGCTCGTTCTTACAATACCGCAATTATTTCGTCAATGCTCGCTAAGTTACAATAATCCTCTTTATTTCACGTTCTTCTATGTTTTTATTACCTTCTTTTTCTCTTCCCTCTCCTTTTGCTCACGCTTTCCTTATCTTCTTTGCCTACTTTCTCAGCTTGTCTAGCCTGTTTCTCTTTTTGTAGAAACTTTAGTAGAAATTTGTCGCTGCAATTTCTTTTGCTTGCTTAATTCTTTCCTTCCTTTCTTCTACTTCTTTGTGTCTCTTTTCCTTTTGCTCGCTGTTTTCACCTTCTCTCCATCTTCGTCTTCCACCTTAGTTTCGTTCCACGTGCTATCGCCGGGCTTTCCTCTTCTTCGATCAACTCATCATTCCCATCGATTGCGCACCCGCCTTATCGACCTCCCTAGCAGTCCCCCGTTCGCCGCCGCGACAGTCGATCTCTCAATCGTCGCTGCGCGCGCAGGCACCGCGAGCCCCATGCTGCGCCTCGACGCCCCGCAGTGATGCCAACCCACTCTTTTGGAGGGGCTGGCACCCCGCGCCGTCTCAGCCACAGCCGGGGCCCCACCATCGCTTTGCCTCTTCCACGCTGTCTTTCCGACTGCCCGTGCCGCACGCCACGGCAACGTTATCTTCCTCTTCCTCTGTGCCTCACCTCTGACGTCTCTTCCGCCTCTTCCTTCTTCCTCCGTTTCCTAACCTTCAATGTTTCTCTCCGAAATTCCAGGATCTTTCTCCATCCACTTCCCTCTCGGAGCCTCCTCCATTTACTCTGCTTCCTCTGGTCCTCCTCCCTCGGTTCCAACGCACTGCTCCATTCTCCTTGCCTCACACCATTCCAAAAACTTCTTTTCCTCTCCACTTAATTTCCGACCATCCGCACGCTCCAAAAGGCTTCCCCCTCTCACCTATACTACCTAGTCACTATATAGTGACTAACTAGTATAGGTTAGATTAGGTTAGATAAAATTTTTAAGTCAGAAAGAGCTTGTTACTAGATATAAATTATAATCAGTTATTTGTGATCTAGTTATTGTCTAGTCATCATATATTAGATATGACACTGCATTGTTGTGCAAATCTAATAAAGCAAATAAAGTAAATTTTATTATGCTAATTATTTAATGTTTTATAAAATTTAATTGCATTTATAAAAAAATAATATAATTGCGTCAGTTATAACATATATATAACATATAAAAGACAATAAAATATATGTATGCGTTAATAAATCAAAATAGCGTAGCAGCTAGGGTACGAGTGGGTACGAGTCTGATCATTCTGAGATTCCGGGTTCAAAACCAGTTGTGAGATAGCCAGCAAAATAATAAAACAATATAGTAAAAAAATAATAAAAATTTTTTAATAAAAATTTGTCCTAAGTTTAGAATGTACTCTTGATAAAAAAAAATTATAATACAAAATTAAATAATTTTTTGTTAGTTTTTATATTTAGTTGCAGTTAGTTTCTGCTAGATAAGTACTGGATAGTATTTTTTATAAAGTCACTAGAAGAAGTGAGCGTTACATTACTGGCTCATTACTAGCTAGAAAAACTAGACAGTGGTGATGTATAACACAACTTTATTAGCTCGTGACTAGCTAGCCACTATTTTCAATTTCTACTCGGGGCCTTTTACCGATTACCGCCAAATTCAATACCAACTTTTTTTTAATAATACTCTATATAAAATTACATGTATAACTTATACATGTAACTTTTTGAACAGAAATCGGTAACTCCTTCACCGATCCTCGCCAAATTCAGAACAAATTTTCTTTAATAATACTCTATATATAAGATTACATGTATAACTTGTCCATTTTTTAAGCAAAAATCGGTAACCCCTTCACCGATTCTCAAAAAATTTAAAATGTTATAAAGGAAGAACTCAATTCCCCTGTTAGCTCTCGGCGGGGGAGCAGGTGGAAAGTTCGGAGAGGAGAAATAGAGTCGAAAACAAAGTTGTGTGAAAGAGTGGAGGTGCAGGATTGAAGGAGAGTGTGAAGGAGGTGGAGAGGAAGCGGTGAAATTAGAGGTGAGGATAGAATCGAGGTGAAGCGGCCAGAAATCGAGGGAGAAGAGGAGAGTTGAAAGTAAGGTTAGGATGACGCGGCGAGAGGAGCAGGAAGAGAAGGGGGCAGAGACCGAAGAGGAGAAAGAATTGAGAGAGGGAGTGGTGGCAAGGAGCAGGGTCTAACCGGTCGGAGTGGTGACGCGTGGCACGTTGGTGGCTGGCGAGGAGAACGGTGGAAGCGGACATCACTGGCGGTCCGGCCCGGAGCGGGATGCCGGCTGCCTCAAAAAGGTAGGTTGGCACCACTGCAGGGCGGCAGGACTGGCGGCCACGGTCGTATACACAGGTCTGGCAACTCGGGCCGAATTTTAGTGGTGGGGGTAGCACACTTATTGAAGCAGGTTTTTTAATTTATGATATCGCCACCACGTGTCGCTACTATCTAGTATACAGCCGCCATCACGGTCGTACCTTGACCTCGGCCGCCGTTATATCATATGTTCAGTGGTTCAATGTACGGTCGTGTTACGTGTATAGCCGCTGAACTATTAATTTTGAAAAATCTAATCTGATGAGTGCCTACGTCGTTTATCCAACAGTTTCTCAACTACTTGCTCACCACCTTTGCCAGCATTATCTCTTTCCTACGCTGAATTGGGCCCGGAACGCCGTCCTTCACAGTAATAACCGTCAAAATGACGACGTAACCTATAACAACGCTATTGCTGCTGTGGCTAGCCATCTCCCTCGGCATTTGCATCATCACCGACCTTTCCTTCGCCTTGCTCTAAAATGTTCTCTAATTACAAAAAAGAAGAAGTGTCATAATTGCAGTTATCTAAGAAAACTGCAGTTACAAAAGGAAGTGAGGTTTAATAAGCGCAAAACGCTGCTTCGCATTCGGAGCACTTCAAACCCAGTCGAGAAACATAAAGTGATGGCAATGCGGAAAAAATATAACAATGAAAGGCGTAAGATATTTGTGCAAGCAGGTTCTAAAAATTTATAACTCGTGTGACACCTGTATAAAAGCTGTGAAAATTAATTCCTGCAGTCGAACTTCAGTACCGAACGCGTCAACGAAACTGATTGATATAAAAACTTGTGGTGGCTTGATTCACGCCAATCCTAGATTTTTTAATCTTATCCGTCACGTAGAAGCATGCTTCGCAAAATATGCATATCATGTGGATGTTTTTAAGTTAACATTTGATGACGTTACTACAACGTATGATTTTACGTTTTCGTGCAAAGATCACGCTTCTGACATACTATCTTTCGCATTGATTTATTACATTCGATTAAGGATGAGGCAACACACGCTCATCAACAAAACTTAAAATTAAGCAAAATATTTGTTGTAAAAAAAGCTGTCAAAATTGACGAATGAATAAACTGCTCTATATATAATAATGTTATATTGTACTTTTTTTTACCATGTAAACCTGAAATGTGTGTTTTTTTTATACACATTTCTGATACAATTTAAACATTATTCATGAGTAAATAATGTTAAAATTGTATCAATGATTCATTGGTGAATGATTCATTGGTGAATGATTCATCCAGAATCGAACATCAATATCATCAAAATGTCTCATGCCATAGCTAAAGACACTCGACTAAACGTTACTTAAAATCACGGTATAATAAGACTCGGTCATATTTATCGTGCTCGCCTGCATGTACAACGAATTTATTGCCCGCTAGTCAGCATCGCGTTCTTTATTTGTCTCGTTATAACCGTACTTAAATTTGGCGCGTTTTGTAATTCATTGTCTGGCCGCCGCTGTCGTTGCGATCTAGTAGCCCGACTAGCTTCAATAAGTGAGTCACCCCCCACCACCGGAGTTGCCAGACCTGTGTATACGACCGTGCTGGCGGCGGGATTAGAGCTCCGGTAACTTAGCCGGTCAACTTCGACTTTATTAATTTTTATATTTTTTTATCGTTTGTTGGTCGTTTGTTGGTGATTGTTGGCCTAATTACAACGTTTGTTGGTTCTTAATTTTTTTTTAATTAAAAAAAAAAAATTAGCATTAAGTTAGCCGGAAAAATTTTATTTTTAATTTCAAAAAAACCTAATCGATGCGTAATCGTTTGCTGATGATTGTTGGTCTAATTTTAGCGTTTGTTGGTTTATTATTAGTCTTAAAAACAAAAAAAAACGAAAAATTATCTCACATATTAAAGTAATCGAAGATTGGTTTATTTGCTTACGACTTAAGCTTTATTTCTATCAATTTAAGGCTAACATCTATAAAACTGCCATATGAATACGGGCCTTAACATCGGCAGAAAATCGCGAAATTGAAGAAATATAAGTTTATAAGTTCTACTTTAAACATAAAATTGTGCTTAAAATGGATTAATTATGAATTTATCATTTTCTTCCCATGAACTCTTCATTCAAGACGCCTAATTGTTAAAGTACGTATAAAATAAATGTCAAACTTACCATATGTGCTAAAAAAAATGATAGAATTAAGTATATCATACCTAAATGTGATCACTTAAAAACATGATACAGTGTTTCATGATATGCGCATTATGTGTTTGCGTTTAAAGAACTGAAATTTAAATAAGTTGTATTTTTATAAATAAATATTATTTATGTGATCATTAAGAATATATATTATTTTATAAGAATATAAGCTTCACCCTGATTGAATTTACATAAAATTGAAGAGAATTCTCGTATTCATACGTGAATATACGTTTCCTAGTAAAATTCTCTTGAAAAAAAAACCTACTTCTCCAATGTATGCTTCCGTTTCTCACTTGTGAAAAGTGTTTTACTGTAAAAATTATAGATTTGTTTGAAGTAACAAAACGTCATTTTTTTTAAGAACCTTATTATTTCATACAATTTTCATAAAGATCCTAATGTTCATGTGTTTTACAATAAATAAGTACTATATGTATCTCAGGTCTATATTCCACTTCTTAGCAAGAACTATTCTTACAAATTATCTGCACAAGTTCCTTAAAATATAATTTACATACTAGGAACTCGAACTGGAGCTTTACGTTACATTGAAGTGCTATGCATTAGCAAACAGTATGTTTATATATAGTGAAACCGAATCTATAAGCAATATAATACATATACAGAGTAAGAGTTAGAGAATAGAATTAAATTCGCAGTTTACAAATAGTTTCGATTTACATAGATGTTAGCCTTAAATTGATAGAAATAAAGCTTAAGTCGTAGGCAAATAAACCAATCTTCGATTACTTTAATATGTAAGATAATTTTTCGTTTTTTTTTTCGTTTTTAAGACTAATAATAAACCAACAAACGCTAAAATTAGACCAACAATCATCAGCAAACAATTACGCATCGATTAGGCTTTTTTGAAATTAAAAATAAAATTTTTCCGGCTAACTTAATGCTAATTTTTTTTTTTAAATTAAAAAAAAAATTAAGAACCAACAAACGTTGTAATTAGGCCAACAATCACCAACAAACGACCAACAAACGATAAAAAAATATAAAAATTAATAAAGTCGAAGTTGACCGGCTAAGTTACTTTAGCTCGGGATTAGCGTGCGGAGCGGGCCGGTAAGGAAGAGAGAGGGGATACCGGTGAAGAAGGAGATAGCGCGAGAGAAAATGGGCAAACGCGCAACGCGCGTCAGCGCGCCAACGATAAAGGGTCGAGGTTGGAGATCGAGAGATCGAGAGAGATCGACGGAGCGTAGCAAGCGCGCGGCGAGGCACGTGGTGACAGTAGAGAGAGGAGAAAGTGTGAAAAGGCTGCGAGACAAGCAGGAAAGCAGTGGAGCAATAAAGAGGGTAAAGAAAAGCGGGAGAAAGGAAAAGAAGGAGCGAGCAGGTGAAAAGTGAACGAGTAAGTGAGGGAGAAGGAGGAGTGAGATAAGAGGCGCGCGCACACACGGACACGCAGGGGGGTTAGAAGGGTCTGGGAAAGAAGTGGGGAGGGAGGGAGAGAGGTACTGATAGTGGAGTGGGAGGAGGAGAAGGAGGGAGCGGAGCTGTTAGGAGGGTGTGGGGTATTTAGGCAGAGGGGGGGATAGAGGTGGACGAGGACCTGACCATATGAGTTACAGCGAGGACCTAGAGTACCGATAATTAATTGTAGAAAGAGGGTGAAAGAAGGCAGAAGAGCGGACGGAGGGCGGAAACAGAGAGTCAATAGAATTTGGGTGGAAGGAAAGGAGATTGTGTGGAACGAGGATGAAGGAAAACGGGAGGAGAAGTAAGGGTAGAGGGGCCGGGGGTCAAAGAAGGGGGGAGAAGAGAGGGAGGCAAAGGGGAAAGAGAGGAGGTTACCCCTGTGTTACAGAGGCGGGAGCGGTGAGGAGGCGGTGACCTGAGGAGTTGGAGCGGAAAGAGGGTCCCAACGGAAGTCCAACGGAAGAAACGGCCAGGAGGAGGAAAAGGAGAAGCAGGCTCCGAAAGGGTAGGGAGTACCAAGATGTAAAGGGTCGCACGCGGCCAGGTTGGGTATAAGGGGATTCGTATTTGTAAGAGGTTTGGGATCGTTCCTCACAAAAACGCCTTGTAAACCCTGCGGGGATATACAATAAACTCATACATACATACATGTAAAGAAAGAACCCTTTTATCGATTATCGCCAAATTCAAAATACCAACCTTCTTTTAATGATACTCTATATAAAATTATATATACAACTTATACATGTAACTTTTTAAGCAGAAATCGGTAATCCCTTCACCGATCCTTACTAAATTCAACATTAACCTACCTTTAATAATACTTTATCTATAAAAAAAAAATTAAGCTCGATATCTCAAAATTTGCGGAAATTAGAGCAATCACGTAGATTTTTTTAAACAAAAATCGGTAACTTCTTTATTATTAGCAATTTTTATTAATTCTACTATATTCTTCAGTTTTTTCTACCCCTATTTCATATATAATTTTTTAAAATTTGGTTAATCAGTTCTTGAGTTATAGAAATTTCGTTAAATTTGGCACACACATACATACATATGGACATTTTTAAAAATTACGATTTTGCAACGTTTTCGAACATAAAGAACACATTGGCATAAAAAACTAAAAAAACAATTTTTTCTTCGGTCTTTTTTTTCCCTATTCCATACATAATACTTTAAAATTTGCTTGACTAGATCTAGCTTTATATGCGATCAAAGGTCCATATACGAAGTTTATGAAAACAAAGCTTCCTAGAGTCTATGAGGAAGCAATATGTATAAAATATTCATATAATATTTTCGAAAAATATACTATATAAATACTATATAAATTAACATTTTTTGACAGAGACAGACAGGAATCGTTTTATACCTTGATATTATCTACAACTTCTTTTTCCATCCCTTCCCAATATACTCCTCCATCGTTAGTAGATGCTACATTAGTGAAGATGGTATTTTTGAAGATAGTTTTCATAGCATTAGGATTCGTGGCCGAACTCGTACCGGGAGCAACTCCGAAAAATCCATTCTCCGGATTAATGGCACGTAAATTTCCTTTATTATCAAATCTCATCCATGCAATATCATCTCCTACACATTCAATTTTGTAACCTGGTAAGGTAGGTTGCATCATAGCCAAATTCGTTTTACCGCAGGCGCTCGGGAAAGCGGCAGCGATATATCGTTTTTTGCCTTTAGGATTTGTGACACCCAATATCTGAAATGGCATACAAATTTCACCTTAATGTTATTTTTACTTTAAAGTCGCATGTTCCGACATACGTTTGTAATATAGAAGTATAATTTTTAATGCAAAAATCTTAGTAGCCACGTTGGATTATGTAAGCAGATGCAAGAAATCATATGAATTGATTTCTTGCACTATACGTCTAAAAAAATAGTTGACATACTCATGTTCGATAATATAAAACGGTAAAATATGCTGAGAAATTTCTTTTTGGTCTTCTTTAAGGGGTTATCTCACCCAGACGTGTTAAAAAATAAGGCTTATTTTTTTTATTGCTTCATTAGTGTAGCGGAGAAAAAAATTCAAAAAATAAGCCTTATTTTTTAACACGTCTGGGTGGGATAACCCCTTAATAAATAAATACACATATAATTCCAGTAAATGGACTTTGTAACAATTGGTCAAAATTTATAGCTATTTATATAATCTATATATAAATTAAAAGAAAGTATTTTTTTGGTACATTTTATAAATTTATCTATCCAATTATAATAATTCGAGTTATAATATGCAATAAAACTTAGTTTATCTTAACGCATAGTTTATAAAAAAATTTACATGATTTTTTGCTTTTAATGTTATTATCCAATACAGTTACTGCAAAAGATTACTTAATAGATATGATGCCAGCAATATACATTACTCCAAAAAATTTTTTATATACATATATACATATAATTATATAAATTAAATATGTCCATATACACATGTTTTCTTTCTTTTGTATAATCTCTATGTACATACAGAAAAAAGAACATTCTTATTTAGAGAATATTGTTGATATTTTTGACATAAATCTTGACGTAAATCTTAAAATGAGATTATACAGCACACATTAAACAATGATAAATTACTTGCATCAAAGCATTATATACAGGGTGTCCGGCAATAATCGCCAAACCTTTTGTATGCAAGTAGAGTGAGTTAAACTGAGTAGAAAAGTCTTCTTATATTTGGGAATGGGGATCTCTTCTCGCTTCTACTAATAGAGTAGATTGGCCGATCTTTTTCAATTATTGATTTCTTAATAAGTATTGCGAATTTCGTAAAATGGTAGAAGACTTTTCTACTCGGTTTAATTCACTCTACTTGCATACAAGAGGTTCAGTGGTTATTACCGGACATTCTGTATATTTCAATAAAGAAAAATATATTCTTAGATATTATTCAAAAATAATTTTTATTAATATATATAAAAAACAAAAAATATTGGATAGAAAATAAAAGTACTTTAAATCAAGAATATTCATATTATAACGATAAATTAATGTTTATCATCGACAGTTTAATCTTATTTTAAGATTGTTCTCCGGAAAATCGATTTTCTCTAGATTTTTTTGAAACTGTGAATATACGTTAAATTTAGGTGTGCTTTAGAATGCGATAGTATTTTCAATACCTCTTGCGGTATTAAAAATCGAGATACTGAGTTTCAAAGTTTCAACTTTTAACATGAATTCCGAGCTATTGTAAAAGAGACATTATAATAAATTGTGAAAGAAGTTTTCTCTTAATGTTTTTGAAAAATTAGTATATGATGCTTCATAAAAATAGAAATAATATGCAATTAAGTGTCAATACCCTTGCGGTACTCGTTTTTGAGAAATACTTGTGTAAAGTGCGCGATTTGATGAATTTTTCGCTCGGTTCAGAATGACAGAAGAGAAGAGGCGTCAGTTACTTGGAAACGCCGCATAAGTTCTCACGCGTAAAGTTAACTTTTTATTTTTTAGATGTTATTATATGTAATATTTTGTGTATAAACATCTTTTTAAGTATATACGAATACAAGTTGAGCACGACTGGAGCCGGAGAACGTCCTTAAAACTCAATATTCTCTACGTGAATACAAATAATGTTAATTCAATTTTATTATGTTACAATAAAGAAGAAAAAATCGGAAAAAGAAGAATATATCATTATCATCAAAATAATCATTTGTACTTTTTATGTGACAATTATAATATTCAAATTAAATTATAATATTCTTGAAATACAAAAATATAAAATTTTTTGAAAAAATATATATATTCTTATATACAAAACAATAACTGTATTAATTGCAGGTCTTGATTAAAAACTAATTTTTTTCTGTGTACAAGAATGATAATAAGAATAAAGGGTAAATCTTCGGAAAACCTACCTATATAAAATTCCTAGTCCTATATTCTTATACAGGGTGTCAGAAATAAAAGTATCCAGCCGAATGACTGGGGTAGATTGGGTCAAACTGAAAAGAAAAGTCTCGTACCATTTTGCAAAATTCGCAATAGTTAACGAGTTATTAAATAAAACGTCTGAGCGAATGCGCGCACAAGGAGCGATAGAGGCGGGCCTCGGCGGCTGGTTGGGCTGGCACGGTGCCCAGCGCGCGGCGAGCGGTGGGGGTCGAAGACGAGCGGCGAGCGGGGCGCGGCGCGGCGCGGCGAACGTCGAGCGACAGATGTTATACACTGCGACGAAAAAGTATTAGAGCCAGCCCATACTAAACTTACGATAATTCCTTCGCGTAAACGGGATTTTCTTTCGCGTAAACGGGATTTTGTAGTAACTTACAATAATTTACTCCGCGTAAACGAGTGAATTATCGTAAGTTACTACAGAAGTAACGCGCTCGCGTAAACGTAGTAACAGCGGTAGCACACGTATTGGCTATTGCATAGGCATTGCCGTAACGTCTTACGCCTTAGATAATATTAATTAGTTTAGCTTGAATTATGTGTAATAAAAACATTTAATTTTAGTAAATTTAATTATTTTGCATGTCAAAGTTTACGAGGTTTACCACAAGTCTTACTTTAACTTTTGTTTATGTTATAATAACTTTAATGGTGCGTGTCCACCTGCGAGTAAAACTCTCGAGAGTAGCTCTCGAGATTGATTCTCGCAAATGGACATATTCCTAAAGAGTACCTATAACGGAGAATGAATCGCAGCTCTCGGCGAGCGA
The DNA here is from genome assembly GCF_048541705.1 of Temnothorax americanus. Taxonomy (NCBI): domain Eukaryota; kingdom Metazoa; phylum Arthropoda; class Insecta; order Hymenoptera; family Formicidae; genus Temnothorax; species Temnothorax americanus. Next base: position 413,230 of record NW_027509806.1, read on the forward strand.
ACTTTTCAAGACCTACTCGCAAATCGACACGACGTTATTTTACTCTCGGAGATCAGCTCGCCAAGCTCGAACGCTGTTCGTATTTTGAGAGCTACATGATGACACAAAGGAACTTATTGAATAATGCGGAAATCATGAACCATTGTAGAATACTACTGTGACAGAAATAAAAGTTTTTTTAATTTTTATGTTTTGCGAATAAAGTGCGAAAAATTCATAATTTAAAGAATTAGATAAGAATATTTTTAATACATTCTCTGCTTATTACATGGTCAATAATTAGTAACACTTTAGTTTTACATATTTTGCACGTTTTAATTACAGCGTTGAAATTAAATACATTTTTACATCGCAAATTAAGTACATTAAAAAAAAAATTATTTAATATTTACATGTAAAAATCTAACATCAAGATATTTCGCAAACAGAAAACTAAATAATAATATCGCACTATGTATTCCACTTCACAATTTGTAAGTCTGTAGAAACTTTTAATTGTTGGGAATCTTCAATCTTAAGCTCTCTAATTTAGAGCAGATCCGACACCTGCGATCAATCCATTGCTTGACCCAGAAGGTCTTTTTGTTGTTATTTAACACCCTTTTTCTTTTTAAAATAATGCTAGCCACTATAGTAGCCGCAAGTCTTTTCGTTTACGAGACATTATAATGTCACCACTCTCAGAGATCGACTAAAAAAGTACGTAAGTGGACACAGTTTTGAGAGAACTGTCCGAAAGAATACTCTCTGGATTCTTACGAGATGCTCGCAAGAGTACAATGTTAGAAAAATTACTCTCAAATGGACAGTGTCAGAATAACTCGAGAGCTACTTTGGAGAGTTTTACTCGCAGGTGGACACGCGCCTTAAAACTCTCGAGAATATCTCTCGAGAGTTATTCTGACACTGTCCATTTGAAAGTAATTTTTCTGACATTGTATTCTCGCGAGCATCTCGCGAGAATCCGAAGAGTATTTTTTCGGAGAGTTCTCTCAAAACCGTATCCACTTACGTATTTTTTTAGTTGATGTCTGAGAGTGGTGACATCATAATGTCGCGTAAACGAAAAAACTTGCGGCTGCTATAGTGACTAGCATTATTTTAAAAAGGAAAAAGGCGATCATGGCGCAGAAAGATATATACGCTGCTCTAACGAGCTGAAGATCCGAGTTCAAATCCGACAGAAAATTGTCCGCGGTTTTTATTTGATCGACACCTCTCGGAAGGGTTAATGGCAACCCGCCGAGAGTGTATCTCTAAGAAAGCAGAAGGGAGGCCTCGGATTTTATACAGGCCGAACTTCAGGAGGCTATGGCTTGAACTTGAGCTATAGTGCCGTTGAAACAACAAAAAGACCTTCTGGGTCAAGCAATGGATTGATCGCAGGTGTACATTCGGTGCTGGATCTGCTTTAATTAGAGAGCTTGAGATTGAAGACTCCTAACAATAAAAAGTTTCTGCAGACTTACAAGTTGTGAATAGTGCGATATTATTATTTAGTTTTCAATTTGCGAAATACCTTGATGTTAGATTTTTACATGTAAATATATAATAATTTTTTTTTTTAATGTACTTAATTTGCGATGTAAAAATGTATTTAATTTCAACGCTGTAATTAAAACGTGCAAAGTATGTAAAACTAAAGTGTTACTAATTATTGACCATGTAATAAGCAGAGAATGTATTGAAAATATTCTTATCTAATTCTTTAAATTATGAATTTTTTGCACTTTATTCGCAAAACATAAAAATTAAAAAAACTTTTATTTCTGTCACAGTAGTATTCTACAATGGTTCATGATTTCCGCATTATTCAATAAGTTCCTTTGTGTCATCATGTAGCTCTCAAAATACGAACAGCGTTCGAGCTTGGCGAGCTGATCTCCGAGAGTAAAATAACGTCGTGTCGATTTGCGAGTAGGTCTTGAAAAGTTCGCTCGCCGAGAGCTGCGATTCATTCTCCGTTATAGGTACTCTTTAGGAATATGTCCATTTGCGAGAATCAATCTCGAGAGCTACTCTCGAGAGTTTTACCCGCAGGTGGACACGCACCATTAAAGTTATTATAACATAAACAAAAGTTAAAGTAAGGCTTGTGGTAAACCTCGTAAACTTTGACATGCAAAATAATTAAATTTACTAAAATTAAATGTTTTTATTACACATTCAAGCTAATCTAATTAATATTATCTAAGGCGTAAGACGTTACGGCAATGCCTATGCAATAGCCAATACGTGTGCTACCTACTGTTACTACGTTTACGCGAGCGCGTTCTGTAGTAACTTACGATAATTCACTCGTTTACGCGGGGTAAATTATTGTAAGTTACTACAAAATCCCGTTTACGCGAAGGAAAATCCCGTTTACGCGAAGGAATTATCGTAAGTTTAGTATGGGCTGGCTCTAATACTTTTTCGTCGTAGTGTATAACATCTGTCGCTCGACGTTCGCCGCGCCGCGCCGCGCCCCGCTCGCCGCTCGTCTCTCGACCCCCACCGCTCGCCGCGCGCCGGGCACCGTGCCAGCCCAGCCAGCCGCCGAGGCCCGCCTCTATCGCTCCTTGTGCGCGCATTCGCTTAGACGTTTTATTTAATAACTCGTTAACTATTGCGAATTTTGCAAAATGGTACGAGACTTTTCTTTTCAGTTTGACCCAATCTACCCCCCCTATTCGGGTGGTTACTTTTATATCAAACACCTATATATATATATATATATATATATATATATATAAAAGGCATGTTAAATCGATACTCGCATCTCTTGAAGTCTTCTCGAAAATCTGGAAGTTTATTGTTGACTTTTTTCCGCGATACTAATTGGTTCTCTCGCTACGCTAACTTCGTGAGCGGCTGTCATGCATAATTTTGACAGTTGTGTATTTGTGTTAAATAGCGCGCGCGTCTGCGATGTCTAGTATGAATACAAATACCCAATTCCTATGTATTTTTGTCCTTTGAACATAAATATGAAACTTAAAAATGGCGATCGAACTTGTAAGTTGAAGAGAAACCATCATAAAGGGGTAATAGTGAAGGAGAGCCCACTTCTCACCGATTTCGTAAAACTTAGGCTTAATCGACGCGTTTTTGTACAAAATGACCGAATCTGGCAGAAGAAAGTGTCACTCTGCCCCGCGAAGCGAGATATTAACAATTAAAGTTGACGACTACACATTCACTTGACGTGATGGATCTATACATACATGTATGTTGTAGCCACATGCGGTAATATAGCATTCTTTAAAGTGTCTAGATATTGGATACATGCTGTAATTTAATCTTTAAATTAAAAAGTACTATACACACACGCATACATACACACGTGCGGGAGGGGTGCAAGGGGGGCCTTGGGCTCCCCCTCCCGCACCCCCTCTGCCGATAGGCAGGGTGGACCTCGCTTTACAACTTAGCATGTACTTTGCGCGGACGAAGGGGTTGCGGGAGGGGGGTCCCAAGGCCCCCCTTGCACTTCTCCGCGCGCGCGCGTGTGTGTATGGTAATTTTTAATTTGAAGATTAAATTACAGCATGTGTCCAATTACTGTCTCCACGCATACATAATTTCCACGCGAAACGAGGTGCCACATAGTTTACACAACTTTCCACGCGTGGAAAGCCCAATACTTTGCAAGGCAACATATGTCAAGGTCAAGATTATTGGAGAGTGTGATGTTTTTATGCATAATTACGAATATTGATTTAGCATCAATATTCAACTAAGAGCCAAAGCACATAACATAGCGTAGCAATATACGACGGTCGTAGTCCTCGACCTGACAAATCAGGATACGCCAAAGCTTGTGCGTTACTTACGTCCACGAATACGACTGTTATATGTGCTTTAGCTCTAATGCCAAAGCTGATATTCGCTGATTTTCAATGACTTTTTGCGTTTTTATGTTTTTTTTTTGCGATTTTTGATGTTTCTTGTACCGAGCGCCATTTTTAAGTTTCATATTCATGTTCAGAGGATAAAAATACGTAAGAATTGTATATTTTTATTCATTATTTCATATAGGTGAGTTTTCTGAAGATTTACCGACTAAAGAATAATAAAAAAAGTAACTTTTGCATTGCTTTCTTTTGCAATAAGTAAACGAGCAATTTTTCTCATTTCCTTAACCTTTATACTTTCTTGTAAGAAAACAATGCAAAGAATATCTTTTTAATTACTTTTTAATTTTTCGTTTTATTATTTTTCTTGTATATACGAACAAAGAATAGATCACATAAGAGAAAAAACATACATGGACATATTTCATGTATAAATCAAATTTTTTTCACCGTTGTATAGCAAACGAAATAAAGATAACTAATAACAGTAAAGCTATTTTTCTTATCTAATAAAGGTAAAAAAGGATAAATTATGATGGGGCTATATAAAAAAATAGAAAACATACGAGCATATGTTCAGCAAGCCATCCTTCTTTCCTGGCTATTGTGGAACCAATTCGAAGCGCAAAACACTTTTTTCCTAATAGAGAATTTCCGCCGTAACCACTTCCATAAGACACAATCTCGTTTTTGGCAGGTTTGTGAAGGATAATCGTCCTTTCGGGATCGCATGGCCATGAGTGAGTTATACTGACTTTTGAATTATGTTTCGGTACACCCACCGAGTGTAAACATTTAACAAAATTATCATTTCCCAGAGCCTCAAGTACCTTTTCTCCCATTCTAGTCATTATTCTCATCGAACAAACTACATAAGCCGAATCGGTAATTTCTATACCAATTTTAGAAAGTGGAGAACCTACAGGTCCCATACTGAAGGGGATCACATACATAGTGCGTCCTATGACACAAAATTTATGTTATATTTATATAACATTAAATAATTTTTTATTTGTAATTGTTTACATAAGTAAACTTATGTTATATTTTCAATACATTATTCATATATATGTATAGTTCACACAATATAATACGTCTCACACAGCAAAATATATCACCAAGATATCTAGAAGATGTCTGAATGACGGAATATCTAATTACGTAGATATGATAAGAATATCTCAGAGACATCTCCGAGATTATAAAAAGCCATGATAATTTTATCTCAGACATGATATCTGATTCTGCATCATATATATCGGATATCTATGCCTCATTTAAAAGCAGATATGTTATATACAACCCAAATAGCAAGAAGAAAAGAAGAATTCTTTTTAAATTCTCGATTTATGAAATTAATTCTTTTTCTGTATTCATTCTCTGTTCTAAAATGATTCTTGAGAGTTTAAAAGAAATTCATTTTTATATTTTATTAATTCTAGCTGAGTCTTTCTTCAGATATAAAAGAAGTTCTTTTCATAAAAATTCGCAATAAATTCAAAATTATGCTTCGATACTATTCCAATATTTTGCATTTTGCATCTCTGTACTGTATGATATCTCGGATATCACGAAAAATATTAGAGCCAATAAGTATCTCATAGACTCGCCTTTTATCTTAGTGCGTAAGGATTTTTGCTTACAAGAAGGTACTGGCGCATGTAATAGCGGCAGCGCATGTTACTAGCGCTCGCCCGAGCGAAAATTTTCTATTTCCCCTTGCGGTATGTTGCTTTCGCGCCGCGGTCGTTACTTCCGGCGCTGCCCGAGTGAAAATTTCCTAAGTTTCCTCGCGGCGTACGTGTGACTTTCGTCGGGACGAATCGGTACGGCGTCCAAGTTCTCTCGGATTGTTTTATTGGCTACGAGTAAACTTGAGTTGATCTTTATAAAATATAAGAGCTAACTGTGAATTGGCCATATATTCGAATGCAATTGTTGTAGAGATGTCTTTTTCCAAAGATATAATGTGATATTGAGTAATGATGTCTTGCAGATATTCTGTAAATATCTGAAAATAAGATATCTCAGATTTGATTTAAAATTGTAGGTATGTGTTATATCTCAGATATATTTTGCTGTGTGGGGTACATTTGGTAATCGATAATAAATCATAAATATCCAAAATTTCTGCTAACCTTTCATACAACTTGGAAAACGTTCTAAAATAGCTTTTTCCATATCATAAGGAGAGATCCAATTTCCGAGTTCTCCAATTATACCTTTACGCGGTATAGGAATAGCATCACTTTTCAAGTCTGTACTGATAAACGTACATTTCTCGACACGTGCCACATCTGCAGGGTTAGTCTTTGCCAACCAACTATTACATATATATATATATATATATATATATATATAAAAGTCATAAAATATATTTAAAAGATAATATAAACGTATATAATATATAAATGTATAATATAAACGTATGTAATAAGAGTCTGGACACTTTGGACCATTTCCTCTTTATTAGAAATAAAAACATGGTAAGAGTTCTGTATATGAACCCCTTCCGAGTTTGATCTACTTTTGCGGGTACGTAGTCCGTACTAAAAGAAGTCGAAAGCCCCAGTGCCAACTTGCGAAAATGACTATTTTCTTAAATATTCAAATTTTTATTATTTTGCTAGATTTTGGATTTTTCGACTGCATATACACAATATTGATCCTCTTTTCGCGTGGAAAACCCATATAAAATTAAACAATAATAGACCTCATTTCGCCCTGTAAGCAAAGGAAGCGAGGTCCACCATTCAATTATTGTTGTGTGAGTAAGAAAATGCGTTTGTGGATGCAGTAGGTTCTGCCCCCCTCTCTACGGGGGGCTCCACCACCAAAAAACTAACCTATAACCCAAACCAATTGTTGTATAGTTGGGAAAGTGCGTGTGTGAATGCAGTAGGTTCTGCCCTCCCTACAGATGGGGGGCTCCATCTCCAAAAAACTAACTCAATTACCTCCAAAAACCTAACCTAACCTAACTCAAACCAATTGTTGTGTGGGTGCAAAAGTGCGTGCGTGGATGAACCTGAGGTAGAGTGCCGCACGCTTTGTTTACGATTATCAGGCAAAAATTTTAATATTTAAGAAAATAGTCATTTCGCAAGTTTTGGCACTTTCAACTTCTTTTAGTACGTACCTGCAATATTTTACTACGTGCCTGCAATATGTAGCCTGCAAAGTAGATCAAAATCGGAAGGGGGTTGCATACGGACTTCTAGCCAAAAACATTTCACAAAAATATCTTTTTTGAAATTAAATAATTATTAAATACGTATTTTGATTTCAAAAAGAAGAAAATAAATATTTTCTTAATTCTAAAAATTGTGTTAATTTTTTTTCTTGTTGTAAAAAAATCTATGTTTTGATTATTAATTTCTAAATTTTATCATAAAAACCAACCGAAATATATATACAATACAATATTATATATGTATATATATATATTAATAGCTGGTTACCCGGGCTTCGCCCCGGAGGACATATGTAATAAGACACGCAAATAGATGATAGCGTACGTATATTTATATTTAACGCCAATAGATTTCTCGCATCGTCCTTTTCTCTTTCTCTCTCTCTCTCTCTCTCTCTCTCTCTCTCTCTCTCTTTTTCTCTCTCTCTCTCTCTCTCTCTTTACGCGGACATAACTTGCAAAGAGATATAAATATGAATTAAAATATATATTTACATTTTGTAATGCCGATATTTCATCGGGCCTAAGAGATATTAACAAATCCGTGTAAATAGATTTTAACCCTTTTCACCCCGTTAAGAGTCAAATTTCTAAAAATCCCTTCTTAATGGGTGCTTACGTCATGAGAGGAATACACTCTTCAAATTTCATGTTTCTAGGTTCAGGGGTTTGAGCTGGGCGTTGATGAGTGAGTGAGTCAGTGAGTCAGTCAGTCAGTCAGGACATTTTCCTTTATATATATGGATATATGCACGCATATATTGTGTATGATACTGCAACTTCGTGTTTGCAAAATGAGATAAATATCTGACATGTTAAGACTTACCAATTTTCGTATTTGGGCAAGCTTTCGATAGTTCCACTTTTTCGGAGAATTTTTAGCATTTGCATGTACTCGACATCAGTACCATTACATATATAAATGTCTTTAGGACTGCACAGTGAAGCGCATTCTTCAATATAGTAGCGAAGTTTGGACGAGATCTCTACCGTACATGCATTTAATAGCGGTATTTTACCGATATAATCAAGTCCATTTTTAGTTGATGGGTTTTTTGCTGCATGAGTCACAATAAATTTCGGATTTCTGAAAAAGCATAATATTTTGTTAAAACATGTTAAACAAAGAAGATATTATTAAAAAAATATCTCATAATTTTGACTGCAAATGTAGCAAATGTTATTTATTTATTATATTTTTTCATCGAGAGACAAATTATTTAATAATTGCTTAAAAATTAATTTATAATTAATTTTTTAACGGAAATGTGACTGAACGATATTGTCGTAAATAATAATTATTATTGAACAGCTTTTTAAATTGTAAAACATTAAATGTTTTATGATATACGAACATATAAATATGCGTATGTGGGCGATCACTCATTCAATTTTAAATTCTATAATCATAAAATCAACGGGGGATCGTAAACTTAAGGGGGGATTCTAGTGTAACCAGAAAAAATCGATTTTTTCTTGCATAAATATATAGTGTAAGGTTTCAAGAATGTATTTGTGTTATTGTCGAATTTATAAAAGCACCTTTACCCACACAGCAAAATATATCACCAAGATATCTAGAAGATATCTGAATGACGGAATATCTGATTGCGCAAGATATCATGAGAATATCTTAGAGACATCTCCAAGATTATAAAAAACCATGATAATTTATTTCAGATATAATATCTGATTCTGCATATATAAGTCGGATATCTATGCCTCTCATTTAAAAGCAGATATGTCACATACAACCCAAATAGCAAGAAGAAAAGAAGAATTTTTTTTTAAATTCTTGACTTATAAAATCAATTCTTTTTCCGTATTTATGTCATCAATTATTCTGACAATGAGTCCTTCAAATATAAAAGAAGTTCTTTTCATAAAAATTCGCAATAAATTTAAAATTATGTTTCGATACTATTCCAATATTTTGCATTTTGCCATCTCTGTACTGTATGATATTTCGGAGGTATCACGAAAAATATTAGAGCCAAGTATCTCACAGGCTCGCCTTTTATCCTAGTGCGTAAGGATTTTTGCTTACGAGAAGGTACTGGCGCATGTAGCCGCGTCGCGGCAGCACATATGTTACTAGCGCTCGCCCGAGCAAAATTTTCTAAGTCCTCTTGCGGCATATTTCGCGCCGCGGTCGTTACCTCCGGCGCAGCCTCAGCAAAAGTTTTTTAAGTCCCCTCGCGGCGAGTTGCTTTCGCGCCGCGGTCGTTATCTTCGGCCCCGTCCGAGTGAAAATTTTCTAAGTTCCCTCGCGGCGTGTGACTTTCGCAGAGACGGATCGGTACGGCGTCCAAGTTTTCTAAAATTGTTTTATTGGCTACGAATAAACTTGAGTTGATTTTTATAAAATATAAGAGCTATAATTATGAATCGGCCATGTATTCGAATGCAAATGTTGCAGAGATGTCTTTTTCAAATATATAATGTGATATCGATCGAGTAATGATGTCCTGTAGATATTCTGTAAATATCTGAAAATAAGATATCTCAGATTTGACTTATTAAAATTATAGGCATAAAAATATCTGGCTATATCTCAGATGTATTTTGCTGTGTGGGTAGTGAGACGCGCTAGATCGATAGAGCACAAATATGTGGCTGTACCGACTTTATAGTTTCCTTGACATTCTATCGTTGTGAGAACAATAACATTTTGTTTATACCTGTCTATAGATTCTCAACTATAGTGTTTTTCCCTATCTGGTATAAATGTGTGTTTGTATTTAGGTGTATTTGTGTGCGTGCGCGTGTGTGCGTGTGCGCGCGTGTGTGCGTGTGTGCGTGTGCGTGTGTGTGCATGTGTGTGTATGCAAACCGTAATGAAAACCGCTAAACAAGAATTCTTCGTGGAAGAGGAAAGCATTTTATGTGCTTGAAATAGCGGACTGAGCATTACTTAACTGTAAGTATCGTGAAAATATCAAAACTTTTTTATTCAACTGTGACTCTTTTGATTCGCCATATTGAATCCGCCATTTTGAATTTTGAAAATTTGATATCAGATTTGGATTCAGCGACCTTAAAAACTTTTATACTGAAATCTTTATGCGTTTTTCGGCTGACAGCAAAGAAGTAAACTTTAAACGCGTTTTTCTCAAAACTACTTTTTTCAATTTGCCGTGCAAGATAACTCAAAAAGTAATCAATTAAATTTTGTGAAGAGTATAATACGATTTGATTCCTTATAATTTTCTCCAAGGATTGAACGTATACCGTTATAACTTTATTGTTTATTTATAACATTTTTATTAACAACAGAAAATTGATTTTTTAATCGAAAAAATGTTACTTTTTTGCGATTGCCATAATTCTTTCAATTTATTTGCAAGTAGGTTCAATTTCCGCGTAATCGACTGAGCTTTAAAGAAAATATTGGTTTTTTGCTTTCAGATGGATCAGTTCGTTGTTACACTCCCGCGAAAAACGATCTAATATGAATCTAACTAAAATCATATTAAATCATATTTAATTTAGGTAAAATTCAAATTAAATCCAGATTTTATATTAAAATTATATTTGTTTAAATACAGTTTTAATTTGCACTTATTAAAATCAGTTATGTAGATTAAATATGATCCACAATAAAATAGGGCTTTAATTAAAATTTAATTAGATCACTTATGTGGATCATATAACACTTCGAATCAAAAATACGGTTTTAATTTGTATTTAATAAGATAACTTATGTGGATTATATTTTGTATATAATCTATATAAATAAAATAGAATGTCTGTATGTCTGTTGTCTGTATGTCTGTTCTTTATACACTCTTAAACTATTCGACCGAATTTTTACCAAAAATATATAAAATAGGGGTAGAATTTTCCGGGGAGTGTTATAGAGTGTATATTTTTTTGTTACCGATCTTTTTGGGAACCGGTATCCGAAATTTTTCCAATTTTTCGGGAAATAATTTACCGAATTTTAAAGAATTGTATATAAAATAGGGGTAGAATTTCCCGGGGAGTGCTATAAACTGTATAGTTTTTCGTTACCGATTTTTTTGGGAACCGGTATCCAAAATTTTTCTTAAAGAATCCTAAAGCCCGGTGTCCACGATGCAAGAACTTGGTCCAAGTTTTGGTTTAAGCCAATGAAACTGCTGCTTTTCTGTAAGAGCTGCAAGTTGATTGGCTTAAACCAAAACTTGGACCAAGTTCTTGCATCGTGGACACCGGGCATAAAGAATTGTATATAAAACAGGGGTAGAATTCCTATAGGGGTATGCATTAGGCATTTTCCTTCTCCAACAAAAAACAAAAAAAAAGGCCGAATATCTTAAAATTAGCGTAAATTAGACAACATATAATGTTGGAAATGAAGTAGTTTGAAGGAAAATGACTCCCGGGTAACCAGCTAGTTATATATATAATTATATATAAATATATGTGATTATATATGATGCAATTATATATAAATTTTGTCTCTATATGCGTAGAGCACATAAGTGTGTGCGCTTTCCTTGTAATTATTTTCCGCGAGAATGGAGTGACGACTCCGCCCCGGCAATTTTGACATTTCAATTTTTGCACTTTTGTCGTTTTCACTCTATACCAGTTGAACAAAGCTACGTAGACCAAAAATATCCTTATAAATTTTGTAGCCAAGGGTTCACTCTTTACAACGGTATACATTTTACTAAAATCAATTGTTTTGTTGTTAAAAATCGGCACCGAAAAAATAGTGATAACTTCGTTTTCTAGTCTCCCCTACTATTTCCTGCATGCAAATGGCGGCGAATTGGCCAGTCTCTCCCTAGAAGGTCTCTAGACATACCTATACTTAAATACGAGACATAAATATGGTGTACTTAAAAGATTTGTTTTGCTAACGTTTAATCTCAAATGTACTTTTCTTCAAATTCTTATAATTTACACATTGCATTATTTTATTAAAATTTTTTTTAATATTATTAGAATAATATATATTATTTTATTGTATTATACTTTTTATAACAACTATAATAATTTCCTTATTTTTCATATTTATAAAAAATTTAAAAGAAGACGTGTTTATAAGTGCAACTTCGCTGCGCAAATATTTACTAATAAAATATTACTATATAGGAAATTAGGTACCATTGCGTCATCTTATTTTTCTAGCAAGTTTTTCTACCACTATTTAGAAAAAAAATATAATTGAATATCGTTCCTTTTTCGATTCTCATCCTTCTTAAATATCTCAATTTTTAAACACGTCTCCTATTGACCTTATGTTTATTTGTTTATTTTAATTTCTTATAGGCTGAAAACGAAAGGAGGTTGATTAGCGTCCCGCTGTAGGGCAGGTGGTGCGGCAGAGAGAAAGCATGTAGGTTAGATTTTCGTCGCGTGAAATAAACGAATTTTAGTAAATAAATATGTGGAATGCATTGAATTACTGTTTCTTAAGGTCTAAAAATAGTTGTTTGTACAATTGAAACCCAAATACGTTATTATCCACGTTGAAATGTGGAAATAATAATTGTAGTCCTATTTTATTTTTACAATTTTTTGATAACTATAAAGACGAATCATTTCAGTTTTCGAGAAAGTTTTTTCTAAATATGTAAAGAATTATTTGCACCTATTTTCATTAAATTCTTATCATTTTTAATATGCTTTCGAGAGTTACGTTACAGGTTAGGTAACATTTCTGCTGTGTCGCCCGTGTATAAGAGAGAGACAAGAATATAACTTCAATAATTAATTACTCGTCAACTATGCAGACAATTATCTTCAACTTTGACATGGGCGAGAGATTTCCATAGACAAATATTTTTCATAAATTTGAACTAATTCTTATTAAATTGATATGAGCAACCACCCTTCTTAATTTACGTCTTTATTCTTCTCTATTATGTAAACTCCGTTTAATTGTTAGCTCTTTTACTCTTTATTTTTTGCTTTTAAATTCTCATTTTATGTGATTAATTTTATTGCATTGAAGAAGAATAAAGTACAGTCGAAACGTTTACATTATTTCCTTTAATATTCACGAGAATAAATTATAAATTACTTCAATTATAACGTCCTTATTTACTTGTATTTCGCTACTGATTTCTATCTTTCTATTTTAACACCGCTATATACTGATTTCTATCTTTCTATTTTACATTTTTTAATTAATAGCGGTCATTATTACAGCAATTATTCTTTTATTAAAAAACCAAAATACACAGATACTTACTTGGAGTGACAGATATCGACAGCGGGCGGCATCCTGCAGGCTTTTTTGATTACGAAGTTAGACGGTGCGACTAAATGCGTGGAACGGTTGATCTTTGGAGCATGAATCGAAATTAAGTTGAGAAGATTGCCAGTTGAGATGACACAGCGGCAGTTGATGGAAATGCTCCGTTTGTCGTCAAACTGCCGCGAAACCCGCGTCAAATTCGTCCAGCTGATACCGTGGAATTTTGGCGGCATGTTACCAGTGTCCGTTAAAACGCTTCCTTTATATGTGATTACGGAACGTGTTTGCTCGCAGACGAGCCCCAGCGATCCGTCTCTTGGATTGGCCGATAAGAGGAGTTACTGTTGGACTTCCCGATTAAGAGTGGGGAGTGTAAAATCGCGACGACCCGGGCAAGTACACGAACGATGACCGCAAAACAGCCAAGGATCACGTCGTGACTGATGCACTTCTGACACGCGCTACGTCACGTCCTTGGTAGCTAAAATCATTCGGCTATTCGGACCAATCAAGATTCAAAGGATATTCCCAACAAGAAGGAGATAAACGCTCGGAAATTAATTTATACACATATTATCAAGATACACTTTTTAAACCGCGAATTATTTTCGATATACAAGCTGCAAAAACTCGAGAGATCAGATGACAGAGTATTCTAATGAATTCAATTATCGAAAAAATAACGTATAGCCTCTGTAGCGCGAACCGATATGTAATAACGATCAAATTTTTCTGGAAAGTAAAAGCGACTTGGGTAGCGCGGTGACGTCGATTAAACTCTCTTTCGCATTAAATTGAAATCGGTGATCGGACGGATTTTATACCGAAAGCCGTTAGCCACTCTCGCTGCTCTATTTTTATATGACTGTCTTGCTTGTCCACTTACTTTCCGCTATCTGTTTCACACAGACGGCAAACGAGTAAGACTACTATCCACGATCCGCATTTCACACAATTATCCAGCCGCCAATGAAAGGATCGTGCCTTTTATTCGGGCACTCGAGCCCACTCGACACTCCGTGCAAAATAGTGATAAGTGATAAAGACTCATAGGAGAATTTTATTTAATCGTGTTTGCGCGTAGGAGATATGTCGCCTGAGAGACAAAGAATTATAGCAGTGCGATCATATCATCATCATCCACGTGATGTTTACACAATGCGCAATATATTTTTCTCGACAGTCATAAATGTAAAAAAAAAAAAGAAATGTAAGATTATTTAGTAAATATGAAAAATTAATAAAATATGTGTAACGCTACATACTATATAATATATACTATATACTATATACTATTATATGTATATGTATCACTATGTAAATACCATATCAATTCAATTATTTTATATGCCGTTCTCTATTTTAGGAAAAAATGTTTTAAGTAGAAATTTTATTGTTTCAGAAGAAAAGTTATTGATGAGTTTTCAACGAATTTTTTTGTCTTCTTAAATGTAACTGTTTTTTTATATAATTCAATTTCTTTTGTCAGTCTGCATATAAAAGTATTCGGATAAAGTCATTGAAAAATAACACTTTACAACAACAAAAAAAGCACAAGAACGAACTTTGTGGCATTTGATAGTTTTTTAGACAGAAAACGATCCCGTTTGCCAAATTGCTCCATTACGTGACAATTTTGAGATATTTGCAGAGTTGCAAAAATGGGCTATTTTAGTGTGTTGTGACATTTTATAACTACGATATGTGACGTATCGGAATAGTTTAATCGCAATCAAAATTAAGTATGTTGTTAGGACTTTCAGCCCTTAAAATGAATTTTTTGTGTCGCTTCTGATTAAAAAGATATTGATGAATAACGTAGAGTCTATTTTGCGTCAAAATTGCGACTTACATAGCTATTAAGGATTGATGAAGTATTTTTTAATTATGTTATTCAAATTTAAAGGTTTTTCAGGTCGCTGAAAACTAATCTGACTACCATTATATTAATTTTGATATCTGCCATATTGACTCCGTCATTTTAAATTTATCAACTTTGACATAAGTTTAGTTTTTAGCGATCTGAAAAACTCTTAGGTTTGATTTAAAAATATTTCATAGATCCTTAATAGCTATGTAAGTCGCAGCTTTGACACAATAGATTACGTTAATCATCAATATTTTTTTAACCATAAGCGACACAACAAATTCCTTTTAAGGGCTGAAAGTCCTAACAACATATTTAATTTTGATTGTGATTAAACTTGTCCAACACGTCACATATCGTAGTTATAATATGCCAAAATACACTAAAATTGCTCATTATTGCAACTTTATCTGCAAATATCTCAAAATTGTGACGTAATAGAAAATAGAGCAATTTGGCAAACGGGATCGTATTCTACGTCTAAAAAATTATCGATGTCGCAAGGTTCGTTCTTGTGCTCGAAAAAAGTGGTAATTAATGGGATTCTTCGTATTGCAGTTATTTAGAGTGCGCGCGCAGCACATGTAATATACATTTTTTCTAAAATAGCATATAAAAAATAATTGAAGTAATATAATTAAAATAGTCCCTCTATCTTACTATACGTAACTAAAATTGTTGCACTTGAAAATCTGTTGAAAAATCTGTTAAAATGAGAAACGAAATGATTTTATATAATAACGTGTTTATTTTGTAGAAAATAATTTAGCTATATCTGACGTGTCTATATTTCTTCAACTTGTATTAAGATTGCTGAAAGCATAGGAGAGAGGGATGTTATGCAAAGAGGGATGTTATGAAGGGACATTATGATGTGATAAAAATAATAAAAATGAAATATACTTTTCTATTGTTAATCACTATTTCATATTTCATAAGAATATTTTATGTTTTCACACACACTAATAAAAAATTAAAAAGAGAATTATACATAAAACTACGTAAAGAAAATAATTAATCTTACAAATTAAAAAATAGGATAGTTGACTAAAAAATATTTTATTATAATATAAGTATAATATCCATACTTTTTACATAAAAACTAAAAAATAAATTGGTATAAAATTACATAATTAAAATACATACAAATGTTTCTTATATAATTAAATATATAATTATATTTACACGCAATTTTAATTACATATGCAATTAAAATTACATATATTTTTTAATAATTTTACACAAAAAATATATATACATAAAACATTAAATACATTCAAATCAATGGAAATTGAAGGAGTACAATTTACTATTTTTTATCATTATTATATAAATCTCTTTCTCTCTCTCTCTCTCTCTCTCTCTCTCTCTCTCTCTCTCTTTCTCTCTCTCTCTCTCTCTCTCTCTCTCTCTCTCGCTCGCTTGCTCACTCACTATATATATTATCACGGAAAATATCGAATTTATAAATTATTGCAGCCAGACAGTACATGGACTATGGACCAAAGTCAGGAGCGGATTCTATCGAGGTTACGTTCATAAATCCAAGTGCCAACCAGTAACCTTATGATCTATGAAATATTAAGAGATTATAGATCTATTCAATTTTTTTGATTAATATATAATGTATAAATTTATATATAAATTTGAATATGTACTATTTATATAATACAATTATTTTTATTACTTTTATATATACTAAAGAGTTCTTTAACCGTATTTATACACATAAATTATTATATTTTAATTAATAATTTACAGAGATAAATGCAAAGGGGTCGCCTATGATTGTCGAACGATTACTCGAAGAAAAAAGAATTAATAATTAATATTTATTTAACATAATATATTTACAGACATTCGGCATTTACTTAAGATATGTGCATTATTATTTGTAATTAAGTATTATATTTTAAATGTTATTTTGTATTTTTGACCACATCTTAATATCGTAAAAGATTTAAAAATTCCTCTGGAATATACGCCGATACAATATAATATTCCAGTCTTGCGTATACGCTGTCGAGTTATAAACTTGCGAATGACGAAATCACACATAACAGAAACAAGTACACGCGCGCGCACTCGCGTGCCTTGACGTGTCTGGAGGCTCGCTCGTATGGCCTACACGATATGCTTATCAGCATAATCAGCATAAGATTGCATGAAAGTTATACCGTGTTGGCATGATGTAAAAGAGAATTCAAATTCTAATGATTACACTTTCTTATCGTAATTTTACATTTTGATATTTCTTTTCTCAACTTTTTAATTTTTTTTTAACTTTTTATGACTTTTTCCCAATATTCTTCTCTTTAAGTTTATATTTGTTTTTATGTAAAAGCCATTTAATTTCTCTCTCTTTCTCTCTCTCTCACTCTCTCTCTCTTTCTCTCTCTCTCTCTCTTTCTCATAGCAATTACGATTTATCACTGCATTGCATGTAATAATGCATTTCATCAAAAAGTGCTCGAAATTTCGCAATACATATAGACGCTACATGTTGCTTAATGTATTTACGAGAGAACCCCTGCGACGAGTTGAGCAATTGTTTACGAAACATTATCATGGTGTCTTTAACCTCGGCGCACTTCATAATTAAAAGAGGAAATCTCCAGAGCTAAATATTTCAGAATCAAGCATTACGAAACATCTATATGAAACATTCGGGATTGTGAGAGAAAAATCGCCACGTTTACTACACATTTTGCAAGTCGAAAAAGCGAGCATGATAGACTTACTTCTTTTTGCACAATCCTTGAAATATTATAACTACATTAAATTATATATACACAGTTATTTAATACTAAAATATTTTAAATCAAGAATATATATATATATATATATATGTCTTCTTATATATATATATATATATATATATATATATATATATATATTAGGGTGGTCGTTAAAAAATAGATTTTTGTTGCCGCCACCTAAATTGGTAGTAACTGACGAAAAAATAAGATCTGTGCAACCCTAAGGACGTCGAGTCATGGAAAAGGGTGCCTCTCGACGAAAGAAGTCTTAGAATTCGCTTTTTTCCATTTAATTTTTGCTCTATAAGTTAGACCCTGATTTACATCAAATTGTTATCTTATAATAATAAATTTTCTTATTTGGTGAACACATTAATGCAAAGCAAAGTCCAATTATGTCTGTATAAGCAATTTAAAAATTTTTTCTGTGTAATGCTACAAAAAAAAAACAATTAGACTGAATTTTTTTTCAATTATCCTTAGTATATTTTTATTCAATATAAACAATAGGGAATTTGCATGAAAAAAATATTACAGTTTTTTTGTTTGTAATTTAAATATACATTATTATAAATTTATTTACAACAAAATTTTAAATTTTAATCAGTAAATAGGTATTTAAAAATAAAATTAAATTTTAATAATATTTGAAATTTTCTGTGCTGTGGGAAAACGATTTTGATTGGCTGACAAGTGCATGACGTCACATTGCAATAGTCTCAACTCTCTGTCTGCTAGGCTGCGTTTGGAAACGTCACCCGAGTGCACACGAGTATACTCCCTTCTCTTTCTGTCTCAGCGAGTTATAGGTTATGTCAGCGTCAAACGGGAAGATTCTATTTGTATTCTCACGTTTTTATCTTGAGGTACATAAAAAAACAGTTTACCTGGTGTTTTAATAACAGTATTTTTACATAAAGGTACAAAACACACGTTTTATGTGTCTTTGCTTTACTCATTTTTTAAAATAAATGATTGTTTTAATGGTTAAAAGTATTACTTTACTGCGGTGTGACGTCACACGGCGTTCGGGAAGACTCGGTCGTTTCCGGACCGTTTTCGGAATTTCAAATAATGCAATATTTTATTATTTATTTTCTCAGTTATTTTGCGTTAAAAAATTACGAAAAAAAAAGACAATTAAAAGAACATACAAATTATTTGATGCAATTTTTTAAAAAGATCACGCAAATTCCCTATTGTTATTTCAACGATATTAATCAAATAATAAGTAATTAAAAGTATTCATCTGTTTGAAAAGATATGATGTAAATCAGGGGCTACATATATATATATATATATACATATATACACTAGCTGGTTACCCGGGCTTTGCCCCGGAGAACATATGTAATAAGACACGCAAATAGTCTCTCTCTCTCTCTCTCTCTCTCTCTCTCTCTCTCTCTCTCTCTCTCTCTCTCTCTCTCTCTCTCTCTCTCCCTCTCCCTTTCTCTCTCCCTCTCCCTCTCCCTCTCCCTCACAAGGCGCTGGATTCGGAATGTCCGACATTTAAGAAAGTATTGGGGGAGGAGAAAAAAAGAGCCGGCTGGGAAGCTACAATATAGCAATCACAGAAAAAAGCTGACTTACTCTGGTATACGAAGGCAAAAGGCTGTCTGGCGCATAAGGATGAAATTCGACATCAGGTTATAAAGAGGGTTGTTCGAAGTTGAACAATTGTACGTCAGCCTCATACGAATAATGTTATTAGCCAGCTAAGTACCAGACCGTCAAAAGCGCCTTCCTTCATTTTATTGTATTTTCATACGGTCGTACCTCGCTTATTGTTCGAAGTTCACGCGCAAATTCGAGCGTCTCTAAGATCAAGCGCCCACTGCGTGCACATCCATCGAGCGAGCGAGCAACAACGCAAGAAAGTAAACATCCCTAAAACCGACGCGATGATACCTCGCGATCGCTCTCGGAGTCAGTCGCTCGTCCCGAGACGAAGCATAGAGTCGACTTGGATCCTACCTCGATCGCTCCGTTCGTCGCTCGCTCGCGGACTTCTCTATCCGAATCAAGCCTGTAATCGGGAAGGAGAATCGAAAGTTTTGTTCTCCACTGCATTTTGTAATTGTGAGTGAGAGTGCGCCCGACGCCGAACGGCCTTTCAGCGGTGCCAGACCCCGGTCAACGCTCGCAACAACCACGAAGCGCCAATAGTTCTCAAGGACTGGAGAAAACGAAGGGCTATCATCGCTCTCTTTCTCTGCACTGTCATTTTGAGCATTAAAGTTTGTGTTGTTACATTCGCATTATTCTCTCTTGCTCCCGAGTACCCACCGGAATCCTCCGAGTCACACCCGCTCCGAGCTCAAGTCTGAGCGACCCGGCATCTCAGGCGATCTCAGCGATATAGCGCCTGAACAAATTGGTCCTTCGAGCCGGATTCGGCGCGCGTGCGGAAGCAGGCCAGAGATTCAAGAAGCGACATTCTAGTGCGACATGACGGACCAACTGGGCGGACAGCCGCAGCTCCAGCGAATCATCGAGCGATTTCTGGAGAATTTCAAGAGGATCGGGAGAAACAATCTCTCTCCCGCAAAAATCCGTTCCCGAATCTCGTCACTCAAGGAGACTTGGAACCAGTTCCTGAACGGACACGCGGCCCTAGCCAGGACGATTCCCGCGGACGTGCGAGCGACCCTCCCCTACTTTAAGGAGAACCAGTTTGACACGACGAATGCTGCCTACGAAGCCGCCCTAGATTACATGGCCGAGTGCCTTGAAGAGCTGGAACCGGTAGTGAGTCCGAATCACTCTTTCGTCGCGTCGACCATGCGTACGGACGGTTCGGCCTTTTCTCTCTCTTACCTTCCGCCCATTCGATTGCCCCCTTTCGACGGCAATTACGATGAATGGGAGCAATTCCGCGATAGATTCACCGCGCTTATCCGTAAGAACAGGGAGCTCAACGACTTCACGCGCATGCATTTCTTGTCTTTGTGTTTGAGGGACCGCGCTGCCGAATGCATCGCAAACATCGCGGTTACCGCCGACAATTTTGAAATTGCATGGCAAACGCTGACTATGCGGTACGAGAACAAGCGACGATCCCTCAACGCGCATCTTTCCTCTATTCTCAATTTGTCCGTTTTCTCGCGCGAGTCCGCTTCCGAATTACGCGCCTTAAATGACAAAGTCAATGTCGCGATAGCTTCACTCGAAAATCTTAAACGCCGACCGGATGACCTTTGGAACGACATGTTGGTTCACATCGTCGCGCAGAAGCTCGACCCGGTCACCCGCAAAGCGTGGAACTTAAAGGAAGGAGACAAGGATGATCCGTCCTTCCTACGATGATCTCCGCCGTTTCTTGGACTCGCGCACTCGCGCTCTAGAGAACTTTTCCCCCTCGCCGTCGGCTAAGGCTGCTCCAAAAGCCGCTACCGCCTTGCGCATCCACAGCGCAACCGCCTCCGCGAACTCACAAGCAAAGTGTCCTTTATGTCCCGCGCAACATTTTATTAACAGTTGTCCCACATTCAGCGGGAAGAATCCGAGTCAACGTCGCGACATCGTCAAGCAGCACAAACGTTGTTTCAACTGCCTCAGCGCGAAGCACTCTGTTCAAGCTTGTCCGAGCAAATACTCTTGTCGCGTGTGCCAACAGAAACATCATTCGATGCTGCACGTCAACACGGATTCTTCCTCGAAATTAGCTGAAGCGGACGCGCCCGACAGCTCGTCAACTGCAACGCCGGACCCGAAATGCGATGTCAATTCTTTGTCCGCTTTCCATACCACGCGTCACAAACCGTCGGTCTTGTTAGCGACAGCGTGGGTGACGGTGAGCGTAGAATCCGGTCGTTCCGCCGTTGTCCGAGCCCTGCTCGATCAAGGCTCCGAAATGACCTTCATCTCGGAGAACCTTGCGCAAACTCTACGAGCGAGGCGCGTTCGTCAACCGATCTCCGTCTCCGCCGTCGGCGGCGTCCACGCCGGGACCTTTACGCACATTACGCGTGTTTCCGTTTCCCCGCGCCAATCTCTCGTTCCGTCGTTATCAACCACCGCGCTCATATTAAAATCTTTGACCTCTTACACTCCCAAACAAAGCATGGATCTCTCTTCCCTATCTCACTTGTCCGATCTACAGTGGGCAGACGAGGATCCCACCAGTCTCTGCCCCATCAACATTATTATCGGAGCAGATCTTTACAGTGACATAATTCTTGACGGTGTTCGAAAGGGAAATCCCGGGCTGCCCCTCGCTCAGAACTTCGTCTTAGGCTGGATCATTTCGGGACCGATCGATGCGTCCTCGCGGGACGACCGCTCTAACCCCTCGTCAGTCAATCGCGCCCTCTCGAGTATTTCCGCTCATCATTTGTTCAATTCCCCGACATTGGAGGCGGAACTCCGCCAGTTCTAGGAGGTCGAAGAGCTTCCGCAAAACCCGACTCCCGCGCCCGAAGACGTTCTCTGCGAAGAGCACTTTTGCGCCACTCATTACCGCGACCCCGACGGTCGATACGTTGTTCGTCTCCCCTTTAAGAAAGGCCCTCCGATCTCCATCGGCGAATCCAGGCCCCGCGCCAAACAAATGCTAAAGGCCCTGACGCGCCGGTTCCGGGATAAACCCGCGTTCGAAAAAGAATATCGCGAGTTATTGGAAGAGTACGAACGATTAGGACACATGCGACTCGCGGCCGCTCCTCCGGATCAAACCGAGCAACACGTGTACATTCCGCATCACGGCGTCATCCGCGAAGGCAGCTCTACCACCCATCTCCGGGTAGTGTTCAATGCTTCGTCAGTCACCTCCAACGGAACTTCCTTGAACGACCACTTACATGTCGATCCGAAACTGCAACGCGAGATCACGGCTATCATTATGCGATGGCGCCAGTACCGCTACGTCTATTCGGCTGATATCGCGAAAATGTATCGCCAAATTCGTATCGATTCTCGCGACGTGAATTATCAGCGCATCGTTTGGATTCGGTCATGCCTCGAGCCGTTAGTTTCCTTCACATTGCTCACAGTAACGTACGGAATGATATGTGCGCCCTATCTAGCCCTACGCGTTTTGGAGCAACTTAGCCTTGACAAAAGTCAAAACTTTCCTCTCGCGACCCTTATTCTTCGCGACAACATTTATGTCAACGACGTGTTGTTCGGTGCTGACGATACTTTTCGCATATGGCAAGCGCGTGATCAGCTCGTGTCATTGTTGCGACGCGGCGGCTTCGAATTAAGGAAATGGGCTAGCAACAGCCCCTCCCTTCTATCGGATCTCGACGCCGCCGATCACGGCCTCGCCTGTCACAAACAACTCGCGCAAGACGAACAGGTCAAAATCCTCGGCATAGGGTGGAATCCGGCCACCGACATGTTCAAATTTCGGGTATCACTGTCGGATGTCACCCCGAATAGCAAACGAGCCATTTTATTCGCAATCGCCAAGCTTTACGACCCCCTCGGCTGGGTCACTCCAGTAACAATAACGGCAAAAATATTTATGCAACATCTCTGGCGCGCGCGACTCGCATGGGACGACGCTATCCCGGAAACCCTCCGCCCGAAATGGCGGGAGCTGTACTCTCGATTATCTTACCTCAGTTCACTCCAAATTCCTCGCTGGACCGGGCTTCGCGCGGACAACCTTCGCGCTGAAATTCACGGGTTCGCGGACGCATCAAACGTCGCGTACGCCGCGGTCGTTTATCTCAAGGTTGTCTCCGCGTCCGGTGAGATAACGGTCACTCTGCTCGCTGGAAAGTCAAAAGTCGCGCCTTTCCAGCCACTGAGCGTTCCCCGGCTCGAGCTTTCCGCCGCATTGCTCCTCGCGCGGCTCATACACTTCATTCGCGAGTCCTTCGATCTCGCTCGCCTACCGTATCATTGTTGGACAGACGCGAAGATCGTACTCGCCTGGCTTAAACAGCATCCTTCGCGTTGGAAAACGTTCATAGCGAACCGAGTCGCGAAAATTCAATCCCTGCTGCCGCGCGCGGAATGGCGCCACGTGCCCACGGAGGACAATCCGGCCGATTGCGGCTCGCGCAGAATATTCGGCGATGAGATACTGGGTCACGACCTATGATGGCGCGGGCCTCAATGGCTGACCTCCGACGCTGACGGATGGCCGTGCGGTGAAGCGACTTTGCCCCCGGACGCTCCCCTCGAGGAAAAGGTTACGGCCCTGCAAAGCGTCGATCCGCTACCGGACTTTGATCTCGCCTCTCGCTATTCCTCGTGGCCGAAACTGATTCGCGTTACCGCCTACATCCTAAAATTCATTTACCTGTGTCGAGCGCCTTGCTCTCGCGCCACGCCGCTCGCCCCTCCGCCGCCTAAGAATCCCGCGCCGCGAAGCACCGCTCTGTCTACCTTCAATTGCAACGCCGCAAAAACCTTTTGGTTTAAACGCATACAAAACGAATTGTTCGCTCCGGAAATTCACGCCCTATCGAAAAACCAAGCTGTCGCCTCCAGCAGCTCGCTCTTAGCGCTTCGACCATTTTTGGACAAAGACCGGATTCTACGCGCCGGGGGGCGCCTGACTAAATCTCCCTTTCCATTCTCGTTTCGTCACCCGATACTCCTCGCTTCCCACCCCTTAGTCACGCTCATTGTGCGTCAAGCTCATTCGCGGGCCCTGCACGCCGGGCCTCAGTTAACTTTAAATATTTTGCGCCGAGATTTTTGGCTAATCTACGGCCGAAGCGTCGTCAAGTCCGTAATACACAAATGCATCGCCTGTGCTCGCGAACGCGCCGCGATCCCCACTCAAATAATGGGAGACCTTCCCGAACCTCGCGTGTCACCCATTCTTCGATGCTTTCTGCATTGCGGACTTGATTACGCGGGCCCGTTGCACGTTCGCGCCTCCGCCGGTCGGGGCATTGCCTCGCGCAAGGCTTACATCGCGCTCTTCGTGTGCTTATCCACCAAAGCGATACATCTGGAATTAGTCTCCGATTATTCCACCCCAGCCTTTTTAAACGCGTATTCGCGGTTTTGCGCTCGCCGCGGGCTCCCTCAATCTATGTACTCCGACAATGGCACGACTTTCGTCGGAGCCGACCGTGAAATGACTTCCGCGTACCGCTCAGCGCTACGCGATCCTAATTTTTTGAACGCAACCGCCTCGAACAACGTCGCTTGGCACTTCATACCCCCGGCCGCTCCGCACTTTGACGGATTGTGGAAAGCCGGCGTGCGAAGCGTCAAGCTTCATCTGCGCCGCGTTCTAGGCAAGCACATGTTAACCTTCGAGGAACTGTCCACTCTGCTGTGCCGAATAGAGGCTTGCTTGAAATCGCGGCCGTTTACGCCACTTTCGGACTCGATGGACGATTACGAATGCTTAACGCCCGGTCACTTCCTAATTGGTTCCGCCTTGACTGTCAATCCCGAACCCTCGCTCCTGCATCTCTCGGAAAATCGCCTCTCGCGATGGCAATTAGTGCGTCACGTCACCGAGCGGTTTTGGAAACTGTGACACACTGATTATCTAAATACGTTGCAACAGCGATCCAAGTGGCGAAAAATACGGCCGTCAATTCAAGTCGGTCAACTCGTCTTGTTGCGTAGTCCGACCCTTCCCCCCTGCAAATGCGAGCTTGGTTGCGTGACTCGCTGTCACCCCGGCTCTGACGGACTTACTCGCGTTGTCACTATAAAAACGGCCGCCTCCGAATATCGCCGGTCTATCGCGCAGATTTGTGTACTACCTGTCGACGAACCCCCGACTAGCAATTAAGCTTACTTTGTTTTTCACGCCGTCACGGCGGGCGGAATTCTGTATTTTTCTTGTTGGATGTTAGATTTAAGTTACGTTGTAAAGACACATCGTGTATGCTCGCTCGCGCTCCCTTTTTTTTCTCTTTTTTTTTCGAAACCGCAGTTTCGAGGCGGGCGGTATGTTCGAAGTTGAACAATTGTACGTCAGCCTCATACGAATAATGATATTAGCCAGCTAAGTTCCAGACCGTCAAAAGCGCCTTCCTTCATTTCATTGTATTTTCATACGGTCGTACCTCGCTTATTGTTCGAAGTTCACGCGCAAATTCGGGCGTCTCTAAGATCACGCGCCCGCTGCGTGCACATCCATCGAGCGAGCGAGCAACAACGCGAGAAAATAAACATCCCCAAAACCGACACGCGATGATACCTCGCGATCGCTCTCGGAGTCAGTCGCTCGTCCCGAGACGAAGCATAGAGTCGACTTGGATCCTACCTCGATCGCTCCGTTCCTTGCTCGCTCGCGAACTTCTCTATCCAAATCAAGCCTGTAATCGGGAAGGAGAATCGAAAGTTTTGTTCTCCACTGCATTTTGTAATTGTGAGTGAGAGTGCGCCCGACGCCGAACGGCTTTTCAGCGGTGCCAGACCCCGGTTAACGCTTGCAACAACCACGAAGCGCCAATAGTTCTCAAGGACTGGAGAAAACGAAGGGCTATCATCGCTCTCTCTCTCTCTCTGCATTGTCATTTTGAGCATTAAAGTTTGTGTTGTTACACTCGCATTATTCTCTTTTGCTCCCGAGTACCCACCGGAATCCTCCGAGTCACACCCGCTCCGAGCTCAAGTCTGAGCGACCCGGCATCTTAGGCGATCTCAGCGATATCGCGCCTGAACAAGGGTGAATCCTGCGATTCGAAAGTTATCCGAGACTAGATTGACTATAGAAAGTAATGATAGTGAGGTCAAAGCGTTTGATACAATAGATAGAGTAAGGCTAGCGAAAAAATTATATCAGTTTTGTACCGGAGTATAGTGGTGTAAAGATGTGGCAGCAGTTGAGTATCATTCGCCGAGTGCGTCAAATGGCGATTTTGTGAGATTTCTGGAAGATACGGTCGAAGATTTAATAATAAAGTATGACTGTATAGTGATAGGGGATTTTAATATAGGTATAGTAGAGCGATGATAGAATTAATTTTTTCGAATAAGGAAATAAAGGGACAAGTGAATGAGTAACTTATAATAACGAACTATGCATGGCTAAAGGTGGAATTTAATATGAATAAAAAGAGAAATAAATATAAAGAATTTAACATCAATAATTTTGTAATATTAGAAGACAGGATAAAACATTTATGTGATAGGATAGAAATAGTAGGAAATGTGAGTATGCAAAAGAAACAAGTGAAAATAACGGACTATGCTACGGCTTAAAGTAGGTTTTAATATAAATAAAAAGAGAGATAAATATAAAGAAGTTAATTGTACCTCATGTAGAGGATTTAATTTAAGGAAAAACGTAGGTTAAGAGAATTTATTATACCTCATGTAGAGGACTTAATTTTAGGAAAAACCGAGTTATGTAAATAGCCGAGAAGGCTAATAAAGCTCAATCAATCAATCCCTCTCCCTCTCCCTCTCCCTCTCCCTCTCCCTCTCCCTTTCCCTCTCCCTCTCAACCCCTACTTTATGTACAATTTTTTGAGATTCGGTCATTCGGAACCGGTTTCCAAAAAGATCGGTAACAAAAAATAGTACACTTTATAGCACTCCCCGGGAAATTTTACCCCTACTTCATATATAATTCTTTGAGATTCAATCAATTATTTCCCGAAAAATTGGAAACATTAAGAAAAACCGGTTTCCTGAAAGATCGGTAACAAAAACAATACACATCATGGCGCTCCCCGTAAAATTCTACCCTTACTTCATATACAATTCTTTAAGATTCGGTCAAATAATTCCCGAAAAATTGAAAAAATTTCCGTACCAGTTTCCAAAAAGATCGGTAACGAAAAATTATACACTTTATAGCACTCGTCGGAAAATTCTACCCTTGTTTCATATATAATTCTTTGAGATTCGGTCGATTATTTCCCAAAAAATTAAAAAAATTAAAAAAATCGGTTTCCAGAAAATTGGTAGTAATAAACTATACACTTTATGGCACTCCCCGGAAAATTCTACCCCTATTTTATGTACTCTTGGTAAAAATTCGGTCCACTAACGAATAAGTAGTTCGCGGACAGACGGACGGACGGACGGACGGACAGACAAACAGTCGGGTTTTATATAATAGTATGATTTCTCACAAAAATTAAAGAAACACTTTCTTTATAAATAGGCAAAATTCAAGTAGCTGTAACTTTGTTAAAAATAAACGAAATTTAAATTTAAGAAAAGAATTTTAAAGATGAAATCTCTACTTTTTCGAAAGGTTATTATTATTTTTTAATTTCTGTGAGTTTGGTAATTTTTACATATAGAAAACTACGAGCTGATGGACAAAATAGAAAATTTTCCTTTCACTTTGTGGGCTTGTCACGTGCACAAAAAAAAATCTACGAAAATTTTCGACTTTCTAACGTAAAAGCTTGAAGTTTTCCTTGCAAAATCTTTTTTTAAAAATGTTTCTACGATTTTTTGTTACTGAGTTATCGCGGATTGAATAAGAAATTAGCATTTTGACTTTGATGGCTTATAACTCCCTTAAAAATTATCGCATCGCAATTAAAAAAACAGATTCTTAAAGCTAAAGCTTTGCTCTATTGAACGGTATAATTGCCAAATTTGTTTAAATAACATGTAGACATGATACAAATGGATGAAAATAATGTAAAAATTAGCAATTTTTCCCTTTTCCATTTTGACCCAGAAAACAATTGTGCAGAACAACACAAAAATTCTTTACGTTTTTTTTGTACTTTTAAGTACCCTGCATTTAAAAAAAATTTGCCAAATAGCTATAAGATTTTTTTCATGGTAGCCATTATGGTTTTATAAGGCAAAACGTACAAAAGATTGTAAAATTGCTTAAGGAGGGTACTTACGCAAAATTGAGTTTTGGTAACTGTTACGGGAACAAATAAATCTTACGTTTTCTTACGTATTTTGAGTCACAGAATCTTCCTCCATGGTAACACACGATAACAGTATTTTAATTGCTTTTAATTCAAGTGCATTTTTGAAAATGACATGTGCTGAGAAAAGTATTTTAGTGGATTTATGTAAATATTGTGACTTGTAAATTAACTATGGATTTTCGAAACGGGTTATTATTTTATTCATATTCCTTTATTCATAGCCTTCAACTTTCTAATTAATTTTTTAAGAATTAAGAATCAGAACTAATACAAGTCGACCGTTCTCATACCGAATCACGCGTCATCTTTAAACATTGTAAATTAAGATACCTTTTTTAAAAAAAAGGTAAAGAAAGGCGCCAAGTACACGCATAGTAGTGTATATGTATGTTGTTACCTAAAAAAAAAAAAAAAAGTGGTAGTATTATACCTAAAAAAAATCCAAGTAACAAGCAATAGACGTAACCTCGAAAAAAAAAACAGTGGTAATATTATACCTCGAAAAAACCTAAGCAGTAGTATCTTTACCTCGAAAAAACCGAAGTAACAAGTGGTAGACGTAATCTTTGTATCTCAAAAAATCTCGAAAAAACCTAAGCAGTAGTATTTTTATTTCCAAAAAAGTATAACTCAAATGATACACATCACAAAATTACGTTACCTTATCAAAGATGAGTCGCGCTTCAAGTGATCTATTACAATTACAAAAAAGAAATATTATCTCTTTTTAAATTACAGCGCCAATTATAGAAAGAACATATATTTTTCAAGATACAAAGATTACGTCTACCTCTTGTTACTTAGGTTTTTTCGAGGTATATTATTACCACTGTTTTTTTTCGAGTTTATATAAATACAAAGTTTATTTTTAATAGAATAAAAGATTGAATCATGAAGAATTACAGAGGTAACAGTACAAAATACAAATATTTTATTAAAATATTTAAACCCAACCAGGGAATACAAGGTATTTAAATACAAAGTTTATATATGTATTTTAAAAGATTTAATCGCATTGCAAAGAATTACAGAAAGAACAGTACAAAATAAAAATTATTTATAAATACATAAATTTTTCTTGTCAAGAAACTTGGCGCTGCTAGAGAGAGAGAAAAAGAGACACACACATCACCCACCCACACACACATTACTCTCTCGCATATACACCCCACGCTGACCTAATTTTCAGGTCTAGCAGCGCCAAGTTTTTTGACAAGAAAAATTTATGTATTAATAAAATATTTTTATTTTGTACTGTTACCTCTGTAATTCTTTGCGATGCGATTAAATCTTTTAAAATACATATATAAACTTTGTATTTAAGGAGGCTCTTACCCGGCTGCTCTAATCAATGTAGCAACCAAAAAATTATCATTAATAATTGGTTATAAAATTATCGGAAAATTAAATAAAAAAATAAATAATGATTTTTACATAGTGTAAGAGTAAGTTATATGTTCTATTAGTGTAAATATTAAAATTTATACAATAAGTCAGTTGACTACGTCAGTGCTAAAGAGCAGAATAATAACATGCGCGTGTTACAACGTCGTCTGCAGCAGTCTGCAGCTAAGTGAGGTGTAGCCGTGTAGCGTTGTAGCAATTGATGCGATGATGGAGCTAAAAGAAAGATATAACGTGAGAATGCTGAGAGGGAAAATGGAAGGAAAATTCTCGAAAATAAAGGTTGTCAATGCGCGAGAGAATAATTATGCCGCTACCATACAGCGCAGAGAAAAGACATGTGCAAGTAAGGTTAGAAACTTCGCGCGATTTTGACACTCGGAAGATCATTCGCCTAACCTGTCGTACGTCATATTAAAACTACAATATAACTAATAACTCATATCGTCAACACCAAGTTTTCTTCTAATCATTAAAAAGATTATTATTTTAACTACAATTCCTTAGTTTTTTGTTTACTTGGCTCGTAAACTTGCCAAGAAAATACATCACTTCCGGTAAAAATTTTAGTGTTTACCATATGCCCTGTGTTAAAAATGCGAATTTCAATATTGATATTTTTAAAATTTTTATCGTCAACCTAGCTAAAGTTTTGGGCATCGGTTCGTTGTGGTTCACTTTACAACATAATTTAATTTCATAAAGATCTGTTGTTTTATGATCGAGGTAAGAGCCTCCTTAAATACCTTGTATTCCCTTGTTGGGTTTAAATATTTTAATAAAATATTTGTATTTTGTACTGCTACCTCTGTAATTCTTCATGATTCAATCTTTTATTTTATTGAAAATAAATTTTGTATTTAAACTAAAAAAAAAAACTGTGGTAATATTATACCTTGAAAAAATCTAAGTAACAAGAAGTAGACGTAATCTTTGTATCTCGAAAAATATATGTTCTTTCTGTAATTGGCGCTGTAATTTAAAAAGAGATATCATTTTTTTTTGTAATTGTAATAGATCATTTGAAGCGCGACTCATCTTTGATAAGGTAACGTAATTTTGTGATGTGTATCATTTGAGTTATAATTTTTTGGAAATAAAAATACTGCTGCTTAGGTTTTTTCGAGATTTTTCGAGATACAAAGATTATACGTCTACCACTTGTTACTTCGGTTTTTTCGAGGTAAAGATACTACTGCTTAGGTTTTTTCGAGGTATAATATTACCACTGTTTTTTTTTCGAGGTAACAACATACATATACACTACTATGCGTGTACTTGGCGCCTTTCTTTACCTTTTTTTTAAAAAAGGTAATTTTGTACAGATATCACGCCTTTTTGTAGTATTACGCATTTTATAAACAGTATTTACAGGGTGTTATTTCGAGGTATAAAACTACTACTTTGTTTTTTTCGAGGTAACAACATACATATACACTACTATGCGTGTACTTGGCGCATTTTTTTACCTTTTTTTGAAAAAGGTAATTTTGTACGGATATCACGCCTTTTTGTAGTGTTATGCATTTTAATCTTAACAGAAAAAAATTACATTTTATAAAGAAATGTGTCTGAAGTTGTTAATATATATATATATATATATATATATATATATATATATATACACACGTTGCCGAACATTGCTTTTATGTAAAATATACATCTATATTATGTTGCTTGTATAAAGCGACGATGCAACGATTGCAACGAGCAACAATGCGACGGGCGACGATGCGATGATCAACAATTGCGAAACGCAATTTTTGTGTTGTGGCGCCTTCGCTTTTGTGGTGCATAGCATTGATTGGTTGATCAGAAAATTTTTATAAGATGGTGACATTGGTAAAATGATAACATTGGGCGCGTTCAGCAGACAAAGCAGACCAGTAAGCGCTCAGTAATTCTGTAATATGATTGGTTCTTGCCTTTAGTTCTTCACTGGATTTAAGGCCGGTATTCATAGTTATTTAAGACCGTCTTAAGTTCAATCTTAAGATGTCATGAACCAATCACAGAGCCGTATTAGCGTCTTAAGACATTACTTAAGACAATCTTGAAGACTATGAATACCAGCCTAAGACAGGTATTCATAGTCAGATCTTATATTTACAACCATCTTAAGTACAATCTTAAGATGTCATTAACCAATCACAAAGCCGTATTAGCATCTTTTAAGACATTATACTTAAGACGGTCTTAAAATAAGCGACAATGAATATGAATACCGACCTAAAAGCTTTCGCACATGAATTGCCATAATAACCATTCATGCAAAATAACAATAATGTGTAATTATTCAATAAAAGATAAATAGGTACAAACATTATAAACAAAAGATAATTTGTTTTTTTCTCTTTTCTTTAATAACTTTTTTTATTTCATATTATATCACAATGCGATAGTCCGCTCGAGTTCCACGAATTCTTTCACAGGTTGCTTTTATCTAATTATACTTATCTAATTATCAGATTACAGATTAATTACTATTACATGATCGTTTTGTTTAAACGATTATGTGGTTTATTTGGTCCTCGTACATAAATTTATGGTATACTGTAAAATTGTTCTTCCACAGATTTTGGAATTTCCGCCTCGACATAACGTATCATCTACTATCTATAATATACGATGCTATATTTTTATTATCCATTTGTCAATTCAATATTTATAAAAAAAGCATGTAAAACATGTAAATAAAGATGTAAGATTCGAACAATTGCTATTAATATAAAAGAAGTCGCAATTTACTTTTAGAATAGAGATTGGTTCGCAAATATCGATCTCTGTGATACATAATAGTGATTCAATAATCGGTTTATTTGACTAAGAACGAATTAACAATGGAATAAAATTCCTTCTCCAATTACTTCCAGATAAAATAATGCACAAGCTAATAAGTGTTCTTACGGATTTTATTAAATTACATCTTATTTATAATGCACATACACACATCTTTTATCTCAGCGTAATAAACGTCAATTTATCGATAGTAAAAAAATATATTACTAATTATATACACACTAGCCTAATTTAGACCAAATTTTATGATCGCGCACGTATCTCATATTTATATAATATATCGGGTGTCTCAGACCACCCGTATCACCCAATTTATTCGTAAACGCAACATTTTAGAGAAAAATGTTCCAGACCAAAATTGTATGGTTTCAAGGAATACATAAGATGGTGTCATTAGTTTCACCTTAAATAGTTGCTTGAAGGTCACGTAAAGGTCACCTTCAATTTTTTGAATAGAATTATCTACTTTTTATTACATATTCTTGTAGCTTATCTCGAGGGCTCTAAAAAACACTATAAGAAAGTATTTTTTATTAAGAACTTTTGGAATTATAAGGTTTGAAAGTTCTAGTATTTTGACATAAAATACAAAATATCTTGTAAAACATCAAGTTTTTGGTAATGTTACCTTAATACTTTTATGTACAGAATAATGAGACGAATCAATTGATATGAAAAAAAAGACATAGTTGCTTTTAAGAAAAAGTATGCAGATACGTGTTGCAAATTACATATTTTTTCTTAAAAGAACTATGCTTTTTTTTATACCAATTGATTCGTCTCATTATTCTGTGCATAAAAGTATTAAGGTAACATTACCGAAAACTTGATGTTTTACAAGATATTTTGTATTTTATGTCAAGTCAAAATACTAGAACTTTCAAGCCTTATAATTCCAAAAGTTCTTAATGAAAAAATACTTTCTTATAATGTTTTGAAAAGCCCTCGAGAGAAGCTACAAGAATATGTAATAAAAAGTAGGTAATTTTATTTAAAAAATTGAAGGTGACCTTTACGTGACCTTCAAGCAACTATTTAAGGTGAAACTAATGACAACGTCTTATGTACCCCTTGAAACCATACAACTTTGGTCTGAAACATTTTTCTCTAAAATGTTGCGTTTACGAATAAATCGGGTGATACGGGTGGTCTGAGACACCCGGTATATATTCATTACATTAATTTACTTTAATCTTGCCTGAATTAAATAGGGGTACAATATATATACAGATGAAAATCTGCGATTGATTATATAAAAAAAAAATTAAGATTAATTACGGGGAGACAGGCTGAAAAGCAACGCACACGGTCAACTATCTTGAGGCACAAGATAGGGACAGTCAAGGTCGGTAAATGGACGACGGCGCAAAGGAAGGTCTTCTCACGGGCGCCATTTTGGGTCCACGAAGTATGTGTGAGTGTGTGTCGTACGAGAGCGGCAGTCTGTATTGGTCTGTCAGGTTTTTATTCTGTACATATGAAATCGAACACTATTATCGAGCATTATTATCGAGCATTATTAATTACATTTACAGTCACGGTGACACTACGAGAAAAGCGACTGTGTAAAATAGGAGGTAGTGTAAAATTTGTGGAAGAAAGAAAATATTTAGTTTGAAACGGAAATACATTAATAATGCCAGCTTGTTGTGCAAAGAATTGTCGTAATCGTGCGGAACAAGGATTTCGTTTATTTAGATTTCCTCGCGATAAACAGCGTAAAGAAATTTGGAGCAAGCAATGTAATACATATCCGAAAGAGAATTCGAGGTTATGTGAGGTATTGATAATATTATTTGATGTAAATAATAATTGTATACTATGGTGTTCAATTGTAAAACCTAGTACAGGACAATTTGCAAACCAAAAATTATTAAATTTTATTTAACTAAGACATAATAGGTATCGAGACTTAGCAAGTGTGTTATTAATATACTAGGTTTTAAAATTGTGTAGTTAAACATTTGCTGCAATTCTTGACAAATATAATAAATAGGCAATTAATATTTGTTGTCGTTGCAGTTTCATTTTGACGATTCACAATTTGAAGGTGGGCGGCAGGATGGATGGCACAAATTAAAACCCAATGCTATTCCTACTATTTTTGTAAATGAGGAAATTGTTACTGAAGGTTTACGAGATGAAACTGAATCTTCTGCAACTATTTTTTCTGAAGAAAGTTTACGAGATGAAATTGCATCTTCTGCAACTATTTTTTCTGAAGAAGGTTCACGAGATGAAACTGAACCAATTGCAATTATTTTATCTGAAGAAAATGTTATTAATGGTAAGTGGTAAATATTATGTTATGTTATTTCAAACATTTTAATCACAATCTTATCTTTTTTTGTAGACACAAATGTTCAACATGATGATCGTCAGCCTGTGTTTGTTTCCGCAGATACCGGAACTCAAACTGCGGAAGATAGTAATGTTACAACATTCCAAACTGCATACTATTCTAATAATAATGGAACAATCAGACAAGCCAATTTAATTAAATATTTTAAGAAAGAATTAGTTCACACACAACAAAAAAATAATATACTTAAATCAAAACTTGGAAAAAAGAAAGGCTGTTGAGATTAAAAGCTGAGAAGTACACAAATGCCCACATAAAAGCATACAAAAACTTGAAGAAAAAATATGCAACACTATCGAAAAGATTGGAAGAAATGCCAATTCTTAAACAATTTGCATCAGGGTTAATTGGTCCACGATCAAAATGGTCTCCAGAATGTTTAAAATTGGCTACGCAAATAAGATATGCTGGTAAGTGGAATAGTTTATGAGTACTTGTTTATTCATGAGTGATAATGAAATAAAACAATGATTAATATGTTCTTTGGCTTACAGTAGGATGGAAAGCATATTTGTATTTAAAGAAAGATATGGGATTATCTCTTCCGTCTTATTCCACACATTATGTAGACATATAAATAAACTAGATTTTAGCCCTGGCGTGCTAAAAGACGTGATTTCCTTAATGGAAAAAAAAAGAAAAACTCACAAATCTTCACATCAATCGGATTGTGTACTTTTAATGGATGAGATGGATATTCAAAAAACGTTGGAGTATGATGTCAGCACAGGTAATACAAAGCATTAAAATGGAAATAGATTTTTTAAATTAAATAATTAAATAGTTAAATTAAATAATTCATATAAAAATAGAGCTCATTGCCACAGCACCATCAATCTACTGGTCGTCTGTAGGGAGCGCCCCGTTTGACCACGTTGCGACTGATCACAGCGACCGTTAGTTGGAGTTTTTCCACTGAATCAGTTAATATGATATTTTTACATTAAATCGGTGACGTGGGCAATCGGGTCCCACCCCATCTGTAACATGATCATGGTGACTTGACTGTTTTTGTACAGTCAATTTAATACAAGAATTTTTTGGAAAATGAACAACATGATAGACGAGTATGCAGTTCCTGGAAACAACTGTTATTTACGGAATAAATAGACCAATTAGTATTTTTAGTACTTATTAAAAGTAGAAAGTAGTATTAGTAATAAGATAGTAGATATTTATTAAAATTACAAAATGGTTTTTTAATATTGGTATCTCAATTAAAGTAACACGATGAAATAAGTAAGTGCATTCTATTATTGTGAATAAGAAATAACTTATTAACATTGTATATTTATTTCATTTTGTATAAATTAAGCACCCACTTTACACTTATATATACTCTCCAACAATTTTTTCCAATCCAAATCCAAAAAATTCTTTACTTTATTGTACAACTTTAGATTATTAGTTAAAATTTTTCTATTTAATTTGCATTTTTCCTAATTTTCACATAAATTTTGATGTTTCTTACGTATGTAGTAATAAATTATATCTATATTTATTGTTCCTTCTCTTTGTGTTTTATTTACGGCTTTAGGGTCTTTCATCGGTCAAACAACATGTAAAGATAAAAATACACTAAGTTCAAGTGTTGTTGTTTTTATGCTGAGAGGATTAAATGAAAATTGGAAACAGAACATCGCGTGGCATCTTACAACAAAATCATCAGATGAAGAAGACATGTGTAAATTAATTTTAGAAATAATTGAGGATGTAGAAAAAATAGGTTACAAAGTACACGGTCTTGTCTCAGATATGGGATCAAAGAACCAAGCTGTTTGGCGAACATTAGGTTTCAAAGTGGGCAAAGATAATAACACACCTTTTATAACTCATCCTGTACGACCGGATGAATCTTTATATATATTTCCAGATGTTCCTCATCTATTAAAAAATTTACGATCAGCTCTAATGAATAATCTGATTATAAAAGTAGCTGTAACGGTTATGCAATCTGAAGGATTACCTTGTAATGAAGTTCGGTTTCGATATCTCGAGCAATTAGAAGAGATTCAAAGACGTTATCAGTTGAAACTTGCGCCAAATATCACTACAGATATCTTGAAACCTTCAAATTTCAATAAAATGAATGTTGCAGCTGCAGCTCATATATTTTCGGAGAGAACAGCAGCCGCTTTAGAGACTTTAGTACAACTAAAAATTATAGAACGAGATGCGTTAACTACAGCTTGGTTCTTAAGAACAGTCAGATCCTGGTTTAATGTTATGAATGGTAGATATCAAAACGATGCAATCACACCAGGAAATAAACAGAAAAAAGTAGCAATTATTGATAACTTCTTGTATTTAATTGAGCATATTGTAATTGGAGGAGCATGGAAGCCAGTTCAAACTGGTATCAAAATATCAGCTTTAAATTCGATGTGGATTGTAGACAAACTTTTTAAAGATGGTTATCATTACTTTTTCACCTCTCGCTTAAATCAGGATGCTTTGGAAAACTTATTTTCTACATTGCGAAGACATGGAAATGTTAACCCAACGGCTTTACAAGTAAAAAGATGTCTTCGTCTTATTACTACTTGTCAATTTGTTGACAATCATAAGACAAAAAAAAGTTATGAATCTGATGATGATGAACATTACATTGATTTTTTTACTTTAAAACAAAGTATAAATAAAAATGAAGAAAAAGATACAAGTATTCCACCTTACAAATGTATGAATGTACCATACGCAGATGAACAAGATTATAGCTATGTTAAACCCATAGAAAATACAATTCAATGTAATGTCATCAATAATGTTATTGGAAGTGCCATATCTTACGTTCTCCGCAAACATTACGTTTGTCGATCATGTGCAATGACACTTACTACGAATGACAGCAATCGGTTTTCGATTTATACCAAAATTCTCTCCTTCGGATTTTTAGAAAATCCTTCTACTCCACTTTTTAAATACATAACTGCAGTCGAAGCACATCTTCAAGAGCATTTGCATCAGTGTGCGCTACATCCTCAATTATTTGAACACTTATTACTTATGATTAAAACTTGGGTACATTCTACCATACCACCCTGTAAATCTTGTAATGCATTTCAAAATATTATCCGCCGCTATATTCACATTCGTCAAATTATTCATGTTAATAACCAAAAGAAAATAATTAAACAGTCGAAACATAAATCTTTTGGTTCAAAAAGTGCATTCAGACAAGTGTTTAGGTAATAATTTCAGTTAATAATTCTCATAAATTATATACTTTTTGATGTGATATTACATTTATAATAACATATTTTATGTTAAGAAAAATAAATATAACTGAGAATTTATATGTCATGGTTTTTTATTTTTATATAAAATAATAACACATACGTTACATATTTTCAAAATTACTATATCGTTACAATTTATAATAATTACGTTTCAAACAATTGTTAAATGTAAATAAATATTTAAATCTGTATTACTAACAATTCATTACATTAATTTTATTATCAAAACACTTTATTTCCTTTTATTTTACCATTTCTTGTTGTAATTTTAATTGCATTTACTTTTCAAACAACTCTTGTCTACCCTTAACCTCTATTTAAACTGACAGCTGTGGCAAAGAAATGATTACTTTGAACAGCTGTAAGATAGCGACCGCCATTTTGGTGCCAATGTTGTTGAATTGGGTGAGAAGACCTTCCTTTGCGCCGTCGTCCATTTACCGACCTTGGGGACAGTATGTTGTGTTCGTTCAATTACTCTTAATAAATGTGCAAAAATTTGCCATATTCAATGATTCTCAAAAAGTACATGTCTAAATAGAGTTAAGCATATTCTGCAAAAATTAATGACGTTACAATCACGCCAATATTTGTTCTACTGCCCTAAAAAATAAACAAAATTTTATATATATTGCATAAATATACATTTCAAACATAAAGAAACAAGTAAGAATTAAAATAACAATTTTAGCCGAATAAATATATTACAATTTCTCTCTACAACTAATTTTGCATGAAAATATCTTAATGGGGACAAAAAAATTATTTGAAAATGTTCTTTATCAATTCTTTTACAGACTGCGGGGAGAGTATTACAAGATACATGTGGTGCAACAATAAAAGTAAAGTTTTATGAAAATGCACCTATCGGATTCTACAAATACAAATATCCTAAGAAGCTTTGCGAGCAAGGAAGTTATGGTGCTAAAATATTTTATTTCTTAGCCAAACATATGGATAGAGATATCAACAATAACGTAAAATACCAGTGGTTGGATCATGAAGAATTAGAAAAAGTATTACCTACTGGAGTACAACAGAGTATTTTACAATTTATGTTTACGTAGAGAATAAAATATAAAATATTGAACTCATTCTTTGATCTCTTATTAATATTGTCTATTATTACCATAATATTAACATTATAAAAGACTCCTAATATCCTTTTTAAAGGAAAATATTCCCCTTTACACATACATTTATGCACAGTCACGATTATTAAATTTCATGTTTGATATTCTTTAACAAAAAAATTTATAAGCACATATTTTTCGTTACTAAAAAAAATATTTTACGCATATATTATTTTTAAGTAGTACATTGATTATATAGAAATTATTAAAATAGTGTTTTTTATATTAACGAAGTATATCTTACAATTAGAATCTCCTGGGTCTCTTTCGTCCAGTATATTTGGAGTCATGTCTAACTTCTTTTCCTTGCCGGCGCCGCCTTTCTTTCTTCTCTAAAATCCAGTCCCTACTTTTCTTCAATAATTTACCCTTGGCTTTCTTTATGTATTCCCTAAGTACAAAAAAATTATTACAATTTTTGGAAGGTAAAATAGAAAAATATTTAAAATAATTGCAAATTACAAAATAATAGATATAACGGACAACGAGAGGATCAAACCTTTTTGAATTAGCGACGGTTTGTCTATCTTCGTTCTCTACGCCTAGTGCCTTTGGAAGCGGAGCAGGTCATTAAAACCAAGACCATTCTCTTTGCTTTTGCGCTATTCGGAAAATCGACAACCACACCGCCATAAAAACCAGCTTCTGTGGCTTGTGCCGTGATTAATTCAACCTGTTCACTGTTCTCTGGATAAAATTGTAACACTGCTCTTGCGCTTCTTGACAGGCATGCATACAACGTTGAGAAGAAACGATATAAACGTTTTGTAGGATTGTGCGAAGTTTTGCTTGCATAGCACAACCACTGAAGCGCAGAAATACTGACAGCCCCATCAAACGTACCAGCTTTAAATGGCAATCCTTGACCTATATTTCTCAAAATTAAGTCACCATCTAATTCTCTTTCATCAACAGTTACGTCTAAAAATAATGTGTTAATAGTGTTGTGCCCGTGTTGAGACACCAGTTGCGCGCGGAACTTCGCTCACGAGGAGCCCAAACTTCGCTCGAATAGCTTCAAGTTGAAGCGCGGTCCTTAACGACCGGTTGTTGTTGATGTATTTGTTACGGGCAAAGTCCGCATGGTGTACAGTGTCGGCATTGCCCGGGCAATGTTAGCATTGCACTACGCGACTGGGCAAAGTAGTTTATTAGCGGACATTGCCCGGTTTGATGCGGGCAAAGTTAACACTGCCCATCCAGCGATGGCAATGTCAGCAACTATTATCACATTGCCAACTTTGCTCGATTCCAAGTGGACAATGTCGAAAATTAACAGTTAGTCTTATGTAGGCAAGGGAGGGGCTCAGTTTCCACGCAAGACGAGTTGCCACATGGCTTTACAACTTTCCATGTATGGAAAGTCCACGCATGTAAACAGGGTGCTTTTGAAAGGCACACTGTAGTGTCTAGTTTAACGGTAATGGAGCTTCCTGCAGGGGGGCGGAACCTACTGCCTCCACGCGTACACTTTCCACGCGAGACGAGTTACCACATGGGTTTTCACGCGTTGAAAGTTCACATGTAATTAAAAACATCCACGTCGTGTCATGGCTGCATCAATAAGCGTCCACAACGCGTTGTGGCATTTTCACATTGCCAAAACGCGTTGTAAGCGTTTTTTAAAGTATCAATACGAATTTCGCGTTGTGGCCTTTTTGAATATGCCACAACGCGTTGTGGTTAGTTTTTTCGGTAATTATGCAGTATAGGGGACCACCCTCCGATGACCTTGACCTTGACATATGTTGTCAAGGTCACCCTTCTGAGTGACCTTTAGAAAGTTTTAGCCCTCGGTCATTGTTCGTTAAAAAATTATTAACAAAAAAATGTTTGGCGACCTTACCGATTTTAATGACCTTGATATATGTTGTCAAGGTCATGACCCCGAGTGACCTTCAGTAGGTTTTAGCCGTCGCTCGCTATTCGTTAAAAAGTTATTAACAAAAAAGTTTGGAAAATATAGCAGCTATTTTGAGTATTGGAAGGCATAAATAACTAATATATACGTGTGTGTGCCCTGCTTTAAAGAAAATCACAACTTCTTTAAAGCAGGGCACACACACGTATATATTAATTATTTATGCCTTCTAATATTCAAAATAGCTGCTGTATTTTTCAAACTTTTTTTGTTTATAACTTTTTAACGAACAATGATTGAGGGCTAAAACCTTCTGAAGGTCACTCAGAAAGGTGACCTTGACAACATATGTCAAGGTCAAGGTCATCGGAGAGTGGTCCCCTATACTGCTTAATTACCGTTTTTTCGCCCCAGTGAGCGTTTTCGGTCTTTAAGCTTGACATGTCCATTTAGCGCAGCTTAGTCTACGGAGATTTAACATTGTCGACATTTCTCACTTGGAACCGAGCAAAATTTGCAATGTGATAATAGTTGCTGACATTGCCATCGCTGGATGGGCAGTGTTAACTTTGCCCACATCAAATCGGGCAATGTCTGCTAATAAACTACTTTGCCCAGTCGCGTTGTGCAATGCTGACATTGCCCGGGCAATGCCGACACTGCACACCATGCGGACTTTGCCCGTAACAGTGCGATAGCGAAGCGCAGCGCAACATTTTGGGGGCTCGTCCGGGATAGGATAGGACGAGCGAGGATAGGACGAGCGAGGATCGGACGAGCGAGGATCGGACGAGCGAGGACGAGCGGACGAGCGGAACTAATGGAGAGCACCAACGAGTCATTAATAGCGCCGGCGACGAGAAAGAGAGCGCGGATGGGAACCCCGAGACAGAGCGCTCCACGGCTCGAGACAGAGACTGAGATACGACCCGGTTCGAGTGCTCCTCAGCTCTCAGCGGAAGTTGTGACACTGCAGGACATGATGCAGGAGATTCTCCAGATGCGTGAGGAGTACGCGGCGTTGCTGCGACAACGGGAAGCGGAGCCACAGCGACGAGAACTCCCGCAGCTGTTCCTTTTCATATAACGCGACCAGAGATACGGAAGCGCGGGCCGCCACGGTCGCGGAAATGTCGCGCGGAAATTTCGGTGACGCAAGAGCGCGAGCCGCCGCGGAAGTAACGCCCGGAAATTGTGCGCGTACGGAATTAGGCTTCAAGTTGAAGCCCGACACGTTCGACGGCTCGACGCCGCTGCGAGAATTCTTCTCCCAATTTCTTCTCATCGCGCGCGCAAATAATTGGGACGACGCACCAAAATCCGTTGCGCTGGCCGCAAGTCTTAAAGGAAAAGCGCGCACGGTATTAGAGTCTGTCGAAAATTTAGATAATTTATGTTTCGAAGAATTGAAATCGAAATTGGAGTTGCGCTTCGGCGAGGGGAGTTTGCCGCAAAATTTTTATTCACAATTTACGGGCCGAAAGCAGAGAAATGGAGAGGATTTGGCTTCTCTTGGCTCGGATTTAGAAAGACTTTTGCGATTAGCTTACTCAGAGTGTTCTTTTTTGGTTCGAGACAAGATTGCGTGCGCGCAATTTGTTTCTGCATTATCTGACGGTTTTCTGAGGAGGACTCTCCAATTGGAGAGAATAACCTCCTTGAAAACAGCCGTCGAAAGGGCGAAAGCGATAAAAATTATTCAGAGGAATAGTTTCGAAAGAAAAAGAGAATATTTCAGAAAGTATTTTGAGAAGGTGGAGAGAAAGGACGCGCGGAAAAAAGTTGAAAGAAAGGAAGAAAGAAAGGAAGAGGAAAAAGGGAAAGGCTGGTGAAGCCGGAAGGGAAACTCGCGCGGCCACAAATTTGGCGCCGACCAAAGGGAATGTTGGACGTGCGGGAAAACGGGGCATTTTCGATCTGAATGCCCCGAAGAGGGAAACGCGGTTTAGTTGAGCTCGACGGGGCGGGCTCAACTTTTGCGAAAAATACCCCGAAAGTTTTTCGTTTAAAAAATGTAGTTGATAAGAAAAATGAAAAAGATTTCTGTTATGTTGGTTTACTAAACAATAAATGTTGTTCCTTTAAGATAGACACGGGCTCCGATGTTTCTATTGTTAATTATAAAATGATTGAGAATAAAATAGAAAGAATTAAAGTAGAGAATTGCAATCTGAGGTATCTTACTAAAGAAAGAGTTCCTTTAGAATCTAAAGTTAAAGTAAATATTCAATTAGGAAAATATTCTGTCGAAGTTCTTATGTTTGTGGCAGAGATTTTTGATGAATGCTTATTGGGAATGAATTTTCTTAAAAAAATAAATTTGGAAAAGGTTTTCGAATCTTTCTTTGTTGATCCCGATTTAAATAGAGAGAAAGTCTTTAATTGTTCTCGAGTAGAAGCTTCTTCTGGAGGAGATTCGTCTATCTTAGAAGAACTTTTTGTGAATAATTCTCTGTATCTGAATGAGTCCCAAAAAGAAATTTT
Source organism: Temnothorax americanus (assembly GCF_048541705.1). Classification (NCBI taxonomy): domain Eukaryota; kingdom Metazoa; phylum Arthropoda; class Insecta; order Hymenoptera; family Formicidae; genus Temnothorax; species Temnothorax americanus. The sequence goes on from NW_027509806.1 coordinate 457,144, forward strand.
TGCCCGATTTCTGAGTGATTTTCAGGATGTGTTTTCTAACGAAATTATTGCAGGAAATTGTGATATTGTTAAACATGCTATAGATGTGAAAGATTCTCCTCCTATAAAGCAGGTTCCCCGTCGTATTCCAATCCAAATGCGGGAAGAGGTGAATAAAATTATTGAAGATATGAAGAAACAAGGGGTGATTGAGGAATCACAAAGCTCCTGGATCTCACTAGTAGTTCTTGTCAAAAAGAAAGATGGTTTTATCAGATTTTGCGTGGATTACAGGAAAGTTAATGTTGTAACTAAAAAGGATTCTTTCTCTCTTCCCAGAATAGACGATATTTTTGATCTGTTATCAGGTAACATTTGGTTTTGCACTTTAGACTTAAAAAGCGGATATTGGCAAGTAAAAATCCGTCCTAAAGACAAAGAAAAGACAGCGTTTTCTATCGGTAACGGTCTCTGGCAGTTCACCGTTATGCCTTTTGGCCTTTGTAACGCTCCCGCTACGTTTCAGCGTCTTATGGAAAAAGTCCTTAAACAATTTTTGAATAAAATTTGTTTAGTTTATCTAGATGATGTAATTTTTGGTAAAAGTTTTTCTGAAATGTTGAGGAATCTTGAGACGGTGCTTTTACGCCTAAGGGAAGTTAATCTGAAGTTGAATCCAAATAAATGCACTCTTTTTAGTAGAAACGTTAGATATTTGGGACACGTTATTTCGGCGGAAGGCATAACTACGGATCCTGAAAAGATAACCGCGGTTAAAGATTGGCCAGTACCGCATACAAAAAAACAATTGCGGAGTTTCTTAGGGTTTTGCTCGTACTACCGGAAGTTTATTAAAGGATTTTCTTCTTTGGCGAAATCCCTTTACTTCCTCACGGGAAACTAAACTAAGTTTGTTTGGGAGGAGGAGCATCAAAGAGTTTTTGAGGAATTAAAGCGAGTTTTATCTTTTCCTCCGGCCCTTTCTTTTCCTAAAGAAGAGGGGGAATTTGTTTTAGATACCGATGCTTCAAATATCGGTATCGGCGCGGTTTTGTCGCAAAGACAAAAAGGGAAGGAGAGGATTATAGCCTATTACAGTCGAGTTCTTAATAAAGCAGAGAGAAATTATTGTGTAACCCGCCGAGAGCTTTTGGCGGTTGTGGACTTTTTTAAATTTTTCCGTCATTATCTTTTAGGGCGGAAGTTTGTAATCCGAACCGACCATGTTTCTCTGAAATGGCTTATGTCCTTCAGAGATTTGGAAGGGCAGTTAGCACGATGGCTGGAAAGGCTCCAGCAATTCGAATTTGAGGTTATCCATCGTAAAGGGGAATCCCACAAGAATGCTGACGAACTATTTAGACGTCAGTGTGAAAAGTTTGGCTGTGGTTATTGTGAGAGAGCAGTATAGAGAAGAAAAATATCGAAGAACAGGACAAGATGGTTGCGCGTTTGATTCTTCAGAGAGAGAGAGAGTCCAGAGGTCTGGCGTAAGGAACAAAGTGAGGACACGGGGATTACATTTATTCTTCGAGCTAAGGAAACTGGGATCCGTCCTTCACGTTTTGAAATCCCTGACAGAGACGTTTCCGCTCAGATCTACTAGTTACATTGGGACGCTCTAGTTTTAAAAGAAGGAATCCTTTATAAGAGGTGGGAAGCCCCAAATCTGAAAACAAGTTTTTTTCAGCTTGTTGTCCCACGAAGTCAGGTCAAGGAGATTCTGAGGGAGGCCCACGATTCTCCTTCGGGAGGACATTTCGGTATTAATAAAACGTTGGAGAAAATCCGGAAGCGTTTTTATTGGGCAACTTACAAACAAGATGTGGAAGATTGGTGCAAATCTTGTAAGGTTTGTATTTTCAAAAAAGGCCCCACTGGAAAGGGGAAATCCCCTTTGCAGATTTACAATGTTGAAACACCATTTGAGAGAATCCAAATAGCATTCAGAAATGCATTCAGAAATCTCCCAGACACAAAAGAAAGGTTGTTCATTCGGATAGATTAGCTCCTTACTTTGAAAGAAAAGAATAGTTAAGGGAAGGTTAGAGTAGATCGGAGCTCCCCCCCCCAAAAAAATAGAAATAAACAAGAAAATAATTTTATTAATATAAGATTTCAGATGCTTGTTAATAAAAAGTTTTTATAATGAAGTGTTGGATTTATTAAATTTGAAAGAATGTTTTGTTCGAAATTTACTGCGTGTTGTATTTTGTTTTTTTTTCTTCTCCAGAGGAAGTCTACGGTTTGTGAGAAAGCTTGGATCTTGACCCGAGCCACCGCGGCGGAACATCGGCCAAGATTTTTTTGGAGGAATATTGTTAAGAAGACTGTCTCGTCCACGGTTCTTTTGAGTTGTGGTTTTTCCGTGGGACGTAGGGCAAATGCCGAGACAGGGACTTGGGGAGTCTTTAAGACGTTGGGTTCACCCCCCTCTTTGTCCAAAGATTTCGAAGAAGACCCTAAGAGACTTACCGTCGACTTTCCGTCAACTGTGCTCTTAGGGTAGTGAATGTATCTGAATAATTCAGATACGGTTACGGTACCTGAAAGCCGGTATTGCAAAAACTCCCTATTAAGTTCTTTGACACACGCTTTTGCGATGTTCTCTTTTTTCATGTTAGACTGCATGGGAACATTATGATAATTTGATAATTAAATGTAATATGATAATTTGATAATTAAATGTAATCTGCTGTAGTCGATACGAATCAGCTAATATTTGTTTGATCGGGATAATTAAAGTAAAATAGGGATAACTAAAGCATCGACGAGATACTATTAAAGACCGACAATCTTACGGGAGTTAGCATGACTTAAAAAATTACTTATGGTAACTCATGTGATAAGTCCTATGTGGGGATCCTGCAGTGACAGGCGGACTTCCTCGATGTCGATAATGTCAATTTTTCTAATTTCGTTTTCCCTATATCTGTCTTTGTTTAACGAAATGACATCTGTCTTTGTTCGGTTGCTCGCCATCTCTCGCGAGATCCGGCAACTACTGTTAAGCTAAAATTTCATGCGAGCGAAGAAAAGCCAGCGTTTATCCCCACTCCACCTCACTATGTAAAGCCAGCGTAAAACAGCTAACGCTATCGCCCCTATCATTTTCATGGAGCGAAGAAAAGCTGGCGTATTACCCCCACTCCACGCAATGCAAAGTAGCATTTATAATAAACGCTGAGCTAACGCTTAACCGACAAGAAGAAGAACTGTGTATAATAAAAATGGAGTACTCCAATTATTATAGACAGTACATCGCGTACGTTGAATATTATAGACGTACAGTGGCAGCTGCAGTTGCAGCAGAGGTTGTAAGGAGACGACGCATTGCCGCTACAGCTGCAGCTATATATTTAATGAAAAAGAAAAGAAGATACGCGAAGAAAAGGTTTTGGGTAGCACCCATTTTTGAAAATCGTGATGTACATAGTTTTTTCTTTGCGTCGATCCCGAAGTTAATATTGGAGGACATACGTTTCCACAATTATGTTCGGATGACCGCAATTCAGTTGGAAGAATTGTTGGGCATGGTTGGACCAAGATTGCAAAAGCAGGACGTCATTCGACAAAGTATCTCACCAGCTGAACGGTTGGCATTAACATTGAGGTTTGTTTTGCTTGATCCAATTTAATTTTTAATTTAGTATTTTTTGTAGTGTATAAACGTAACAACGTTATACATTTTTTCTTAATGCGTGAATATTGGTATATTATATATTAAATATTATAGACATCTTGTGTGTGTGTGCGTGCGTGCGTGCGTGCGTGCGTGCGTGCGTGCGTGCGTGCGTGCGTGCGTGCGTGCGTGCGTGCGTGCGTGCGTGCGTGCGTGCGTGCGTGCTTCCGGGGACTCCATGATATCGATGTCCTACCAATATCTCGTGGGAGTGACAACAGCGGGTAATATCATCCATGAAACCTGCAAAGCAATATGGGATGTTTTATGCCCTTTAGTTCTTTCGGGTCGACTGGAAGAAGGAGACTGGGTGGATATCGCCAATGATTTTAACGAAAGATGGAATTTTGTTCATTGCATTGGAGCCATTGATGGCAAGCACGTCACCATTCAAGTACGTAAAATCATATTGTTGGTATACGATATAATTTAATAAGAAGTACAATTTGAAATAACAATTCTTACTTTTAGTGTCCCAAAAATGCTGGATCAGCGTTTTATAATTATAAACACAGTCACAGCATAGTTCTCATGGCTATCTGCGATGCAAATTATATAATACGTTTTGTGGATATCGGGATCGGGGCATACGGACGACGAAGTGATGGTGGCGTCTTCAAAGAAAGTGCTATGGGAAAAGCGTTTGAAGAAGATAGAATGAATATTCCACAACCAGCAGCGCTTGGAGAAGGAGGACCAATTTTACTATACTGTCTTGTGGGAGACGAAGCCTTTCCTTTAAAGTCATACTTGCTTCGTCCGTATCCAGGTAGAGGACTGACACCAGAGTAAGAAATGTACAATTACCGTTTGAGTCGTGCGAGACGAATAATAGAAAACGTATTTGGTATACTCGCCAGTCAATGGAGAGTATACAGAAAACCAATTATCGCCAGTCCTGATAACGCAAAATTAATGATTCAAGCAACTGTTTGTTTGCATAATTGGCTTTGCCGGCCGGACATTGATGAGAACGCATATGTGCCTCCGGGTTTGATCGATGTCGATGATCCGCACTGTCCAAATGGCTTCAGACCAGGGTCTTGGCGTGTCATCATGGAAAATGGATGCGCATTCAGAGACATCTCAAACTGTGGATCAAACATGAGTGCCCGACAATGCATAGAAATTCGAAATAAATTTTGTCGTTATTTTAATAACGAGGGAGCAGTGCCGTGGCAATATGAAGGATGTATGTAAATAAATGTGTCTGTGTCTTTTCTATTTAAAATAGAAAATACATTAATAATTACTTATAATCAAGAGACACGGTAGTGTCTCGCGCCAAGTACACGCGGAGCGAGACCGACCGTGACTTTTTTACGCGACGCGACGGGTTGCGAGTACTCGAGATGTTGAGATCTCGATAACGAGTGAACGGATCAAGTTCTAAATAGGTTTGATCGATAGCTTGGAGTCTAATTAGGGGGGGGGGGGTTCTCTTATAATATTCCGCTCCGTGCCCTACGAGCGGAGATATTGCGACGCAAAGTCCAAATGTGAAAATTTTTTATTAAGATACTTTTTCTTCTTCTTCTTCTACTTCTAACGCTGACGTTTTATATCATGACGTCATAATCAGAAACGTTACTTTCATTTTTTCGACACTGGCGGCTAGCGGCGTTAGTATCGCAGTGCAGTGCAGTGCAGACAGTGCGTTTGTTTAGAGCGCTGTCAGTCAGTTCATCTGATCAGTTAACCTATCTCGATCGATCGAGAGACACGGTAGTACGCGCGGAGCGAGACCGACCGTGTGACTCTTTATTACGCGACGCGACGATTAATTCAAGGTAATTGTTTCATGTAATTATCCTATATATTGAGTCAACGGAAAAGAAGATTCTCTACGCTTGGCAGAAAGTGCCGCTAGGGAATTTTTAAGTCGATTCTTAGGAATCAAGCTTGAATTCAATGTCTAGGTATCCCAGGTTGCCGATGACAAGGTCCAGATAGTACGCTTCATAGTTTTCGGTGTCCAGGTGTAATAATACGTTGAATTCGATGTCTACGTGTCCCAGGTTGCCGATGACGAGGTCCACATAGTGCGCTCCGTAGTTTTCGGTGTCTACGTATATTAATACCTTGAATTTGATGTCCACGTGTCGCAGGTTGCCGATGACGAGATCCAGATAGTGCGCTTCATAGTTTTCGTGTCCATGTGTAATCGTACGTTGAATTCGATGTCTAGGTGTCCCAGGTTGCCGATGACGAGTCTACATAGTGCGCTCCGTAGTTTTCGGTGTTTACGTGTATTAATACCTTGAAATTGATGTCTAGGTGTCCCAGGTTGCTGATGACGAGGTCCAGATAGTGCGCTCCGTAGTTTTCGGTGTCTAGGTGTAATAATACCTCGAATTCGATGTAAATAAATGAACTTATCCTCTACTTAATTATAAGCCGCATTATCCGCCGTCTGCGTCGTCACGCACACCCATATCACTCACTCGCACATCCACGCTGATTATCATTTAATATTACTCTCATCGCATTCTTCTCTGAATTATTTTTATTTATTGTTGTCCTTATTTATTTAAAATTTCGAGGTCTAGCAGCGTCAAGTCTTTTTACAAGAAAAATTTATGTATTTTAATAAAATCTTTTTACTTTGTATTCTTACCTCTGTAATTCTTTGTGACCACTAAAAAATACACATGTAAACTTTGTATTTAAATATCTTGTATTCCCTTGTTAAATTTAAACACAATTTAAAGATTTTTCAAAGTAGTGCAACAATTATTTTTTGAGGCAATATATATGTTCTCTCTGTAATTGGCGCTGTAATTTAAAGAAATATCATTTTTTTTGTAATTGTAATAGATTACTTGAAGCGTGACTCTTCTTTTTGATAAGGTAACATAATTTTGTGATGTGTCTTGATAGATCACTTGGGTTATAATTTTTCGGAAATAAAGATACTACTGCTTAGATTTTTTCGAGATTTTTCGAGATATAAAGATTACGTCTACCACTTGTTACTTAAATTTTTTTGAGGTATAATACTACCATTTTCTTTTTTTTCGACGTAACAACATATAGTTAAACTACTATGCGTGAACTTGGCGCTTTTTTTTACTTTTTTTTAAAAAAAGGTGTATATTTCCTGGTTATAGATATTCAGTTTTCAAATGAATGGAACCCAATCCGAGTTGTTTCATATCCGTTTAAAAGCAGAACGATTATTTTACTTTATAGATGTATTATAGCGGAAAGCTGATTGCAGTTTCAATTTCTATTATCCAAGCTAAGACATATTGGATATAATAAGTTATTTTGTATATAAATTTTCTATTTTTATTAGTGATCAATAGAAAAAAATTATTTGCAATGCGTATAATTTCTAAATAGAGAATTTCCATAAATACTAAATAAACAATATTTTCAATATTGTTTAAATATAGTAGCTATGTGCGAATTACATAGCAAATACACAAAAATATAAACAAAAAGTGTTTTTACAACCCAAAATCATAATTCAAGTTAATTTGTTAATAAATCTACAAATAATATGCTGTTGTTAAATGAAAATAAAATTAAAATCTATAACATGAGATACGATAATGTACACGAGCCTGATATAGATACATATACCAATTTCAAGATTGCGCAACGGCCACCATTTTCTCTTGATAAATTAAATATATAGTATGATTTACAAGGCCCATCAATTTTGATAACGATGCAGCCTTTGTATCTAGAAGAGCAGCTTGTTCTTGCGTTCCAGTAAAACGGACTACGCCAGCTGGGCGATCTGTACGCGCGCTGATTACTCCAGTCTCTACCAAATTGCAAAGACATGCTTCTGTTTCTTCAGTCGGAAGATTTAGTAACTCAGCCATGCGAGTTAATGCAATCTTGGTGTAATATTTGGCCATAATTCTTATGTTCTAAAAAAATGTTTCTTTATATATCTACATTCTGTGCATGATATTATTAAAGTAAGACTATCGTCAAATAAATATTTTACTATTTTATATTTTTCAACTAAATTTTGAATATTGACAATTTTGTATGATATAATTTAATACATATATACTTTTCATTATCATTTAAACACGTTCTGAATAATATATAAACTTACATGTTCTACAACACGGTTCCGCAAATCTGCCCACTGTTTGCATCCTTCTCGATTACACTTTCTTCGCTTTAGTCAGAATTTGCATCACTTGCAGCATAACATCGTCCACTAGCCGAGGATTGATTTCTCGAAGTTGGGCAGCAACGAGATTGCCAAATAAAGCCGCTTTGTCAGTCGGTTATGTTGATGGAGGAGGAGGAGGAGGAGGAGGAGGTACAAACGGCGGAATGTTAATTGCAGGTGAACGATTGAGAGCATCAACCAATTGATCAAAGGGTCCGTCTTCATCTATACTGAGACGACGCTTACCTACAACCATATTCACAGATCCTGTATTTCCTATCTATTAAAATTATATTCATAAGTCACACAAATAAAGGGTACTATGTAGTAGACTTGTTAGTTTACTCACGTGATCCACGACTGCTGCTATTACTGCCAATGCTGCCACTACAAAAGATGTCTTCACTATCATTGGATTCTTCACATTGGTTTTCCAGACCTTCGGACGCCGGAATATTGGTTGCAGTCCTGTAACATACAGTTTTGCATTAAATTTGCATGCAATAAATAAAAATAAAAATGTACTAGTGCATTGAGACACGTTTATACGCTCGTAAATTCATACATACGATACTGCATATCGTTGATAAACTGTATCCACTCAGCGTGCACCCAGCTGCTTCTTCGTGTTCCCGCTGAGCCACTCGGTTGGTGCTGCTTATTTTTATGGATTCTGTTGGCATCGCACAGAGATTTCCATTTTTTTTTATACTTGCAATGTCCATCGTGGGTAATAGAAGAAATAAAAATATGTTTATAGCACACTAATAAATTTTATTCCAGTTAAGTTATAAACGTAGAATATTACAGTTCATTGCTGCAATTATTTCTTCCCATAGTTTGTTTCTGGTTTTCAGAGCTCGTTCTGCGAAAGGACGACGACAATCGTATAGCGGAGGACGCTTGCGAACTTCTTCGATAAGCTGTTCCTTTTCTTGAATTTTTTTGCTTCGCCAATTGCCTTCAGCATCTTGGTTTAGGATTTGGGTGGTCTCCTCCCTCGGCTCCACCACCATCGCCTCCGTACCGTTCACCAAACTTTTACGAATAATTTGTCCGTCATCTGCACATTACAATATCCACTAATGCTACTGACAAAATATGTATAATAAAAAAAAGGCATTAATACTCACCGTTTTAAGGATATGAAATATGTAAATCGTTATTTATATAAACATGACTAAATCCCTCAAAGCAAGGATGCAGATCTACTTCATTTTTATGAATGACATTTTCACATATGTCACAGGTGTACAATAGAGTTTCCTACAATATAACAAATACAAATTAACACAATATAACAAATAAATTTATATTACTTAAATAAATAAGAAATAAAAAGCAACCTAACCTATAAGTATGCTTAGTACTGTATAATATATAGATACTAACTTCGTTTGTATTTTCTGGCGATGTAAAATTATTCGTCCCTTCAGAGCCATACTTATAATTATTTAACTTCTTTCTTATAACTATTTAACTTCGTTCTTTCTGTGTCACCACGTGTACTTATTTCTCTCTGTGTCACCACATGTTTTCGGCGTTCGGCGTTGCTTCGCTAAAAGTTCAACCGTGTTGAACTTTTTAGCTAAGCAACGCCGTAACGCCACCATGACAAAAATTGATGGAGTGGGGGGTAAAACGCTGGCTTTTCTTCGCTCCGTGAAATTGTACTCAAACTTGTCTAATCCGGGAGTCAGGGCTATTAAAAAATGAGAATATTGAAGTTCACGGCGCAAAGCTGGAATTTTTTTTAATCGATTTTTTGCCGAACCTGGCAGTCGAATTGCAGCAAAAAAATTCCGCCGTTAAAGCACTCACTCTAGTACCTTCACACCAAATTTCAAGTAAAAATATGAAATAATTTAGTTGTAATCATTAATTATGTAAAAGTCAATTATCTCGGCTTTTATTGGTCGTATCGGGACGTTTTTTTTTTAAATTCATAATTTTTTAAGCGCAAACCAATGGTGCTATTTGCATTACTGTACGCCAATAAATAACGCCGATATTTAATATGCGAAATTTAAATTGTTTAAAATAATAGTTAAATTATAGAAAAAAATGTTTTTATTTTAAATTCATAAAGTAGACATCGTTACCTTTCATTTCCGATAAAGTGCATCAAAATAAGTTTACCCGTTCAGACGTGAGAGCCAAACGTCCAATTTGCATAAATAATTTGTTAATAGGCAGCCATATAAAAATTGGAGGCGAGCCTTGTGCACACTTGTTCAGCATACTGAAAGGTATCATTGAGTGAATGTCCGCTTAAATATGATAATTTTTAACCCAGTTTTCGGGAACCTGTAAAAATGGCCCTTTTTTCGCGTATTTTTTGCAATTTTGAGATTAAAAAATTTTTTTAAGGTTTATTCTTATAGGAAATTTTCTTCCGAACAATTTTCCTTTCTTCAAGTTTTGTCGTTTGACCAACACAGAAGGAGTTATTTAAAGAAAACTATACAGAAACGCGTTTTTAAATATATTTTGCAATAAAAAAAGGCGAAGCAGGCCGAGTTGATTCTAGAGACTTTACACGCTTGTTACGGGATATCATAAGAATCGATTAAAAAAAATTCCAGCTTTGCGCCGTGCACTTCAATATCTAATCCCCTGACTCCCGGATTAGTCATTCTGCATCCGTATTTGCATTACTAAAATAAACTTTTGATGGATCTTTTTTTGTACGCGTTAAATCTTATTTCTACTTGCACGATATTATTCCTACATGTTTTCCCAAGAGAAAATGATAAACATTATGTATGTATAAACTGCAGAGTTTTTGTTTTAAGCAAATATTGTCGTCAGCCCGCGAAAAACGATTGTATTAAAACCGTATTAAAAGCTTATATGAATTTAATAAGAATCTTATTAGAATCGAATATGCAAATTAATTATAATTTAAATATGTCATATTTAAATCAAATTAAAGTACCCCAATCTTATTTAATCTATATATGGATTAAACTGGACCTTGCTTTGTTAAAATATGCAAAATCAGCCGCACAGACCTAAGGAAATGCAGAGTTAATATGGTTTTAATTTGTCAAATGTGGATTAAATATGGTAATAAATTCAAAATTAATTTGTCAAATATAATCTTATAAGTCAAATATAATCATATAAGTCAAATTTGTCATATAAGTCAAATATAATCATATAAGTCAAATTTGTCATATATAAGTGTTATTTGATATTATTAGAATTTTATATAATTTTGTTTTAAATTTAAAATTATACCAATTTAAATTTGAACAAGATTATATAAAACTTTAATTTTTAAGCGTGCTACTTTATTATAAGAGTGGACTTCACGATATAACTGATACAAAAATTGTGTCGTTCCGAGACAATGTCGTGTCTTCTTGATACCGTTATCTTATAACACTCTTTGTCAAATTTTAATTACGAGAAACAGATCACATCGAATGCCATCTATCGGATACTTTGAGATGCACAATATTCTGATCTGATCATATATAATCTTATATGACTATATTATTTTTTTTTTAATTTGAATAAAAAAATTTTACATGTTAAGTTCGACAAATAAAGAAACAAATTTTACTGCAAATATTATTTAAACATTATTTAAACAAAATTACGTTTTAATAAGAATCAAATTAAAACCAAAGGGCCTAGCGGAATAAGCATGTGAAATCGGCCTTTGATCATACAGAGCTGACATTAATGTCACAAGTTAGTACCAATATGATAAAACTTTCCACCAAACATTATTTTAAAAAATCCACTTTTTTAGAAGTTATGCAGGGAGAAAGTAAAATAAAGAAATGTATTTTTCTCGAAAACCACTTGACCGATCTTGATGAAAAAAAATATATGTTATGTAGACTAATAAAACTAATTAACAACAAAAATGTCCAAAATGTTTGCCAGAAAAAAGACAAAAAAAATATTTGAAATTTTAAATAATTTTTTTTAGGGTGATATTTTTGAGGTACCTCTTTGAAATTTTTACGAAAATTTTTCTTAAAGTGTCCACTATAACATATATTTTTTTCAATTTTTTTTAAATGGTGGAACATAGTTAAAAATACGAAAATCGTAAGCGTCGCGTCACTCCGGCGCACAGTGCAGTGCCATTCCGCGTTGCGGGTGTTCGATGTAACTTTACTAGCACATATGTACGTCTGCAATTAGCCTATAATATGTATACTTTTTAATTTTTATAGTTTCCGGAGTTTACCACGTGGAGGTTGCAGTACGGTTTTAAACTCCTTATTGGGGTGCTTTTTTAACGTGTGTCCCCTCGCTTTTCACTACGTTTCCGTAAAATCAGGGTGCTTTTTTAACGTGAGTCCCCTCGCCTTTCACTACGTTTCCGTAAAATCAGGGTGCTTTTTTAACGTGAGTCCCTTCGCCTCTCACTACGTATCCGTAAAATCGGGGTGCTTTTTTAACGTGAGTCCCTTTGCCTCTCACTACGTTTCCGTAAAATCGGGGTGCTTTTTGAATGTAAGACCCCTCGTCTCTCATTACACCCTACACCTACGATTTATTTAATCTTCTTCACTATCACACTGTCTATTACTGGAATATTATTTGTTTTCTTAAACAGATCGCTCAGTATTTCTGCTGGTTTCAAAATTTTCGCTAAATATCTTGCATGAAATAGATAATATATAATTGCAGCAATATGACAGCAGCATCCAATTGTTCGTAGCCCATTAGCGATCTGTTTAAGGGGACTCACGTTAAAAAAGCACCCTGATTTTACGGAAACGTAGTGAAAGGCGAGGGGACTCGCGTTAAAAAAGCACCCCAATAAGGAGTTTAAAACCGTACTGCAACCTCCACGTGGTAAACTCTGGAAACTATAAAAATTAAAAAGTATACATATTATAGGCTAATTGCAGACGTACATATGTGCTAGTAAAGTTACATCAAACACCCGCAACGTGGAATGGCACTGCACTGTGCGCCGGAGTGACGCGACGCTTACGATTTTCGTATTTTTAACTATGTTCCACCATTTAAAAAAAATTGAAAAAATATATGTTATAGTGGACACTTTAAGAAAAATTTTCGTAAAAATTTCAAAGGGGTACCTCGAAAATATCACCCTAAAAAAAATATATTTAAAAATTCAAATTTTTTTTTTTGGTCTTTTTTTGGCAAACGTTTTGGACATTTTTTTGTTAATTAGTTTTATTAGTCTACATAACATATTTTTTTCATCAAGATCGGTCAAGTGGTTTTCGAGAAAAATATATTTCTTTATTTTACTTTCTCCCTGTATAACTTCTAAAAAAATGAATTTTTTTAAATAATATTTGGTGGAAAGTTTTATCATATTGGTACTAACTTGTGACATTAATGTCAGCTCCGTATGATCAACGGCCGATTTCACATGCTTACTCCGCTAGGCCCTTTGGGTTAAAGCCGCAATTGAATCGAGTAAAAGTCGCATACAGAACACATTAACTTTTTAATAAAGTCTTATATATAAATATTCTGCATCATGTATGGTTCTGGATCATATATAATCCACATAAGTTATCTTATTAAATACAAATTAAAACCATATTTGATTCGAAGTGTTATATGATCCACATAAGTGATCTAATTAAATTTTAATTAAAGCCCTATTTTATTGTGGATCATATTTAATCTACATAACTGATTTGAATAAGTGCAAATTAAAACTGTATATTTAAACAAATATAATTTTAATATAAATTCTGGATTTAATTTGAATTTTACCCAAATTAAATATGATTTAATATGATTTTAGTTAGATTCATATTAGATCGTTTTTCGCGGGAGGTGACAGCTGTATGTGCCCAAATAAGTAATATTTTTAATTTTTTGTGCAGACTTTAATTTTGTAAAAGATTTTTGCAATTCTATAAAGCCAATTAAAAGATCCATTTAAAAACGATAATGTCGGTAAATCATACGGTTGCAGGATCCTCTTAAGCCCGGTCTACAATGAGTTGTATCGTAAGTCGTAAGTCATAAGTGAATCGACCAATCAACGTAGAGTGTTGGTAAGATGACAATCGCGTACAGCCATCTTGGCACACCGCCGTTACTATATTCGCGTCCGCGAAACCCCGCGATCTCTGTATCCCGCTATTACCACACCCACGTCCGCAAACGCCGCGATTTTTTGTATATATCTGCGATCTTCACGCCTTCGAGCTCCGCGATCTCTGTATCCCGCCGTTGCCACCTCCGCGTCCGTGAACGCCGCGATCTTTGTATATATCCACGACACTTCCGCCTTCAACACCGCGATCTCTGTACATAGCTCCGCTACGCTATTCGCTTCGATCTCCGCGATCGCACGTATGTATTTGCACTTAATTGAATAAATCTTGTTACGTTTTCTATTTTAACCGAGTCTTGTGTCTTCCTTCGCGCCTACTCCGAACCCTGACCAGCCGCGAGCTAGATCCGCGCTTCGGAAGCTAGGTTGTTTTAGTTATATGATAACTTATAAAATCACATGGCAGGTTAAACGTAAACCAATTAACTTAGTGAACAAAACTGCATAGCCGCATAGCTTCGTTAACTAACACTTCTTCCAATCAAAATACAATAAAAAAAATTACAAATATACATATACCTACATTTTAGGCATCAAAATGTAGATACTCATTAATTCTCCTCCCATGCAGTTTTGTTAACTAAACACCCTTCAATCAAAATATAATAAAAAACTACAAATTGTGACATGACATTGTCGCATTCACCGCCCAGACGGTAGCTCGGCCGAGGGGAAGGTCGGGGATGGCGCCTCGACTCGAGTAGGGGAGGGCTAATTGCGTTAACGAATTATTTTTTCTAGTTAGATTTTGTAGGAATGACAGGTGGTGCCGGAGCATGAGATCGACGACGAGATATGTAACGACGTGTGTCGCAACGAGGCAAGGAGAGTCGCTTAGGGGACGCTGGAGTGAGCGGTTGACCGGCGAGCGGGTCACGCGGGCCCACCGTCGCCAAAGCGCATAGATGGTCTCGCACAGCACATCCCTGGCCCCGTTGCAGCATAAGAGAGGGGTACGTCACCGCTACCGCGGAGCGAGTGGACGCCCCGGACGCCTTACCCCGGCGGCACTTAGGGCGCCGAGCAGGATAGCCAGAGTCTGGCCAGCCGGGCTAACACTGAGATGAGCCCGTACACCATGACAGCCAATTGAAATTGCCGCGGGCAGGCAGCGGATGCGAGCGGCGCCGCGAGCAGGGCGGCACGCGCGACAGATTTACGGGGCGAAAAACCGCGAGTTTGAAGGCGCATGCGCGGGTGCCAGCGTGGTCCCGCCGGGCCGGCCGCTCATTACTTTATTGTCGAACCAGCCGCAGCCGAGGAGTCATCCCCGAAAAAAGTGTCCCGACGCCGCCAAGCAGCAGCGAGCAGCTAATTTGTAAGATCTCCACTCCGGTGCCACCGCGGTAATTAAGGCTCGATCTCGGCCAAGGCCCAATCTTGGTAATCGCACATACCGATTAGATTACCGTATAGATTGGTCAGTGTGGGGTAGATTATGGTTAGGATATCAGGGTAGGTACGTCGATTCCCACAATAACGAATCTTTTCATATAGGTAAAATCTCACTATATTTTATCATGCTCTATGTACAAGTAATAAACCTCTTCAATGTGTATGAGTACGTGGTCGTGTGTGTAAGTGTAAGTTATTGTTGTGTAATGCAATATTCTCATTACTCTTCTTGGAAAAGTTGTTTAACGAAACTCTTCTTCTTAGGGGAACTCTTTCGTGGTATCACCAGGTTTCGTCCGGGAGTCCTTGGCTTGCCTCTTGGTGTGGACGGAACGGGACTCAGTCGGGAACGTGGAAGACGTAGTTGAGAAGGAGTTTTAAATACGTAGTCCGTCTGCGTGGCCACAGAGTTTCCCCGATCGTGTGGAATTGGAAGATGTCGGATTCGTGGAACTGGGATTAGTAGATCAATCGATATGAGTTTCCAAGGTAGAAGGGTCTCTATCTTAAAGATAGGAAGTTGGTCCTTCGCCTGGACCTCTATTGGGATAAGTTTTCAAGGTAGGAAAGTCTCTTCCTTCTGATCCTTCGTTGAGATCTCAAGAACTGGAGTTGGAGCTGGAGTCGGACTGGAAGTAGACGGCGCCTTGTTTACGACTGATTCCAGTGCTGCCGGATGGGCTGGGTCGGAATGGCCCCAGTGTGCAATCGGCGTAAACTTCTACTTCGTCTTGGTCTTCGGGATGCACTTCCACGGTAGAGTATTTACCATGGAGGTCAGGACAGGTCGATCCTTCGTCTTGGTCTTCGGAACAGGAAGTGGAGGAACCCGGACACTTCGTGCCGCGCGCCCGTTGTACTATCTGTGCCGCGTACGTACGGTCGTACGCTCGTGTGTTCGTGGCGGACAGCTGACCGCCACAGTCAGATTACTGTGTGAATGCCGGTTAGGTTACCTTGGCATTTTGATAGAACGTGTGGTCGTAGGGCGGCCGAGATAGAGTTCAGAAAGTATTAGAAAGCCCTCCTCGGGAACTCAGATGCGGCCGACAGTCAATTCGCGTCTAATGTATCGTGTTGCGTGCTTGTGACCAGAGGCGTGCCGCGAACGGTGCGTATTACAAGAAAAGTGCACGCACTTGTGTGCTTTATGCACGCACGAAATGCACTGTTTCTCGTCACCTCTGATTTTTGTCATCTCTGAACAGTACACTTAACGTCATTAATGCCTGGTCCACTAAAATTGATGCATTTTGGAACGCATTCAAAACGCGTGCAACGTTCTAGCTATTCGTGCACCGTGACTGATCGAGAAACGGCAACGCTGTCCCCAGCTGTCTTTTGGCGCACATATTTTGACACAACGACGACGTAAGTTTGAAATAAATATACAAAGTGACAAGATATATTTTTAATTTATTTCAATTATATATATATATATATATATATATATATATAATACTGTTTGTGCTTTTTTGCAGAATGCAGGAAATACAGATTCCAAATATATTGGTAAGTCTATCAGTGCAAATAATACTGTCGCTGACACAATATTATTTATGAATGAATGAATGAACGAATGAATGAATTAAATTATTAATTAATTAAAAATTTATTCATTCATTTATTCAAAAATCATATCAGTTTACAGTTTGCTTGCTCGGAAGCTGAGTTCATATCGTGACTTATTCATTAATTTAATAATTTATTTATTAATAATTAATTAAAAATTAATTAATTAATTAATGTTCCAACGATAGCTGTGTTTCAAGTGCGACAAATAATCGGTGCGCAGTTAAACAAGTTGGAAAAAATATATATGTATATATATTTACGTATGGCTTTGATTCTAATTTGATTAATTAATTAATTAATTAATTTACTCAAAAATCATATCAGTTTACAGATCGCTTATTCGGGAGCTGAGTTCATAACGTGATTTATTTATTAATTCAATAATTTATTTATTTATTCTATCATTAAATTATTAATACATAAATATTAATTAATATTTAATGATAAAATAAATAAATGAATTATTGAATTAATAAATAAATCACGTTATGAACTCAGCTCCGAAACAAGCAATCTGTAAACTGACAGGAGCTTTTTCTATCGAATGGGAGCTGATGCGGCATTAGATGTGACAGAGACTGATTTTGTTTTAGAAGCTACCAAAGAGTTCCTTGAGCGTTATAAAGCCAGTAAAGAAGGCAGGATAAAGCAGTTACCAATATTGTCCTCTTAAGACGTGTCCATCAGGTTAGAGTCCTATATTAGTAAAGAAACGCAAATTTGTTCCTCCTTCTGATTGGTCGTTTATAGACCAATAGACATCAGGGCGTACGATCACAAAATGGCAGCGGCGGCAGAGTGGGAATGCCTGCATTATACAACTGACAGTGTTGACTAAAGTTTATAAATGCATATATATTATTATTTCTTGTGATCAAGGTAAGTAGAAATATCTTTTCTGTGTTGTTAAATAACTGCAGAGGACTTTACTGACATTGTGGGTTGCTTATTTGTGCCCTGCACCATATATGCAGCGTAAACTTTTCATTCTGTCGGATTCTCATTATAATTCGTTTATTTGATCTATTTCCAGATGAGGCACTGTTCAGTTAGTGGCTGTAATGTAAAGGAAAAGCAAGGCCTTATATTGTTTCAATTTCCGAAAGAATCAAAAAGGCGTGCAAAATGGATTTCATTAGTAAACCGTCCAAATTGGCAACCTTATACAAATAGCACAGTTTGCGAAGTATGCATCACTATGTGTTTCTACTGCTGTTAATAAATTTTCTGTTAATAAATTAATCGTACCCCTTTTTAATGTTTAGATGCATTTTGGCTTAGACCAGTGGGAGCAGAGGAGGGTCGATGGTTCAAGAAAGTTGTGATGCTCGGCTATTCCATCATTACTATCTTCAGGAGAAAATTCTTTGTCTGCCTTTAATAATTTTTCTTTTAATGATCATAACTACTGTCACCTGCCCAGTGCTCCACCAGCCATTCCCCATCCTCCGATACTCCTCCCTCAATCACGAAGTATCTTGAAAGATGTTTCTAACATAAATTTGGATAACACTCCTATCCGCCCAGCAATTTTTGTCACCTCTGTCAATTTAACCAAGAAAATATCTACATCGGAAACACAGTCGTCAGCATCCTCACCAGTTGCAGATATCACGGAAGAACAGTCGTCGACATCCTCACCAGTTGTAAATACCACAGAAGAACAGTCGTTAACATCCTCATCAGTTGCAAATATCACGGAAGAACAGTCGTCAATATCCTCACCAGCTGTAAATACCACAGAAGAACAGTCGTTAACATCCTCATCAGTTGCAAATATCACGGAAGAACAGTCATCAACATCCTCACCAGTTACAGATACCACGGAAGAAGAATCTGTGGAAGCTTTGAAGCGGCGATTAGAATTAAAAGAAAAAAAATTAACCGAACTCCAGACGAAACATGTTTTCATGCAAAAGATGGCAGATAGAGTTTTTAAGAATTACTGCAGTATTAAGAGGCAACATACAAAAATGAAAATAGATCTTAAAAGACTTCAAGATTTCCATCATCGCAGCCATGAATTATTAACCGGCAGATTGCGCCAAGACCAATTGAAGGCTATATGTGCAAAAACTACAAAAGGAAGAAAGTGGAGCACTCCAACTATTACTGACGGACTAATATACAAAATGAAATGGGGCACGCAAGGCTACTCAGATTTCGTCAGAAAGTTTCCAATTTTTCCTTCAGTCAGAAAACTTCAGCAAGCTGTTGAACACATGAAGTTTGAGTCAGGCATTCTGGAAGAAGTATTTGATGTAGTTAAGTGTCAAGTTCCATATATGGCACTTTGTGAGAGGCATTGCATGGTAGCATTTGATGAAATGGCTATTAAGCCCGGTGAAATGTATTACTCTTCCAGTAAATGGATCATTGGCTTATGTACGTTTCCTAAGCACACTGGCCTGGCAAAGAAAGCATTAATCATTGCATTAGCAGGAATCACCACTCGGTGGAAGTATGCCGTGGCATATTATTTCACAAACAAGATTGATTCCGAATCAAATCAAACAGACTGTAATGTTACAGGAAATGCATTAAAAGACATCATCAATAAGGTTATTGTAAGAGCTGAGAATATTGGCCTGAAAGTTGCCTCTGTGACTTCAGACATGGGGCCTGACAATCTATCTTTGTGGAGGGCTTGGAATGTTGGACGCTATGAAAACGGTAAAGAGATGCACCGTCCCTCACCCAGCACGACCACAAGACAAATTATGCATCATGCCTGATCCTGTGCATTTATTCAAAAACATCCGTTCCATGTTGGAGAGTCAGAAAGTGATTTGTTTGCCTCAATCAGTTGTGCATTCTCAAGGCCTCAGCTATCCTATTGTGGAAGTTAAACACTTAGAAGAACTAATACGTCATGAAAACAAGTTTGAATTTAATATTGCAAACAAATTAAAAGAGTCTAGTCTTCACGCGAAGAGTAATCACTTTTCCACAATGAAAGTTTCCACAGCAAGGTCTGTCATTTGTCAAAGAACGGTAATTGGCCTCAAGATGTATGCTAAGACCACAGGAGATACAAAAATTCTCACTACAGCTTTCTTCATTTCTCTTGTAGATCATTGGTTTGCTCTTGTCACCAACAGAGGTCAGAAGTTAGCTCTCAGTAAGAAAAATGAAGATGCATACAACAAAGCCATTGAGCATCTTAAATTCACAGCTTATGTATTCCAACATATGAAGATTGGTACAAAAGGTCACTGGAAACCAGTCCAGACAGGACTACTCATGGCAGTTGATTGTCTAATATTGCTGCAGAATTATTTTTTGAATGAAGTTGGTTTTTCTTTTTTATTACTTGGCCGCTTCACTCAAGATTGTCTCGAAAACCTGTTTTCTCTTCTGCGCTTCAAACAGCCTGTTCCTTACGCTCTCCATCTAAAACAAAATTTGAAAATGATTACCTTGTCACAGCTGTGCATCAATACCAAGAAAAACACCAACTACGATAATGATGTTGATGACACTGTAGGTGAAAAAATTGAACAAGATTTCTTGGAGTTTTCTAAAGCTGTAGCAATCTCACGACAACAACAAGAAGACTTGAATGCATTCTTCGAAACATGTGCTATTAAAGTCCCACAGGTGACTGATGACCAGATGCATAGCATTGATGAATGGGAGTGGTCAATAATATATGACATAGCTGGATCAATTGTGTATAGTGTGAAGTGCACAAACATGACAGTCTGCGATAACTGTTTCAAAAGTGTTCTTTGGAAAGGTGAAGGGCATCACCCTTATTCCATTATTGTTCAAATGAGGAGTTACAAAGAGGGGAGCCTTCTGTACGTGTCACATCCTTGTTTCAAAGCAATCTTGAAGAGTGAAATTACTTTCCGCAATCTGATAGACACACTTACTGAAGCCAAAAATATGAACATTGTAGACTTCTTAGTAAAAGAGCTACAGTATGTCTGGGAAGGAGCAGATGTACCTCTCTGCCATGATATCACTACTAAAATCCTGAAGAGGTTTATCACAATGCGACTGAAAATGTATGGATTGAAAACAAGAAAAAAACGTACTGAAATGAACTTTGAACGCGTTTATAGCAGTAAGACTGCGGCCAGGTTTGCTATCGTTCGCTGATTCGGTCTCTTACCTGTGCAAAATTTATGACTGACTGTTTATTTCATGATCTCTCTCTCACAATACACACACACACACACACACACACACACATACACACATATTATATATAATATATAAAATATAAAATATAAAAATATAAAAATATAAAAATATAAAACATATTATATATAATATGTAGTATTGTGAGATTATGAAATAAACAGTCAGTCATAAATTTTATCTCTATATAAAATATATATAATATGTACCAATGCTCACACATATGCAGAGTACTATATTATTTGTGTTATGCTCTCTGGCAGGGTATTTATTTTTACATATTTCAAGACTGACAAACCGTTACCACTAATGTAAATTTACATAAAATAAAGAATATATTGTGAAAATAATAATTTATTTCAAAATTAGAACAATTATACAATTTTATATATATAGTGATTTTCATTAATATTCGGACATTTTATAAAAAATATATTTTTGCATAAATTACATTTACATATAAATTAAATTACTATAACTTCAATAGTTCAATATTTTGTAGGGTATCATTTTGTGCTTCAACTTACTAAAAAAAAACATTTCTTAAATAAATATACCGATTAATTTTTTTCAAGTATTATGATGTCCGAATATTAATGCGAGGCACTGTATTATTAAATTATAAATTATAAATATACAATTAGTCCGTTTATAATTACGTTATAGACAGAACGAGCCCAAAACACTAAGACTCTTTAAAACTCTTTTATAGCTCAAAACCTTTAGCAAGCGCTTGCCAACGTACAGCTCCTGTTTCATTAGGTGTATGTCACAAACCATTTTCTCAAAAGTAGCAAAGTCACTGTTATACTCCTGCTCTTGAAGATTTTTTAATTTTTCTTCCACTATTCTGGTCTGGAACTTGAGATACTGTATTTCATCCGCCTTAGACGATGGAGCAGAAATGAGATTTAAATTGGAGCTCTGCAGAAAGATCAAGGTTAAGTAACAGTACTAGGGTCGACGGATATTTGTAATTTATTTGAGATAAAAAAACTGAATTTACCTCACACATATTCAGAAATGGACCAGCAGGTTCGCTGATATGACAGTGAAACAACTTGCTCTTTCTCCCTGCACAAAAGAAAATTATTGAAAAGCGTAAAACTTGGTAGGAGCCTAACCTCGAACGAGCAACAAGTCTCTCTATATTCGAAAATGTCACGTTCGATGCATTTCATTATTTCATTTCTTAAATAAAAATTGATGTAATGTCGATACAGGTATTGAACTGCAACGAAGAATAAATACTTACTTTAGTAAACAGCACTGATTGCGCTGGCTAGATAGTGACGGCAGCAAGGTGGGGGTACGATCACAAGATGGCGACGGCAGCAAAGTGGGGGTAAAGTTTGCGTCTCTCTACTAATATAGGACTCTACATCAAGTAAGTCGCAAGACAAACACTTGTTTATAAAAATGAATGCTGGTCTCTCTCAATTCATTTATTATAATATTTTTTATTTATAATATACTTCTTTATTTTTAATATTCTTTTATGATTGATTTTGTTTCAGAAGCTGCCAAAGGATTTGCAGAATCAAAAATATAAGGAACAAAAAGTCGATATTAGCGATTAGGAAAATGAATTACATAACGAATAAGTAACATTTACTTCGCCAGTCAATAATTAACACAATTGAGAATTTAATTTATTATGCCGGCAATGATTATAATCGTGGTAACGATTATAATCGTCGTGACAAATTGTCACCGAGTTTCGACCAAGGATTCTGAAGTTGATGTAATTTTTAATGCTTATAATATAAGTATTTTAATTAAATAATTAAATTTATTGCGAAAAATATTATCTCAGGCAAGGCAATATTTTTCGTAATAAATTTAATTATTTAATCAAGATGCTTATATTGCAAGCATCTAAAATTACATCAACTTTAGAATGACCAGAAGCCCTATTAATCCTTGGTCAAAACTCGGTGACGATTTGTCAGGACGATTATAATCATTGCCGGCATAATAAATCAAATTCTCAATTGTGTTAATTATTGACTGGCGAAGTAAATGTTACTTATTTGATATATAATTTATTTTCCTAATCGCTAATATCTGTTTTGTGTTCCTTATATTTTTGATTCTGCAAATCCTTTGGCAGCTTCTGAAACAAAATCAATCATAGAAGAATATTAAAAATAAAAAGAAGTAAGTATATTATAAATAAAGAATATTATAATAAATGAATTGAGAGAGACCAGCGTTCATTTTCATAAACAAGTATTTGTCTTGCGACTTACCTGATGGACACGTCTTAAGGGACAATATTGATAACTGCTTTTTCCTGCCTTCTTTACTGGCTTTATAACGCTCGAGGAACTCTTTGGCAGCTTCTGAAACAAAATCAGTCTCTGTCACATCTAATGCCGCATCAACTCTCATTCGATAGAAAAAGCTCCTGTCAGTTTACAGATTGCTTGTTTCGGAGCTGAGTTCATAACGTGATTTATTTATTAATTCAATAATTTATTTATTTATTTTATTATTAAATATTAATTAATTTATGTATTAATCATTTAATGATAGAATAAATAAATAAATTATTGAATTAATAAATAAATCACGTTATGAACTCAGCTCCCGAATAAGCGATCTGTAAACTGATATGATTTTTGAATAAATAAATTAATTAATTAATTAATCAAATTAGAATCAAAGCCATACGTAAATATATATATATATATATATATATATATATATATATATTTTTTTTTTTCCAACATGTTTAACTGCGCACCGATTATTTGTTGCACTTGAAACACAGCTATCGTTGGATCATTAATTAATTAATTTTTAATTAATTATTAGTAAATAAATTATTAAATTAATAAATAAATCACGTTATGAACTTAGCTTCCGAGCAAGCAAACTGTAAACTGATATGATTTTTTAATAAATGAATGAATAAATGAATTTTTAATTAATAAATAATTTATTTCATTTATTCGTTCATTCATTCATTCATTCATTCGTTCATAAATAATATTGTGTCAGCGACAGTATTATTTGCACTGATAGACTTACCAATATATTTGGAATCTGTATTTCCTGCATTCTGCAAAAGCACAAACACACAGTATTATATAATTGAAATAAATTAAAAATATATCTTGTCACTTTGTATATTTATTTCAAACTTACGTCGTCGTTGTGTCAAAATATGTGCGCCAAAAGACAGCTGGGGACAGCGTTGCCGTTTCTCGATCAGTCACGGGGCACGAATAGTTAGAACGTTGCACGCGTTTTGAATGCGTTCCAAAATGCATCAACTTTAGTGGACCAGGCATTAATGACGTTGAGTGTACATATTATCTAAGTCCTCGTCGGAATCCGACAATCCGACCACTGCTGCTTCTTTGACTTTGATTTTTGCCCTTTAATTTTTGAAGCTTTCATGATATCGTACGGCCACATCATCCAAGTGTGCTATTTCATCATTATTCTACTTCAGCCAGTCATTCAACGTAGTTCTCGTGACTCCAAATTGTTTTGCGGCTACTTTTGTCTTAATTTTATCTTTTTGATTATTTTCCTTTTTTTACCGCAAGAACTGCCTTCCTGAGTTATTCCTTGTCGACGGGATCGTTTTGTGGTGGTACGTGCGTACCATTTTCTTGCAATTGAGAAATACAATGACGCATTTACAACAAAAAATAGAGTAAAACCACCGGGATAAAGTCGTCATAGTGACGAGTTTGCCCCGGTGGCTTGGTGACGACTTTGCCCCGGACACATATTTTAAGTTTGATCGCTCATATTAGAAACCAATGAAAATAAAAAAAACTTTATTGGATTCGTGTTCAGCATGCATTACTCTTCAGAATCACTTATCTCGAGATTTGGAGAGAAAATAATATTTAAAATAATAAAAATTTTCGACGCGCAAAAATTTCACTTTGGACCTCCAAAAACACGTTTGCCTTAATAAAAATCATGGCACATAATCTCACTAAATTCAGTTCGTTACATGGGCACCATAAGTAGAGTTTACTATATTAATGACGAGTTTACACAACATACAGATTTCGAGATAACTGTAGTAACGACTTCGCCCCGGTCTCCTTTACTTGGCGCCTTTTTTTACCTTTTTTGAAAAAGGTAATTTTGTTTTGATACATTAATACATAGAATAATAAAATGAATTGATCTGTTGTAAAAAAAATTTTTTTAATTTGATTGCATGTTGTAGACGCATTCAATTTTACAAAATTGCAAATGTAAAAATTAATATTATTATTCGATTCCTTTCATTACCTATTCTATGTATAAAAGTATCAAGTCATCGATGTATAAAAGTAAAGTCATCAAAAAGTGAATACTTTATGAGATATTTTATATTTTAAATTAAAAATATCATGACAAACTTAATATCTCAGGAAATTCTTAAAGAAAAAGTGTTTATTGTTTCAAAAACGTCTCAACAAGGGCTATAAAAATATGCAATAAAAAATATATAGAGAATTTGATTCAAAAAGTTCAGTGATTCTGATTTGACGACTCCACCTAAGGTCAAATACAATCAGTAAATGGATCTTTTTAAACCCTACAACTTATTTTATCTAAAACATTTTTTTGCAGAACTGATATTTTTCGAGATATTTCGGAACCCCGATATTTTTTCCTTACTCTGTATATACATTGTTCGAGAGCACAGAGCACGCGGTAGCGCGAGTGATAGCGCGAGAAGGACAACACGAGGAGACACAGTTCAATAAGTTTATGAGAATGAGTACAATAAAATAAGTATATTACAAAATATATATACAGAATGTACAGAGTTCCTTTACTTTTAGCAAAGCAAGAAGCCGTGAACGCGCGCACTGAATTGAGCACGGCGTGCTAGAAGCAGTAAAGCGGATTCGCTAAGCGAGATAGCGGAATTTCGTGTTCTAAGCGAAAGTATTCGAAGTGGTGTGCAAAGCGGTTTTAACTAGCGGGTGAACTTCGACAAAAAGAGGGCCCTCGGTACAGCGGCGAATCTTTTATTAACCCTTCGCTGGTAACGTCTTTTCCGGACCTGTAACTAGTAACGTCGGGTCACTCGTGTCCGACGCCTAAAAAATACTTTAAAGTGTTCTAAAAAAATCTGAAAAAATTTATGTTACCTTATTAACTATTCTACTTTAAGGATCCATCGCTATATTGCCGATTTTTTTATTTGTTTAAGCAATATATTTATATAAACAAATATAAACGTAAAAAATGGTCCATTTTTTTTTCAAAAAATCGTAACTGTGGCAACAATTAATATATTTAAAAAAAAAAAAAATTAAAATTTAAGAATAGTACTTAAAAAAAAAATATTAGAAGTATGTATAAATAAATGGGATGCTTAAGTTTTGAGCATCAAAATCACGTTTTTTGAAAGTACGTAAATAGGTACAAATTACAGTAAAATACACATTTTATTCATTTTTAATTAATTTTATTCATGAAAATGTAATCAATCACAATTATTTATTACAAAATTATAAAAAAGTGCAAAAATATGAAAAAATTATAGTAATATCGAGGCTAAATTATTGTGCACAGATTGATATTTATAGATAACTAAGATTAATCTATCAATTCTCAATAAAAGAACATGAATTTTTAGTAAAAAAAACATCTAAATTAAAATAAACATTTTACTCACCTGCTATTTTTAATCAACGTAACTAGTAACGTCGGGTCACTCGTGCACTTTCAAAATTTCGTCTGGCTCTCACAACGGCTGTTTACGCACTAGACCGTCAGCGCTTGGGGAGCTAGTAGCTTAGTAGTATACAATTTTTTTCAGTATAGTTTGGTCCCCCCCCCTCCCTTCGAGCTACAGGGACAGTCACTTTCGCTAGGGCACGAGTGACCCGACGTACCAACGAAGGGTTAATTCCGAGTCGAGGCTCTCTCCGGACTAATAACCAATAAATTTAAACATCAAAGGTTGTTTAAGGACTCACAATCAGGTGCGTGATTGGTGGCCAAGGGCCGGCCGCGGGAAGATTCGCGCTTGACATGCACGGCGCTCAGATTTTGGAAGGTGATTGGCTATCGGCGGCCTACGTCATCGTACTAGCGACAATTTTCGTTTGGCGATCCGCAGAGATCGTTACTTGTTTTCGATAGCAATGTTTATGGCATAGATTTTTTGCTTGCTTGTGCGACCGGTTCGCCGTGACTTTGTTATTAATAATAATGTTAGCGAACTTTCCGGAATAAGAATACCGGAAAAATGCATGCCATAACTTGACTGTAATTTAAAGCGAAATTTTGATCGACTTATATTTTACTCAAGCGTGCGTGTTCGGACATGCGATTTTCGACGCGGATTATTACGATCTCAAACATCCCGCTCGCCTCGTCATATTTTGACGAAACGAGACGGTGCGCTCGATGGTGCGACCAGAGAGAAACCTGAGAGCGGCCATCCGGCTTCGGGGGACGTCTGTTCTAATCTGCCCTCTGAGAAAGTGGACGTCAACTACAGCGTTACGCTCGGTAACAATCAGAGAGGACTCGGGTAACGATACATGGGTTCGTATCCATGCTATGGTTCGTGTCCGAACTACTCAGATGGAGAGGATATGCTGGTCGCGCAAGCGAGAGCTGGCGTTAAAAAACTGCAAGAGTTTTATAATGGCTGATTTTTTCACATAACGTTATATTGCGGCAAGTCAGCACCCACTCGCAAAGTCAGGTACTGGGACACCTGGCGCCGGCGCGCTTTGAAATAGGTCAAATTATTAAGTGCGATAAAAGTGTTTTGTAATGGCTAAAATTTTGTGAGAAACTAATAAATAATATAAAAAACCGTTAGAAAGTGGTCAGACCGCACAGTTATGGGACGCAGCGAGTCAACACCTCGCATAAGTGGTCGCAATAATTAGGTCAGTAAAACTGTTTCGAAATAGCTGAAAATTTAGAAACTATTAAATTATTGCGTATAATAAAGGAAGAAAATGGTCAGATTTCAGTTTAATGGGACTGACGCAGTCAGCAGTCGTTTGAAGTGCGAAGATCAAGCGCGCGCGGCTGCTCCAAGCGCGTAGTGATTTGCTTATAATTAAATTCCATTTGTATATTTAATAAAATGATTGAAAGATTTTTAATTAAATCACGATTGAAATTGTTATTTTTTACGTTGTTTTCCTTTTCTGCTTTGAAAAGAACGGTTAGATGGTTTGAACAGAGTGTCGGTATTCGGCGTCAGTCTTAAGGCGAAAATAAACGACGCGTTGTCATGCTATACGAGCTTTATTTGTCATTATTTTGAGCCAGACTCGCCGAGTCACGCTTCGTTTATTTTTTCGCCTTAAAATACACAGTTAGATTAAGGTACACAGTACCAGAGTGATATACAAGTTTTGTGTGAGTAAAGAAAATATGATTCCTATCTGCGAAATTTGTTTAAAAAAAGACAAAAAAAATATACTATATATATATCTATATATATATATATATAGGAAGATGTCCTAATTGACTCACTCACTCACTCATCAACGCTCAGCCCAAACCCCTGAACCGAATTTTTACAAAAAGTATATGAAATGGGGGTAGAATTTTCCGGGGAGTGCCACTATGTGTATAGTTTTTTGTTACCAATTTTTTAGAAACCGGTTTTTCTAATTTTTCTAATTTTTCGGGAAATAATTCACCGAATTTCAAAGAATTGTAGATCAAACAGGGGTAGAATTTTCCGGGGAGTGCTATAAAGTGTATAATTTTTTGTTACCGATTTTTTTGGAAACCGGTATTCGACATTTTTTCATTTTTTCGGGAAATAATTGACCGAATTTTAAAGAAATATATATGAAACAGGAGTAGAATTTCCCGGGGAGTGTCATTATGTGTATAGTTTTTTGTTACCAATTTTTTTCGAAATCGGTATCCGAAAGTAGTATTGACTGTGAAATTTAATAACGTCAAAGGTGGCACTAAAAAAGTTTTCACTAAATAATTAATTGCTCGCGACAGTCACGAATTGAAGTGACTGATTTATCAGTTTTGACATATAATATGTGGAAGCAGCAACTTCATAATATAACACAGACAAATGACATAGACACTACGCGGCGCATCGTCGTATATTTTCGCGTTATTAAAATTCAACATCGACCTCTATATCTAGGGCAGCGACATTATCCTTTGGTTTACCCTTGAAACTTGGTGACATTTATGAGTATATGTTCGGCTCAGAAATTCGAGTTCAGAAGTTCGAGCCGAACATACACTCATAAATGTCACCAAGTTTCAAGTTAATCGGCTTCTCACATTCTGTATAGATAAGTTGATAATTTCACTCAGTATATGTCAGTTGTTAGTAAATGTCAAAAGAAATATATGGAAAAAAAATATATAGAAATGGAAAGTAATTTAAAAAAAATGGATATTAAAGAAGGAAAATAAGGGTAAAAAAATTAAAAAAATCTCTATATATATAAATGAATGTATGTATGTATGTATGTATGTATGTCCTTTATGCACTCTTAAACTATTCGACTGGTTTTGAAAGTATTATATATGAAGTAAGGGTAGAATTTTCCGGGGAGTGTTATAGAGTGTATCGTTTTATATTACCGATCTTTTTGGAAATCGGTATCCAAAATTTCCCCAATTTTTCGGAAAATAATTGATTGAATTTTAAAGAATTGTATATGAATCAGGAGTAGAATTTTCCGGGGAGTGCTATAGAGTGTATAGTTTTTCGTTACCGATCTTCTTGGGAACCGGTATCCAAATTTTTTTCAATTTTTTGGGAAATAATTGACTGAATCTTAAAGAATTGTATATAAAACAGGGGTAGAATTTCCCAGGAAGTGCTATAAACTGTATAGTTTTGTGTTACCAATTTTTTTGAGAACCGGTATCCAAAATTATTCTATTTTTTCGGGAAATAGATGACAAAATTTTAAAGAATTGTCCACATTATAAAAAAAATTTAATTGTTTTTTTCCTTCAAATCCTTCAAATTTTAAATATGTGCATAATTTTTTGATACCGATTTTTTGGAAACTGGTTTTTCTAATTCTTTCAATGTTTTGGGAAATAATTGACCGAATCTCGAAAAATTGTATATGAAGTGAGGGTAGAATTTTTCGGGGATTACCATAATATGTATAATTTTTCGTTACCAATCTTTTTGGAAATAGGTATCAGAAATTTTTCCAATTTTTTGGGAATTAATTGACCGAATTGCAAAGAATTATATATGAAGTAGGGGTAGAATTTTACGGGAAACGCCATGATGTATACAGTTTTTGTTACCAATTTTTTTGGAAACCAGTTTTTTAATTTTTTCAATTTTTTGGTAAATAATTGATGATTGAATCACAAAGAATTATACATGAAATAAAGACAAAATTTCCCGAGAAGTGCTGTAAAGTGTACTATTTTTTGTTACCAATCTTTTTGGAAACCGGTTACAAATGACCAAATTTCAAAGAATTGTATATAAAAACAAGGAGGGAAAGAAAGAGGGGGAGAGGGAGAGAGAGAGAGAGAGAGAGAGAGAGAGAGAGAGAGAGAGAGAGAGAGAGAGAGAAGGAGGGAGAGGGAGAGAGGAAGAGAGGGAAAAAGAGAGAGAAAGAGAGAGAGAAAAAGAGGGGAGGGGGAGAAAGAAAGAGAGAGAGGGAAAGAGAAATTATTTGCGTGTTTTACTACATATGTCCTCCGGGGCGAAGCCCGGGTAACCAGCTGGTATATATATATATATATATATATATGTTACGGGCAAAGTCCGCATGGTGTGCAGTGTCGGCATTGCCCGGGCAATGTCAGCATTGTACAACGCGACTGGGCAAAGTAGTTTATTAGCGGACATTGCCCGGTTTGATGTGGGCAAAGTTAACACTGCCCATCCAGCGATGGCAATGTCAGCAACGATTATCACATTGCGGACTTTGCTCGGTTCTAAGTGGGCAATGTCGACAATGCTAAATCTCCGTGGGCTAAGCTGCGCTAAATGTCCGTCTATTTAGCGCAGCTTAGTCCACAGAGATTTAGCATTGTCGACATTGCCCACGGAGTCCGTAGTAGTCTAGGTTTCCTAATTTTTGGGGCAGATATTTATGTAATAAAATTATTTGGTGCAAATTTAACAGTATTTATTAGAATATAGATCATGATACAATAGTATATCATCCCGCGCTCACGCCAGTGTCGCCAACTGATCCGCGGGGACTGAGAGCCACTCGAGAGTCGGGCGGTGGGGATACGCACACGAAAAAGAAGCACGTTCGCACGTGTGCGTAGTGCGTATCCCCACCGCCCGACTCTCGAGTGGCTCTCAGTCCCCGCGGATCAGCTGGCGACATTGGCGTGAGCGCGGGATGATGTACTATTGTATCATACGATTACGTTAATGTACGAGACTCGTAGCAGTGGAAAATTGTCGAATATTTTACGCAAAACTGTACCTTGTCTTTGAAGTTTTGAGCAAAATTGTGTTCATTACTTGTGTGTCATGTCAGTCATGTGTGATACGGACTTAGAAAGAGATCAAATGCGTCAAAAGTTCGAAGAAAAGTTAAAATCTTTAAAGCTACGTGTAAATTCTTTTTTAATAAAAAATGCAAACGCATATGAAGATTTAATTTCTGCGGTAGAAGAAGCAAAGGTGAGGACCAAAAAGACACACACCGATTACAGACGTCTTAAAAGATACGATGTGTTATCTATAGGTGAATCTAAGAAACTTATTCAACCTTTGTTAAAAAACGAGAAGGAGATTAAGTATTACACACATAATGAACAAGTTTTTGATATTATCCATGCGGCACATCTGGAAACCGGACATGGCGGAAAACATAAATTAGAAAAGAATATTAAAACGAAATACGTAAATATAACGAGAGAGGTAATTCATATTTACCTTGAGCTTTGTCTCATCTGTAAAAAGAAGAAATAAGCTCACCCCAAAAAAGGTGTTGTAGTTAAGCCTTTGATATTCAAAGAAATCAATCACCGAGCACAAGTAGACCTGATCGATATGCAAACAAGCCAGGATGGAGAATATAAATTCATTTTAAATTATCAAGAACACTTAACCAAATTTGTGTATCTTCGCCCGCTAAAGACCAAGACTGCTGCAGAAGTCGCTTATAATCTTGTAGACATATTTTGCGTTATCGGTGCTCCATCCGTCTTACAATCAGACAACGGAAGAGAATTTTGTAACAGCGTTATAGAGGAATTAAAAAATATGTGGCCCAAAAGACAGCTGGGGACAGCGTTGCCGTTTCTCGATCAGTCACGGTGCACAAATAGTTAGAACGTTGCACGCGTTTTGAATGCGTTCCAAAATGCATCAACTTTAGTGGACCAGGCATTAATGACGTTGAGTGTACAACCAATTGCTTTTCCAATCGGATGCGAACACGACGACACCATTATGAAGGAGCTTGAATCGAACGATCTGTATATGACGAACTTCATTACGGCAAAGATGAAGATGGTAAACCTGACGCCGACGACGTCGGTCGACGTACCAAGGACAGTTTCCAACACCGTCAATACAGCGAAACTCCCGAAATTAGAACTGCCGAAATTCAGTGGCATGATCAAAGAGTGGCTTCCGTTCTGGAGCCAGTTTAAGAAAATACACGACGACCCGGCGATCAGTAATGAAGATAAGTTCCAATATTTGCAGCAAGCTACGCTCCCGGATTCTCGTGCCAAGGAGATCGTGCAAAGTTTCCCGCCAACGGGAGAAAACTATGTGAAAGCGATCTCGAGTTTAAAAAATCGTTTTGGACGAGAGGACATTATTGTAGAATTTTATGTGCGGGAGTTGCTCGGTTTGATATTGCAGAACGCGGTGAAGGAACCTAAGAAGGCATCGTTGGCGAGTGTATATGATAAACTTGAGTGCTACATTTGTGCATTGGAAACGTTGGGCGTGACAACGGACAAATGCGCCGCCATGCTCTATCCTTTAGTCGAATCGTTGCTCCCTGAAGAAGTACTACGCGCATGGCAACGCAGCGGACGAGAGAGACCGGAAGATAATGAAGGACGTGAAATTACCGACCGACTTTCTAATCTTCTCATAAATTTTTGCAACGCGAGGTCGAGAATGAGGAACGCATCGACATGGCGCTGACAGGATGCGGATTACCGGCGGAACAGGCGAAGAAGCAGAAGAGCAAGATAGAAGCAGCGAAAAAAGCACCCAGCGCTAGTGTTCTTCTTGTTTCTAAAGACCCTAAGCCCGCGGAGTGCATATTTTGTAAATCGAGTCACGAGAGTCAGGTCTGCGAAAATGCGCGAAAATTAACGCTCGACGAGCGAAAAGAGATCGTAAAGAAAGAAAGATGCTGTTTTAATTGTCTAAAGCGCGGACACGTGTCTCAAAAATGTAAGGTTAAATTGCGATGCGATTAGTGTTCGAGACGACACGTGTTAGTGATGTGCCCGGGTATAGTCCGCAAAGAAAATGTTCCGCCGAATAAACCAGAGCATAAAGATCCCGCGAAAACCACGGAAGAACATAGTTTAGCCACGCTGTGCGAAATGCGAGACGTTTCTTTACAAACGCTTCGCGTAAAGTTGTACTCGCAGTCACGAGAGAAAATAGTAAGAGCGGTAATAGATACAACTTCCCAGCGATCATACATCCGCACGGATGTCGCAAGAAAATTAGGTTATGTTTTTCTGGGCAAGCAGGAGATTTCCCATTCTTTGTTTGGCGGGGTTAAATCATCATGTAAAACACATGATGTATTTTAGATACGGCTAAAAAATCTCGATGATTCTTATGCGTGCAATTTTTCGGTAATGGATCAGGAAACTATTTGTTCTACAATTCAAAGCATTAGAAAAGATAAGTGGGTCGATGAATTACGGGATCAAAATATTCATTTAACGGACATTGGAGAGAACAGTAGCTCGATAGATGTTTTTATTAGCGCGGATGTAGCGGGAAAATTAATAACGTGCCGCAAATACGATTTAAACAACGGTCTGATAGTCTTTGAAACACGGTTAGGATGGACGGTGATAGGAAAATTGCCGAAAGAATCTCAAAGGGTCGACGCGGCGGTAATGATCACTACATTATTCGTACAGGAGGTAGTCCAGTCAAATTAGACAAAAAAAAGGCTTTTGCTCGGAAGTGAAGCGGTATCAATGAAACCTTTTTAGGGTTGTTGGGGAAATGTAGAAGAGCTTATTTCTGAGTTGTCGGGTTAATCGGACCGATGGGTTTTTAAGGAGGAGAGGGGGAATAAAAAATTTTGTTTTTTTGCAATAACTCGGCGAATTTTGACCGTACATGATTTACTAACCTTTCATTTTGTAGCTCTTTTAAAGCCCTACAATTTATTTCCTGAAGACCCTAACTTAAAATCAATATTTGTCGAGTTCTAGCCGGTGAAAGTGGGAAAAAATGTATTTTGTCGCGGTTTTTTGCGTTTATCTCGTTTCCATTAATAGATAGAAATGTGCCGCCACTGACAAAGTTGTAGGGCTTAAAGAGACCTACAAAACGAGGGGTCAGTCGTTCAGATTCGTTAAAAATTAAGCCCAGGGAAGCCTCTGGAAGTCGCGTTTTCAACGCGTGGCCGATCGTCGCCAGCGGCGCGACGGCCCGCCGCCGCGATGACGATCGGCCATGCGACGGCGCGTCGCATGTCGAGTCGAGTGCGCTCGGGACTCGCTAGAACTCGACAAATATTGATTTTAAGTTAGGGTCTTCAGGAAATGAATTGTAGGGCTTTAAAAGAGCTACAAAATGAGGGGTTAGTAAATCATGTACGGTCAAAATTCGCCGAGTTATTGCGAAAAAACAAAATTTTTCATTCCCCCTTCCCCCCTTAAAAACCCATCGGTCCGATTAGCCCGACAACTCAGAAATAAGCTCTTCTACATCCCCCCAACAACCCTAAAAAGGTTTCATTGATACCGCTTCACTTCCGAGCTCAAATGTCTAATTTGACTAAAACCAATATATCAGATCTATGGCGTTTGGATGTGGTCGGTATTTCGGACCCGATCGAAAAGGCGAGTAAATTAGTTAGAGAAGAGCAAACGCGAGAATTTTTAAAGGAAACAGCTAAAGTAAATGAGGAAGGTCGGTATGAAGTTAGATTGCCATGGGTAGAGGATCACGCGCCTGTTGCTAGTAATTATGACACTGCACGTTTAAGATTAAAGAAACGTATAGAAAGGCTAACGACACAGCGTCTTCTGAAAGCGTACGACGAAGTTTTTAAGCAATGGCTATCCGAGGGTATTATTGAGAGGGTACCGGACAAAGAAGTTAATGATTTAGGCCATTATTTACCACACCGCCCGGTAGTAAAGACGCATGGCACGACTAAGATTAGACCAGTGCTTGACGCGTCGGTGTGCAATAAAGGTTACCCGTCTCTAAATTAGTGCCTGGAAAAAGAGCCAAATTTAATCGAACTAGTACCTTCAGCTTTAAACAAGTTTTGAGAAGGCGAAATCGGAGTCGTGTCAGATATAAAGAAAGCATTTTTACAAATAGTTATTAACAAGACAGACCGCGATCATTTACATTTCTTTTGGATAGTCAACAATGAAATTGTAATCTTTCGACATTGCCGTGTAGTGTTTGGTCCGACATGTAGTCCCTTTTTATTAGCTGCGATTATGGAGTTGCATCTATCAAACGTAAAGAAAAACCCGGAGTTAATAGCAAAATTGAAAGATTCGTTTTATGTAGACAATTGCGTTATGAGTGTAAACTCAGAAGACGAATTAAAAACGTTCAGAGAAGAAGCCACGTCGGCTATGGCGACGGGGGGGTTGAACTTCGGGGATGGGAAAGCTTAGGGGATTTGTCGGAAAACGAAACAACATTGGTCCTGGGCGTCTTATGGAATAAAGGAAAAGATACAATAGCGATTAATCCGGCTATATTAAAAAGTAACTATCTGGAAGTCGTAACAAAAAGAGAAATCTTGTCCACCACGCACAAAGTTTTTGACCCCATTGGGTTCACATGCCCTGCGTCTTTACTACCTAAATTGTTACTCAAAGAATTATGGAGGGAGAAAATAGACTGGGATACGGAGATTACAGATAGTCGTAAGGATAGGTTTTTAAATTGGCTAAAGGAATTACCTATGTTCCCCATAGGTTAAATACAATGGAAATCTCAAGAAAACTCGGTAGAGGTAATCTGACGCTACATACGTTTTGTGATGCGAGTGCGTCGGCCTACGCGGCAGTTGTTTTTGCGAGAATTGAAAACCTAGATACACGTGAAATAGAAGTTAGGTTGTTAAGCGCTAGGTCACGTATAGCCCCGGAAAAGGCAACAATCCCACGTCTCGAATTGATGGCAGCCACCATAGCAGTTAGGCTCACAGACGCCGTGGTCAAGTCTTTAACAAGGGAAATCTTAAAGTCAACGTTTTGGTCCGATTCAACTACGGTATTAACCTGGATCAAACGGGACATGCAATGGGGAACATTCGTGCGGAACCGAGTAAAAGAAATTCGATCGCTTAGCGCGGAACACGACTGGAAATATGTGCCTGGGGTACTAAATCCCGCAGATCTTCCTTCGCGCGGCTGCAATCCTTCGCAACTAGCGCAATCCGACTGGTGGTTAGGACCGAAGTAGTTGTAGGAATTTGAATCGAACTGGCCCGCGGGGGAACACGAGTTTAAAGAAGAAGAAATAAAAGGCGAAATAAAAAAGTCGAGTCTGACACACCTAATCAATACAGAGAATCTGGAATTCAAAGTTGGTGATTTTTTCTCGTCTTACAGTAGACTTATCAGATTTTTAGCGTGGATGAATTAGGTTTCTTGCAAATTGCAGGGAACAAAAGAATCGTACGACGCCCAAAATAACAAAGGTAGTACATTTAACCAAAGAGAAGACAAATAAATTGCGTCTAATTTTTAACGAACCAAGGGCGGCCGAAATTAAACTACTTAAATATTTGCAAGACTACATGTTCACCACTGTAACTAAAAACAAATTATCATCCTTCAAAATAATGAAAAACAGAGACGGGTTATATATCTTAAGAACGAAAATCTTCAACCGAATAGATGCGCCTAACTTTCTCTGCCCTATTCTTTTAGACAGCAACCACGATATAATTTATATGTTAGTACGAGAAACACATGAAAATATGATTCATGCAGGAACGCAAATAATCATGTGTCATTTACGGGAAAAGTTTTGGATTATTTCTCTCCGAAAAACAATAAAATCCGTCATATCGAATTGCGTAATCTGTAAGAGACAAAAGGTGAAACGCATGGAATGCGAAGCTCTTGATGCTTTGCCCCCCGATCGCGTTCGCGACGCAGCGATTTTTGAAACAGTAGGGATAGACTTTGCAGGACCTTTGATTTTAAAGGGGGAGGAAAGGGTTGGATTTGCATCTTTACATGCGCCGTATATAGAGCGGTACACTTGGAATTGGCGTCCACATTATCTACACAAGGTTTCTTAGAATGTTTACGGAGATTTATATCAAAGCGTGGACGTCCAAGTAGTATATATTGCGATAATGGGATCAATTTTATGGGCGCTTCTAATATGTTAAGGAAATTAGACTGGAAAAGGGTCACCAAAGATAGTTCAATATCCCAGATCGAATGGTGTTTCAACTCACCTGCAGCACCATGGTGGGGTGGATGGTGGGAAAGGCTCATAGGAATCCTAAAGACGCTGTTAAGGAAAATGTTAGGCAAAGCGAGTCTCTCATACGAAAGCTTATATACAGTTTTGTGCGATACAAAAGCGATACATAATTCCCGTCCGCTTACATATATATTTTGGAAGAACCCAATGATCTTAAACCTCTGTCTTCATCAATGTTTTTTACAAGAAATTTGAGAATGTGGAGTCTCAGATTATGACATGCTCTATCGAAAAAAATTATGCAAGAAGTTCATACACAGACAGAAAATTCTTGAAGACCTTCGAAAGAGGTTCTGTACCGAATATTTAGGACACTTATTATTAAAAAACGGGAAAAGAGAAATGCGTAAAGTAAAAGTCGGAGATGTATTATAGTTTTAATAGGGGACGATGTACATAGGCGCATAGATTGGCCTCTGGCACGCGTAATAGAAACGATTCCAGATAGAGACGGTAGAGAAAGAGTCTTTGTTTTGAAAACTAAAAATGGCATATTCAAAAGACCGATACAACAAATTTATCCACTAGAACTCTCTACGGAAGAGTCAAGTTTTACGCAAAATTTGTATGAACGAGAGAACTCAGAGCAATCTAATGATAAGAAAGATAAAGATAATTGTAAAAATGAAGGTGAGCCTTGGTGAGCCATTTGATTGCGAAGGAGTAGAGTGTGACTCGAAGGTTGTTACTACGAGGAGTAGACGCAGAATCAGAAAGCCTGAGCGATTTAAATACTAGGAAATAATAAGATATATAGTTATGAGCTTTCGACAACTCCAGTATTGTTAGATCTCATTATAAGTTTAAATGATACAAAGTATGTTAGTTTTAAGTTTTATTTTTCTTCCCTTCTGAGAAGAAAAGGGGGAGGATGTGCTGGTAGTTGCTAGGAAATATATATATGTATATGTGTATATGTTTTCTAAAAAACGGCAGACGAGCGACAAGACGGGTAGAGAGGAGAGAGGAGGGGAGTGAATCCCGGCAGTCTGTGGTCAGACCCCTTGTACCACGCACGTCGCACGTTGCGAGTGCCTAATAAAGCGTCTTTGCAGTTACAATAGAAATAAGTGTCGCATAAATTGTCGAACCCCTCCGTCTAAATGAAAGTTAAGTGATTAACAATACCATTATCTCTGTAAATGAGCGAATGCACGCCAGCGGATTACATCCAGCGGACGGTAAACTGCGCCCGCAATTCCTGTATACCACCTGTACCCGGCCCGTAATAATAAGATAACTATTTTTTTTTTATAACTCGATAACTAAGCTTCGATGAAAATTTTGTTGCAGAAAGAAATTGTCTGGGGATAATGTTATTTCCGGGGCCCCTCAATTGGATAGGTGTATTTGATAGATTTTTCGCTGAGAAAAAGAATGAAAAAAAAAAATATAATATAAAAATAATAATATAAAATATAAAATAAAATAAAATATAAAATATCGTATTAATGTTCTTCAGCTTGAAAAGTAAATCAAAGTGACGTATCATTAGTTAAAAGAAAAGTTTCTGTTACTATACGACATGTTATTTTGACTAACAATAGTAATTTATTGTAATAAAACGACTGAAATAAAACGTATGTAGGGATGGGGTATGTTGGCTCATATCAAGACACGCTTAGCTTGACTTGTTGTTGCCGTGCGCGTGAGACCTGTTTGAGCACGTGATTTACTATCTACAATGCTGATAGAAGCTAAATATATATTTATATTAATATTTTTATGATGAAGAAAGCTACATCTAAAATAGTTCACAATTATTTTTCTGCAACAACGTTTTAATATTCGATCATTACAAAATAACTTTAAAAGATACAATCTTTATCAAGAAGTACGTATGTGTTACCCGTTTTGTGTTTCTATTACGTATTCATTAATTTAACGTGGACTTTTGTCGCATAGCTAACTTACCCTACTATCGGGGAAAGTTGGCCACAATGCGAGTGTATGAAGTTAGCCCCCCTTATTTTGAAATTCATATTTTTGAAAGTTGTTCCAGGTTGTTCTGACTTTGTACTACATTGTTCCAAAACTATAAATATTTTTAACAAAAAAAATTAAAAAATAATATTTTCGATGAAGAGTAAAGTACCCTTTAGGCTCTTGTTCTGGTCTTAAAAATTTTGTTCTGAGTTGCTCCAGTGGAGAACACAATAGTTTTAAAGCGGGAAGCCTGGAACAAGATTTTTAACCAAGAAAATCAAAAAATAATATTTCCGATGAAGAGTAAAGTACCCTTTAGGCTTTTGTTCTGATCTTAAAAATTTTGTTCTGAGTTGCTTCAGTGGAGAACACGATAGTTTTAAAGCGGGAAGCCTGGAACAAGATTTTTAACGAAGAAAATCAAAAAATAATATTTCCGATGAAGAGTAAAATACCCTTTAGGTTCTTGTTCTGGTCTTAAAAATTTTGTTCTCAGTTGTTCCAGTGGAGAACACGATAGTTTTAAAGCGGGAAGCCTGGAACAAGATTTTTAACGAAGAAAATCAAAAAATAATATTTCCGATGAAGAGTAAAGTACCCTTTAGGTTCTTGTTCTGGTCTTAAAAATTTTGTTCTCAGTTGTTCCAGTGGAGAACACGATAGTTTTAAAGCGGGAAGCCT
Organism: Temnothorax americanus; assembly: GCF_048541705.1. NCBI lineage: Eukaryota > Metazoa > Arthropoda > Insecta > Hymenoptera > Formicidae > Temnothorax > Temnothorax americanus. The sequence goes on from NW_027509806.1 coordinate 497,369, forward strand.
GGAACAAGATTTTTAACGAAGAAAATCAAAAAATAATATTTCCGATGAAGAGTAAAGTACCCTTTAGGTTTTTTTTTTTTTCAATATCTCTTAAAGTTTTTTTAACTAATCGAATTAATATTTTGGAACAATGTTTGGAACAACTAGAACAATCTGTAGCGATAAAAAAATTTTCGATTTTTGAAAAAAGGGGGGCCAACGGAAAATAGTTTTTTTTATTTTCTGGATTTTCGGTTTGATTTAAGGATCTGTCCTTTTGGAACAATATTTGGAACAACTAGAACAATCTGTAGCGATAAAAAAAATTTCGATTTTCGAAAAAAAGGGGGTCAGCCAAAAAAATCGTTTTTTTAATTTTATTAAAAAACTGTTTGGAATTAAGGAATATCGTTTTGGAACAATGTAGTACAAAGTCAGAACAACCTGGAACAACTTTCAAAAATATGAATTTCAAAAAAAGGGGGGCTAACTTCATACACTCCCACAATGCAGCGTGTTCATATTTCATTTATTACAAAGAAACTATACGGTATACAGGAGCGTTCCTAGCATGAAAATGTAAAGAAAGGTTCTCTCTATCATATTAGTACTGTTTAATCATGATAATTAGTTGTATAAAAACTCAAATGACGAAATTGTAAAAACGGTGCCAACGAGCCCCGGTCTCCCCCAATTTTGTTGTGTGGTATTATATATAGGGTTTGAAATTTACCACGGTCTAATTTAACGGTAGTGAACCCCCGCGGGGGCGGAACCTACTGCCTCCACGCATACACTTTCCATGCGAAACGAGGTGCCACTTTTCAATATCCTAACTATTCTCTGCTATAACAAATTATATTTCTGTTATAGATATTAAATATTTTTACACAATGCAACTTTTTATACGAAGCGACAAAAGAAGAAAAACGGGTTTTTAACTTTTCACGCGAATCAAGGTTCACCCCCATTTTATAAACTCTGAATCAAAATTCATGCACGCGAGTAACTTATGGCATCGTACTAAACGGAGTAATGTGTCGCGAACAAATTGAAACCATTGCTCTGATTAAGAATTTATTGCGAGTTGTCACACCTTATAAGCAATTCATTTTTCTCTTACACATACATCTCGTTTGTATTTATATAAATAATTGATATATACATATAAATGTAATGCGCACGCACGCACGCACGCACGCACGCACGCACGCACGCACGCACGCGCGTGCATACACACACACACACACACACACACACACACACACACACACACACACACACACACACACACACACACACACACGTCGTACACATATACAATTCGTATGTGGAACGTGTGCATGCGTACGGGCGTGCGTGTGATGCGTGCATACTCGCGCGTATGTGCGTTGTGTCAGTTGTGTATTAATGAAAACATCTATCTACAAATATCTATTTAAAAAATTATTTGTATTAGAGAATAGCTTATATAAGAATATTTAACTTCGAGAGAAACATATCTTACGAATATGTATTTGTGTAGATAGAAAGTTACGAGATTTTAAAGTTACATTTGTTTTTTTTTTTTAATAAAAAGTTTTTTTAATTAAAAGTTTATATGATATATAAAATATGTCAGGACAAAATATAAAACATCTTATAAATTGCCAATACTATTACATAATAAACATAATGCTCATAAAATGTTTTTCGCGAAACTAAACAATTTTCATATAAACTACTTTCATGTAAAATTTATTAACTTTTAAGATATTTATCTGTTTTTCCTTTAAATAAGACATTTTGAATTTTATGTATATATTATATACAGGGTGTCTCAAAAGTCTCGGAATGTTCAAATATCTTGAAAAATATGGAAAAACGTTTTAGACAAAAGTTGTAGGGTTTAAAAAGATCTATTTACTGATCTTATCAGTTTAACTCTAGGTGGCGTCATTAAGGTCAAATCAAAGGTCAAAGGTCACTTTAAATTTTATAAATTGGATCCTCTATTTTTTATTGAGTATTATTGTCGATTCCTTGTCGAGACGTTTTCAAAAGACTATAATAAAGCTATTTTTCGTTAAGAATTTCTACTAAAATATTTTAAATATTTTGTCACAATATTTTTATATAAAATATGAAATATCCCGTATAGTACTCATTTTTCGATGACTTTATCTTGATACTTTTATACATAGAATAATGAAAGAAATTGATTATTGTAAAAAAAGCAGAAAAAATTATATTAAAAATTTGATTGCATTTTGTGAACGCATTTAATTTTACAAAATTGCAAATATAAACGTTAATATAATTATTTGATTCCTTTTATTATCTTACGTATAAAAATATCAAAGTAAACTCATCGACAAGTGATTATTTTACGAGATATTTCATATTTTATATTAAAAATAATCTGACAAAATTTAAAGTATCTTAGGAAATTCTTTACGAAAGAGAACTCCATTATAGTATTTTAAAAACGTTTCGACAAGGGTTACAAAAACATGTAATAAAAAATAGGAGGTCCAATTTCAAAAATTCAAAGTGACCCTGACTTGATCTTAACGACGCTACTTGTGGTCAAACTGATAAGGTCAGTAAATAGATCTTTTGAAACCCTACAACTTTTATCTAAAACGTTTTTTTGTATCTTCCATATTTTTCGAGATATTTGACCGTTCCGGGACTTTTGGGACACCGTGTATATAATGCGATATATAAAATTGATATTATCAATTAACAAACATATTTCACTTTAGAAAATCAGTTTTGAAAAACGTTGTTTTTTTTATCAGGATATTGTGAGATATTTAATGATGAATATCCCGATTATAAATTAATGATAAAATTGATCTTTTTTTTTTTTCAAAAGTTAAAATGGAATTAGAGACTTTCGAGCAAAAATATGATTTTTGAACTCTTTAATATCTGGTTTAGTTCAAAGAATTAAATTGAATTCATCATTTTAATATTTTCTTTTCATAATTTACAGAAAGCGTTCTCATTGAAAATTATTTGATATGTTTAAATTATTACAACTGCGCATACGATAACACTATTAAGAAAAATGCACGAGAACAAAAATAATCGTTTCTCTTCGTGGTTTTAGGGCGCCGAATATAATCCATTTACCAAGTTGCTATATCATGTTACAGTTATGAGAAATTTGCTCATATTTTAGCGCCTAAAAAAACTACGGGAAACGATTACCCTCGAAAATTTATTTTTTGTTAAATAGTGTAATCATTTTTTACAATATATATCCAATCATTAGTGAGTTATGCTTGCTGATAATTGTTTAAATATTGTTACTATATTCGATATAAAATACAGCAATCAAACTCTTGCCTGAAAGTCTCTAGGACCATTCAACTCTTTTTTGTAATGAATAAATTTTTCAGGTAATCATATCTGTGTCGAAAACAGATTTTATAAAGTATCTACTACAAATTTCGTCCACAGAATGCCAGTAGAAATAAAACAAAATGTACTAATAGAATGACGACAAATCGACTGCTGAAACCGAATAGAATGTACCCTATTTTATTATCATTTAAATAATAGATACATTATATTTAAATAATTATAAAATCACAAATTTCGTTTGGTTTCTACTGGCAATCTGTTGACAGAACATGAGTTTGATACCGATCTGTCGCTCAAAACTATTGGCAAACTGCTAGTACACTGCTAGCACTGCTAATACCCGTATCACACTAGCGATTGGCGGTTGCGTTTACGTTTGCGTCTACGTCTTTTGACCAATCAGAACGGAAATCGCAAATTGCAATTGCCAGCAGCTACTTTCTGATTGGGCAAGAGACGTAAACGCAAACGTAGACGCAATCGCCGTCGCTAGTGTGACACGGGCATAACACGCTAACACACACGTGCTCACTGAACTTGCACAATTCTTATAAATATATCGCCTTATTTTTTATCATTGCAACGAAATTTTATTGAGTAACTATTTATATATCGTAGCGTTGGTCATTTTAGGAAGAAGCTTAAGTACATTTTGGCCTGAGATCAGATGACTAGCATTTTCGATTGTTATTGGCGCCACTGTGACGAACACGTAAACGGTCTTGGCGACGAAGTCGCTTGCCTTTTATTTGGCGCGCTTTATTGTTTCTTTCCAGACGGGCTTTCTTCAGGTTCTGAGTCGTGCGCTTCTTTAACACCTGCAAAGACAGAAGGGCAAATATTCAAAAGTATTCAAGAAATGTGAGAATTTACAAACAAAAAGAAATAAAGAATCAAAAGATTCTATGACTTGAACACTTGAATATTTAATGACAATGGTTTAAATCTAAAAAATTTAGAGACTTTTCTAACTTGGGAAGAAATTAGTCATATAGTTACTGGGAATATAAAAACGTGATGGATTTATAATAATAACAAACTTTTTTAATAGTTTGTTTTGTCGATATATTTGAGATATTATCAATATTTGTTCTCTTGTCTAACACTTCAGAATTTGGGAAATTCGTACCTCTTGAGCTCGTTCCTGAGCAGAACGAAGTTGATTTCCAATTCTAGCTCGGTTATTATTGCTATCAGATGCAGGTAGTTTGTCACTGTGGATGGCTTGCAATTCTGCAACAACTCTGCGTGAGAGTTCATCAATGTTACTTCGATTTGAACTGCTATCTAAAGATGTGGACATGGTGCACAACGTGGACGTGGAGGACGAGAGATCAGCTGGCGATGCCGCAGGGATTTCTTCGAGAACGTCAGCGTTACATAAAACAGTAACATCCTTTTGGCTTTTTGTCCATCCATCCGGTGAGGGGGGCGGAGTATCTGGTGCGACAGGGGGAGATGTCATCGTCCCTGATACGACGGAATAGACGGACATGCTAGGATGTTCTATTAGCAAATTTTCCATGGGTGAGGTTGCCACTTTTACGGGTCCTTCCTGCGTGAACACTGCGGGTGGCATTTCATACCACGGCTCCTCCAGCGTACCCTCAACTGAAACGAAAGGAAAGTGAGCGCGACGACATAATCTGAAATAATCAAAATGATACAAAATATAAAAAGAAAAAAGGTGCTAAAAAAAGGCAATAGAAATTCAAGAATAATACTTGAAAAAATAAGTAAAAGGAAGAAAAAGTCATTTATATTATATGGTTCAATAATAATGCGAAAAATCACGTAAATTTTAATAAAAAATAATTATTTTAGTGTAAAACAAGCGTTATCCGACCTGTGCGCATTATTGGATACACTCAGAGAAAAAATTTGTATCAGCAACTATAGAAATTTGTGGTTAAAGCAACTAAACTGTGGATAAATAGCGCCTCAACTATGTATAATATAGTTGTGATAACAACAATAAATAAGTTATATAAACTATAAAAAAATAGTGGTATTAACAAAAAATATATTGTGTATGCAAAAAGTATGTTGTAGTAACATGAATAATATCATTGTAGTGATATCAACATAATTTTTAGAGTTGTCTAAAGAATAATTTCTTATTTGTTAAACCAAAGGCTTAAAAAAGTAAACATTAAGTAAAAAATTACTACATAAAGAATAAGAATTTTAACGTAAAAAAGATTTTTATAATAAATATATATTTTACAGATTTTTAATTTAAAATTGATTAATATATGTGGGTGAGCACACCCTGACTGGCGATCCTTAGAAGGATCGCTGGAAAAACCCTGCTGAGCGGCCCTAGTTATAGGAATCAATGTTGAATTTAAACTACGCGAAAAGATACTGGCGATGCGCCGCGTAACGAGCGCGAGCCGAACTCTCTCGCCGCGCGAGCCAGCGCTGCCGCCCGCGCCAAGTTGGCTTCTGGAAGTATGCTTTACTTCAAAAAAATATTTGTCTAAATTGGAAAAATGTTATTGTTATATCTTATTTTATAGAGTCTATATAACTATAATAATTATAGTTGAGACGCTATTTCACTATCAACTAATAGTTGACAAATATTGTTTCTGTGACTATATTTTTATAGTGTTCAGTACTATTTAGTACCTATTACTTTGGAAAACTAGTTACAAGTAGTTAAACTGCAGAGTTGCCAAAAAAATAGTTGCCACAACTACTTCAATTTCTCTCGGTGTAACTTTGCGCGTCAATAAAAAAATCAGCGTTCGTCGTACGAAAAAAATATAAGGGTTCTTTTTTATTTCAAATTTTGTCCACAACAAGATGCATACAATAAAATTCGTCTCAAATAAATTCTAAGGCCTGAAAACAGCGAAAAACTAAGACTATTCTAAAATATCAAAATTTTTTGCTTACATAGCTACAAACTAAAGAAAAAGGGTCTAAAAAATCGGTTGCATCTGAAAAGTATTCTTTGTAGTTCTCAGATAATGTGTGATTTTTTAATTTCATTTTAAATGACGAAAAAAAATCACCAGCGCAACATTTAAAAAAAACGGTAAAATCGAGGGTTTTCGGGATCCGAGTCTCGGACTTTGACAGTGCGTGCAAGCTAAACGACTGACTTGACGATAAATGTTATTTAGATCATTATTGTAGATAATTTTACGCTCTACAAAAAAAGTACGTATAGTTAGTTATCCTATCTTGCTTAGTTTTCGAGATATTTAAGAAAAAATAAAAAAATCGTGTTTTTTGTTGATAATATTGTCAATAACTTTTTATTGCGCGTTAATTTTGCGAAGCAAAATAAATCCCACTTATAGCACCTCAAATCAAAGCGATTCATGGTGGTTGCCACCTGGGAAGATTAATTGGAAGGTTTGATGTCTAATATAACTGGCCTACGAGATGCGCTGCATTAATTGATTGCATGCCAGGTCGCCTCGATGCAGTCACAGCCGCAAAAGGTCGTGCTACTAAATATATTACTGATTTCTATCTCCTTTAAAACTTTTCAGTTATTATGTGTAAAATGTATAGTTATTTTTGTGTTCGGATTACATTTCACAAATAATTAAATATGTATTAATTTATAATAAAATTAAAGTCGTTGGACTTGACTGACTAAATTCAATATTCATTGTGTGCTCTTTCTATACAAGAAGTTGTTATTCAAGAAATGTTTATCTATTTGCAATAAAATTGAATAATTTGTATGCAACAGACATGTCCCTAATTAGCTGGTTGCCACTGATGTATGTTTTTACTTGATATATTACTAACATAAGAATCTCTTGTGTAATCGTCATTTAATAGATTCCGTTTGCACTAAAAGTTACAGAAATTATTCTAAATATCGTCACGTTAAGTGTCTCACCCTGTATATTAAAATGAACAAAATCTCTAGAGGGATTTTCTAAATTAACAATAGAGGCGGTTTAATGATGTATGTGTTTCCATGTTAAAGATACAATCATGATTATCTACTTAAATTCTTATCCAATTAAAATTTAATTAATAAATTTAATTTATATTAAATTATAACATATAATATTTAATTTATTAAATTATATTTAAAGTTTAGTCGTATTATAGAGTCTCTTTTCTTGCTCCACCTATGTTTCTCTTTCTCATACATAGTTAAAAATAAATTACTAAAAGCAACGATAAATTATGTACCAGTTCGGTCAATAAGGATCCATTCATCGTCCTCGACTTCCACTTGCCTGAATCTCCGCATGATCCCCCGAGTTCGAGGATCTTCTTCAAGCGAATCTTGCGTGCCAGAATAGTTACTTCCGAACAAGTAACCGACAAAGTTGCCCAACATTTTGTTATCGTGTTCAATGTCTGTGACATATATAGAAAAAAACTAAATAAATAAATTTTAAAATTAGAGATTTAATACCGAAATATTTAATACCGAGATTAGCAATTCTATAGCGATATACGCATATATTGTACGTACACACACACACACACACATGCACGCACGCACGCACGCACGCACGCACGCACGCACGCACGCACACACACACACACACACACACCGCGAAGTGTTTTTAAATATCCATTTTAAATGTTCTAGGCGAATATCTCGGAAAATATGGAAGATACGGAAAAATGTTTCAGACAAAAGTTGCATGGTTGAAGGACACATGATGAAAATATGGACTTGACCTTCAGTGACCTTTTCAAGGCCAGGTCAATGTGATCAAATGTTTTCTTAAATGTAACTCCCCATTTTTTATTGCATACTCTTGTAGCTCTTGTTGAGACGTTTTCAAAACACTATAATGAAGCTCTTTCATTAAGAATTTTCTGATATAGTACTCGATAAATTAAGTTTCCATTAGCTGCGGCGTATATACCGGAGTTACCCTATATATGTATACAAAAGAAATTAAATTATTATACAAATAACTGTCACAAATATACGGTGGCAAATAGACGATTGTAATCTCATGGTTTGGGTCGCAATGATATAATAAACTGATATTGCATTTATAAGACGCCAAATAAAAAATTTGATTCTTTTAAAAGAATAAGAGCAACTACGTTGCGTTGTTCATTTTCATTGGTCATATGAAGTTCGCACACGTCAAGCTTGACATCCTAAAGGTCACACTGCATTCTGAAAACGATACCGTGCAGGTTTGTTAGCGTATACGTGGTGTCACAGGCTGGAAGGTATTTTCTATGTTTTGGAAGTAAAATTTGGAAAATACAACATGCCATAATAAGCTCTAATCAGAAAATGTAAGTGTAATTAGTGCTATTAACATTCCGTTAAATAGTAATATAAAATTGTTCTTATAAACATTAATTATAATTAATTAAAGTTGTCTATTATTTGAAAAAAAAACTTGATTTTTAGAATTTTTAAATAGATTTTTAAAAAGATAAAATAATTTAGATTTTCTAAAATTAATTGTGCTTATGCTATCGGAGAGGAAACACTTATTATAAAATTGATTATAATACCAAGACAAATTATATATAACGATTTCAGATGGTACGACGGCATTTTATTTTTTAAGTTAATGCTGAATGGAAAAGTCTATAAGCATATTGCGGACAAGATGATGCCTAATTAGGATACAGCCACGAAAAAAAAAGATATGCGCATGGCAGGGAAATTAGCGCTATTCACAAGCTTTGTAAGCATATTTAATAACAACGAGGATTCTTTGAATTGAACTCTGTTTTAAAATAGCATCAATTGAAGTGAATCCACTGCTGAGTGTAGAAATTATACGATTTTATGCGTCACAACGAATAGACCAAGAGGAATGCTTTTTCCAGTCGATGGTTTTCAATGTTGCTAACGTATCTATTTCATTGCAAATGCATCATTATGAAATTATGATCGGTAGTAAATGAGAGATATGTGAATTAAAAAGATGTGTACATTGCCCAAACAGTATCTTTGTATGATTACAAACTATCTTCATCTAATTTTTTAGTGACAATATCCGAATAATTTGCGTTAGTATTTCTTTGTAAAAAAAATATGACGATTATATTGCAGTACATCTGATGATTTTAACATAATTATAGAGGTAAAGTGTGTAAATTGTTATCGTTCCATCCAAATGTAGCTTTTATAGTATCATTTATTGTATCGATACCTTAAGCTGTTCATAAAAAAGTAAAAAGTATTTTAAGACGAGAAAAAGATATAAAGATAAAAAAAGAAGAAAGAAGGAGAGAAGAGAAGGAACAATATAAAGAAATGTATAATATATTATAAAAATATTTATTATATTGCAAATATATTTAAATGTCTATATTAGTTAACTTCTTTATATACACTACCCCTCACATTAATTTCAATATACAGGGTGTATCATTTTAAGTGAATAACAGATTCGTTGATTTCTCTGTAAAAGATGAACATCATGATACATGTTTTGCACAGAATTAATACACTTGCTGTTATAAACATTTCATTTGCATGCATTGCATTTTTATATAAATAATATGTAAAAATGCAATGCAAGTGTTGAAAGTGTTTATAACAGCAAATGTATTCATTTCTGTAAAAAACACACGTATCATGTCCATCCTTTACAGAGAAATTAACAATTATAGGGGTATATTGAATTAATGAGCGGTAGTGTATACGTTCAAAAATTCATGGGTTTTATATCTCGTGCTTAAGTTACGAAAGTTACAGAAAATAAAGAAGAGAAAAAGAAGAAAAAGGAGATAGGAGAGTTGAGAGGAAGACTGGAGAGTATAGAGAGGGAGACAGATGGAAGGAACGAAGGGAGGGCAGGGAGAAGTGAAAGAGGAAAGAAAGTGGGAAATACGAAAAAGAGATAAAGCAATGGAAGCGTAGGTAAGAGAGCTAAAAAGGTGGAGAGAGTTAGAAGAGAGAGACGGAAGAAGGAACAATGTAGTAGTGAAAGGGGTGGAGGTAGAAGAGTGAAGGCAAAAGAAAACGGTAGAGAAGCTATGGCTAGAGATGAGGGAGGAGGGAGGAATAAAAGAGGTAAAAGCGATAGGAAAAAAGACGGAGAAAGAGAAGATAATTTTAGTTAGGTTAAAATATAGAGTAAAGAAAAGAGAGGTAATGCAGAAGAAAAACGTGTTGAAAGGGAGGATGGAAAGAATAGAGAATGACATGACCTTGAAGGAAAGAAAAATGCAATGAAGCTTAGAGAGGATAGCTGAGAAGGAGAAAAGGAATAGGAAAGATTGGGTAAAGTACGGAAAGATTTGGATAGAGGAGAAGTGGTGGAGTTGGGATGAGAAAAAAGAAGTCCTGAGATGGAAGAGGAAATGAGAGAGAGAGGAGCAAGAAAAAAAAGGGGGGAGAAAGAGGAACAGAAGAGAAAGAAAAAAGTAGAAGAGAGGGAGCTGGAAAAATGAAATAGAAAGGTAGTGAGGAGAGAGGAGAAACGATGGGAGGGGAGAGAGAGTTAGGGAAAAAGAGAGTGTGGAGAGGCTAAGGGGAAGGAGGAAATGTGTCAGACAGAGTAAAGTGTGGAATGTAAAAAAGAGTGAAAAAAAGGAAAAAGAGGGGGAGGGGGAAGAAATGAATATAGGAGAGAGGAAGAGGGGAAGGGACAGCAAGGAAGCTTAAAGATAGGCTTTTGGAATGTAGCGGGAGTGAAGGGAAAACAGGAAGGATTTGGGAAAGGATAAAAAAGTGGGATGTCGTGGGGTTTGTAGAAACGTGACTGAAACAGGAGGAATGGGAGAAGATGAAGAATAGGGTGCCAAAGGAGTTCAACTGGAGGATACAGGGTGCAAAGAAAGAAAGATTTGAAAGATGAGGAAGAGCAATAGGTGGGATAGAAGGAATAGAAGAAGATTGGATAAAGTACGATAAAATTTGGATAGAGGGGAAGTGGTGGAGTTGGGATGAGGAAAAAGTCCTGACAGATGGGAAGAAAAATTAGAAAAAAGAACAAGAAAAATGAGGGGGAGAAAAAAAAACAGAAATAGAGAATGAGTGGAAAAGAGGGAAACGGAAAAATAAAATGTAAAGGTAGTGAGGAGCGAGGAAAAACGATGGGAAAGGAGGGTAGAAAAAAGAGAAAGGAGAGGGAGAGTAGGAAAAAAGGGAGTGTGGTGAGGGTTGTGGGAGGGGGAAAAGAAATCAAAGAGGGTAAAGTGGGGAAAGTAAAAATGAGTGAAAAAGAGGAAAAAGAGGGGAAAAAAAAGAAGAAAAAAGGAAGGAAGGAAAAAACAGGAAGAAATCCTAAAGATAGGCTTTTGGAATGTAGCGGGAATGAAGGGAAAACAGGAAGGGTTTTGGGAACAGATAAAAGAGTGGGATGGCGTGAGGTTAGTGGAGACGTGGCTGGAACAGGAGAAATGGGAGAAGATGAAGAATAAGGTGCCAAAGGAGTTTAACTAGAGTATACAGAGTGTAAAGAAAGAAAGAGTTAGAAAAAAAGGAAGAACAATAGGTAGAATAATGATGGGAGTCAGAAAAGAGTTAGAAGAGGAAGAAGAATGGGTGGATGAGGAGGGTTTAATGATTAGAGAAGAAAGATGAAAGAACGAGAATGGAGATTAGCAACAGTTTACGTAAGCGGCAACTTGGACAAGGTAATGGGTAAGATAAAATCGGTAAATGAGGAGGTCAGGAGAGAGGAGAAGTGGATAGTGGGGGGCGATTTCAATGCGAGAACAGGGGAGAAAGGAGCGCTGAAAAATGAAGAAGAGGGAGTTGAATGAAAATCGAAAGATAAAATGATAAATAGGTAGGGGAAAGGGCTGATTAGATGGGTGAAAGAGGAAAAGTGGGAAATTATGAACGGAACAAAGAAGGGAAATGAGGAGAAGGAGGTGACTTTTACAGAAGGAAAGGGGGAAACAGTGATCAATTACGTAATAGAAGAAAAGCTTGTGAAAGAGTGACAAGATTGGAGGTGGGGTGTAAGCTAGATTCAGATCACCAATCAGTAGCAGTACCGGTAGACAAAAGTTTGATTGTGATTGGTCTATTTCTTACGGCTTAGAGCTTAAATATTCTTTAAAGCAAGGTTGTAGACCAGCACTTAAGATCTATCCAGACAAACTTGCATAGTTCATAAACCTAAGCATAAGAAAATTGATTTGTTTATATACTTGTGCATAAGGAAATAGATCAATCTATTTCATATGCGTATGTTTATGTACTTATGCAAGTTTGTCTGGATAGATCCTTAAGCGGGGAGCACACACTTCTGCACAACGCATAATGCGTAAGCATAAGAAAATTGATTGATCTATACACATGTGCATAAGAAAATAAACCAATCAGTTTTCTTATGCTTACGCATTATGCGCTGTGAAGAAGTGTGTGCTCCCCGCTTTAGGATCTCTAGGTTAACCAAAATTCCATAAGCGCATGTTTTGACATATGCATACTTGTTGTATATGAAATAATAAATATTTTATAAACATACATGTGATATTGTGACATGTAATTAAAATAAAAGTAATAAATAATTATACAGTAACAAAGTGAGAGAAAACTTGTATTATAAAAATAAATTAAAAAATGTATAAATGTATAGATAAATTATATAATAAGATAATAAGAAATTTATACTGGTACTGTAATAAATTGACGAGTGACGAATTACGTATATTACAAATATGTTACTATGTAATTTTATTATTTTCGTACGAACAACAACATTATAATGAACAGCACAAACCTTAAAAATTATATTATGTATACACATATATAATGATTAATTATTATTGCTCAATAAATGTAGTTACTCGTACAAAAATAATAAATATACAAAACATATTTGTAATATATATGTATAAATTTTTATTACTTTTATTTTAATTACGTGCTACAACGTCACATGTATGTTTTTAAAATGTTTATTATTCCATATATGGCGAGTATGCATATGTCAAAATCATATATGTAATATTTTAAAGGCCATTGCATGTACAAAAATTTTAGTAGTAATCGCAAGGCCGTAAGAAAATGACCAATCACAATCAATTATTCTTTGACCGCAAGGAAAATTATTGACTATGTTTAGTTAGTTTTCTTATGGCCTTGCAATTACTACTACAATTTTTGTACGTGCAATGGCCTTTAGAACTCAGACACAATGAGAAAAATAAAGAATAAAGTAAAGAAATAAGGAAGAAGCTAGGCATATGTTGCATCTCTTTAATGTATACGGGTACTGAAGTGAGATGCATTCTTTTATGCCTTTATCTTATTCTTATAATAAGTTTTTTTTTATTGTGTCTGAGCTTTAAAGGTCATTGCACGTACAAAAAATTTTAGTATTCCAAATTTATATAATTTATTTTTTTTATGTATTTTATTTTATTTTATTTTATTATAGTCCAGTCAAATATTAGACAAAAAAAAGGCTCTTGCTCGGAAGTGAAGCGGTATCAATGAAACCTTTTTAGGGTAGTTGGGGAAATGTAGAAGAGCTTATTTCTGAGTTGTCGGGTTAATCGGACCGATGGGTTTTTAAGGAGGAGAGGGGGAATAAAAAATTTTGTTTTTTCGCAATAACTCGGCGAATTTTGACCGTACATGATTTACTAACTTTTCATTTTGTAGCTCTTTTAAAGCCCTACAATTTATTTCTTGAAGACCCTAACTTAAAATCAATATTTGTCTAGTTCTAGCCGGTAAAAGTGGGAAAAAATGCATTTTGTCGCGGTTTTTTGCGTTTATCTCGTTTCCATTAATAGATAGAAATGTGCCGCCACTGACAAAGTTGTAGGGCTTAAAGAGACCTACAAAACGAGGGGTCAGTCGTTCAGATTCGTTAAAAATTAAGCCCAGGGAAGCCTCTGGAAGTCGCGTTTTCAACGCGTGGCCGATCGTCGCCAGCGGCGCGACGGCCCGCCGCCGCGATGACGATCGGCCATGCGACGGCGCGTCGCATGTCGAGTCGAGTGCGCTCGGGACTCGCCAGAACTCGACAAATATTGATTTTAAGTTAGGGTCTTCAAAAAATGAATTGTAGGGCTTTAAAAGAGCTACAAAATAAGAGGTTAGTAAATCATGTAGGGTCAAAATTCGCCGAGTTATTGCAAAAAAACGAAATTTTTCATTCCTTCTCCCCCCCTTAAAAACCCATCGGTCCGATTAGCCCGACAACTCAGAAATAAGCTCTTCTACATCCCACCAACAACCCAAAAAAGTTTCATTGATACCGCTTCACTTCCGAGCTCAAATGTCTAATTTGACTGGACTATAAATGGGTATAAAATGTTCAGCAGTATGTGGACATTGCCATGGCCAGACTTGCCTTAACGCAGCACCTAATATATATTAAAAAAAAATGTGTGTGTGTGTGTGTGTGTGTGTGTGTGTGTGTGTGTGTGTGTGTGTGTGTGTGTGTGTGTGGGTGTGGGTGTGGGTGTGTGTGTGGGTGTGGGTGTGGGTGTGGGTGTGGGTGTGGGTGTGGGTGTGGGTGTGGGTGTGGGTGTGGGTGTGGTGTGGGTGTGGGTGTGGGGGTGGGTGTGGGTGTGGGTGTGGGTGTGGGTGTGGGTGTGGGTGTGGGTGTGGGTGTGGGTGTGGGTGTGGGTGTGGGTGTGGGTGTGTGTGTGTGTGTGTGTGTGTGTGTGTGTGTGTGTGTGTGTGTGTGTGTGTGTGTGTGTGTGTGTGTGTGTGTGTGTGCTATGTCAGCTACGAAGATGAATCTCCAGATTTCTTGGCGGAAGCCATAGAAATTGATTTGCTTTATTAAATAAAGTATGGACTTTATATTTTTATGTGTTAAATAATTATAATACTTCCAAACTTTTAAGTAATATATTATAAATGAAATAATAGAATAAATGGCGCGCGCGTAGCGCGCGCCCTTGTATTGTTCTAGTCCACTTTTAAAAAAGGCGTGTTAACTGAGTGAATTGCGTTTGTATCGAAATTATTGTTGCCTCTTTTCCGCGATGCCAATTGGTTCTCTTGCTGCGCTTACTTCATTTGCAGCTGTCATTGTATATTTTGACAGTTGTGTGTATCAAGGGTTAATAGTGTAATAGTAACTAAAAAAAAAAAAGAAAGTGGTAGTATTATACCTCGAAAAAACCTAAGTAACAAGTGGTAGATCTTTATATCTCGAAAAATCTTGAAAAAATCTAAGCAGTAGTATCTTTATTTCCGAAAAATTATAACCCAAGTGATACACGTCACAAAATTATGTTACCTTATCAAAAAAAAGAGTCGCGCTTCAAGTGATCTATTACAATTACAAAAAAGAAATAATATCTCTTTAAATTAGAGCGCCAATTACAGGGAGAACATGTATATTGCCTCAAAAAATAATTGTTGCACTACTTTGAAAAATCTTTACATTGTGTCAATTAGAAAAAAAATGTATAATAACAATTTTATAAGATTAAAAAATTTTATTTAAATTTAACAAGGGAATACAAGATATTTAAATACAAAGTTATTTACATGTGTATTTTTTTATGGCCACAAAGAATTACAGAGGTAACAGTACAAAATACAAATATTTTATTAAAATACATGAATTTTTCTTGTAAAAAAACTTAGCGCTGCTAGACCTCGAAATTTTAAATAAATAAGGACAACAATAAATAAAAATAATTCAGAGAAGAATGCGATGGGAGTAATATTAAATGATTATCAGCGTGGATGTGGGAGTGAGTGATATGGGTGTGCGTGACTACGCGGACGGCGGATAATGCGGCTTATAATTAAGTATAGAATAAGTTTATTTATTTATTTAAAATTTTGAGGTTTTTTACAAGGTTTTTTTACAAGAAATTTTTTTACAAGAAAAATTTATGTATTTTAATAAAATATTTTTATTTTGTACTGTTACCTCTGTAATTCTTTGTGGCCATTAAAAAATACACATGTAAATAACTTTGTATTTAAATATCTTGTATTCTCTTGTTAAATTTAAATAAAATTTTTTAATTTTATAAAATTGTTATTATAAATTCTTTTCTAATTGACACAATGTAAAGATTTTTCAAAGTAGTGCAACAATTATTTTTTGAGGCAATATACATGTTCTCTCTGTAATTGGCGCTCTAATTTAAAGAGATATCATTTCTTTTTTGTAATTGTAATAGATCACTTAAAGCGCGACTCTTCTTTTTGATAAGGTAACATAATTTTGTGACGTGTATTACTTGGGTTATAATTTTTCGGAAATAAAGATACTACTGCTTAGATTTTTTCGAGATTTTTCGAGATATAAAGATCTACCACTTGTTACTTAGGTTTTTTCGAGGTATAATACTACCACTTTCTTTCTTTTTTAGGTAACAACATATACACTACTATACGTGTACTTGGCGCCTTTTTTTACCTTTTTTTAAAAAAGGTAATTTTGTGCGGATATCACGCCTTTTTGTAGTATATTACGCATTGTATAAACAGTATGTACAGGATAAAGCTATTTGGAGGTATAATACTACCACTTTGTTTTTTTCGAGGTAACAACATAACAAAGTAACAACATAATACATATACACTATTATGCGTGTACTTGGCGCTCTTTTTTACCTTTTTTTTAAAAAGGTAATTTTGTACGGATATCACGCCTTTTTGCAGTGTTACGCATCTTAATCTTATAAACAATATATCTTATAATCTTATAAACCGTATATAATACAAGGTATGAAGCTAAAAGTGTTACAGACTATTATTTCTAAAGAAAACAACAATTTAATATTTTGCTTAGTTTTTTTAAAATAATAATCTGTAACCCTTTTAGTTGTACACCTTGTATATATTTTTTAATTTCAACATAAAACATAATCGCAATAAAGCATGATTAATGTTAATAAGTCGTTAACTGTAAAATTCTTTATTTATTTTTATTTGCGTGTCTTACTGAATGTTGTTCGCAACTGTATATGTACCGATAT
This sequence comes from Temnothorax americanus, assembly GCF_048541705.1. Classification (NCBI taxonomy): domain Eukaryota; kingdom Metazoa; phylum Arthropoda; class Insecta; order Hymenoptera; family Formicidae; genus Temnothorax; species Temnothorax americanus. The sequence continues at coordinate 514,541 of NW_027509806.1, forward strand.
CTTCAGGTATCGATATTTTTGATAATTATTTTTACGTCAGACATAATTTTAATTCATCCAATTTTTATTATGTAAAGACATAATTTTTGTCCAATTTTTATTATGTCTAGACATAATTTTAATTCTGCCGCTAGGGAAATTTTAAGTTGATTGTTATGAATCAAGCTTGAATTCAATGTTTAGGTGTCCCAGGTTGCCGATGACGAGGTCTACATAGCGCGCTTTATAGTTTTCGGTGTCCAGGTGTATCAATACCTTGAATTCGATGGCCACGTGTTCCAAGTTGGCGATGACGAGGTCCACATATTGCGCTTCGTAGTTTTCGGTGTCTACATGTATTAATACCTCGAATTCGATATTTACGTGTCCTACATTGGGTGCGTTCAGCCGATACTTTGCTAGCCTAGCAATCGTGAGCAGTTGCTCGTTTTTGCTCGTTTCCTCTCTTTTGACCTACTGGATTAAAAAGAGAAGAAACGAGCAAAAACGAGCGACTGCTCACGATTGCTAGGCTAGCGGAGTATCGGCTGAACGCACCCATTCAGATTTAAAGTTATTAATACACCTAGACACCAAAAACTATGAAGCGCACTATGTGGACCTCGTCATCAGCAACCTGGGACACCTAGACATCAATTTCAAGGTATTAATACACGTAGACACCGAAAACTACGGAGCGCACTGTGAGGACCTCGTCATCGGCAACCTGGGACACGTAGACATCGAATTCAACGTATTATTACACCTGGACACCGAAAACTATGAAGCGTACTATCTGGACCTCGTCATCGGCAACCTGGGATACGTGAACATCGAATTCAAGGTATTAATACACGTAGACACCGAAAACTACGGAGCGCACTGTGTGGACCTCGTCATCGGCAACCTGGGACACCTAGACATCGAATTCAACGTACGATTACACCTGGACACCGAAAACTATGAAGCGCACTATCTGGATCCCGTCATCGGCAACCTGGGACACGTGAACATCGAATTCAAGGTATTAATACACGTAAACACCGAAAACTACGGAGCGCACTATGTGGACCTTGTCATCGACAACCTGGGACACCTAGACATCGCATTCAACGTACGATTACACCTGGACACCGAAAACTATGAAGCGCATTATCTGGATCCCGTCATCGGCAACCTGGGACACGTGGACATCGAATTCAAGCTATTAATACACGTAGACACCGAAAACTACGGAGCGCACTATGTGGACCTCGTCATCGGCAACCTGGGACACGTAGACATCGAATTCAACGTATTATTACACCTGGACACCGAAAACTATAAAGCGCACTATCTGGACCTCGTCATCGGCAACCTGGGATACATAGACATCAAATTCAAGCTTGATTCATAAGAATCGACTTAAAAATTCCCTAGCGGCACTTTCTGCCAAGCGTAGAGAACCTTCTTTTCCGTTGACTCAATATTTATTATATATATACCTAATTTTTACCTAAATAGAAATCTTCCTCCTGACCGATAAGTCTATCGACCTAATTTCGAAATACGCGCGCGATATCGAAACTGGCGATACCTGCGCCGCCAGTGTCGAAAAAGTGAAAGTGACGTTCTCTGTTTGTTACATGTATGTTATAAAGAGCGGTCGACGTAGACGACGACGTATCTTAAAAATAAATTTTCGCATTTGGACTTTGCGTCGCAATATCTCCGCTCGTAGGGCACGTAGCGGAATATTATGAGAGAAACCCCCCCTTAATTGGACCCCAAGCTATCGATCAAGCCTACTTAGAACTTGATTCGTTCACTCGTTATCGAGATCTCAACATCTCGGGTACTCGCAACCCGTCGCGTCGCGTAAAAGAGTCACGGTCGGTCTCGCTCCGCGTGTACTTGGCGCGAGACACTACCGTGTCTCTTGATAGCATAATGTTAAAGCTAAATAGCGCGCACGAAGCGCGCGTCTGTAGTGTCTAGTCTATAATAAAAAAATCCATGGAGACGCGAGAAGTTGTTGTTTGGAGTCGAATATCTCGCACGTCGTGTTGTCGCTTTTCCGTGCCGGTGATTGGCCGGTCGAAGCCGGCGATCGCGAGATCACGGCGAGTTCCGCGAGTTTCGTGCGTGTGCGTCGTGATCAGTCGTGATGTGACAGGTTCGCGTCGTATCATTAAGAGGTTAATATTATTATTAATGTAATCTCTCATCATTAATACGATCGTTTAATTCCGAATTTCGGTCGCGTCACGCAAAGATCGAAGTGACGACGGCGATCGAGATCGCGGCGAGTTTGGCGAGTTTCGCGCGTGTATCGCGTGGTGTGTTTTGCGAGGTAGGTAGAATTATTTATTATATATAATCCACTATATATATATTTTTTTTTTTATATATATAATGTATGTGGATAATTATATTTTACATTAATATTTTTTAACGCAATGACGTTTGCTCGCGTGGTGTCTCACGAGGTTAGTTATATTACTTGCTCGTACAAATCTAATCTAAGGTATCCCTGGCGAAAATGAAAAGTTTCATAAACGTTTGTTTGATGTTTACGTGAGCGTTTGCGGAAGTTCGTTGAGAGTTTAGAAACGGTCAGTAGAGAGTTCGTAGAGCGGAAATTGCAACGCTGCAGCGTTTGAAAGGCGTTTGTATATAGCGTTTTTGAGAGTTTGTACAGCGTTTACATGACGTATGACGTTTGCTGAGAGTTCTTTAAAACATTTAGAGATCCTCTGTTAAGCGTTTAGGCTGCGTTCGGAAACGTCACTCGGGTACACACGGGTATATACTCCCTTCTCCTTCTAACTCGCTGAGATAGAAAGAAAAGGGAGTATACTTGTGTGCAATCGGGTGACGTTTTTGAACGCAGCCCTGATAAGTCGAAAGCGTTTGCTTTTATCATTGAAAACTGCGTGCAGCCTCTATTGAGCTTAACGGGCGTTTACTCTTGTCGTTAGAAGAAACGGCGTAAAGAGCGTTAAATGTTAAAGTCTGCTTTTCGCCTCGCAGGGGGTCTGCTTATATACGCGACTGGATGTATTTTAAATGTGAGAAAGATACGCCGCCTAGCGGCATTGTTAGAAGAACATTTGCTGAACGGAAGGAAAACGCTTGTGTTACGGAGTCGGGAAAAGCGTTTCTTGGGCGTCTCCAAGCCGTTTGCGTTAACGCCTTACAAATCGTTCACTGCACCTCTACAATTCGCCATCGGAAGAGCGTTTGCTGAACGGATTGAAAACGCTTGTCTTACGGCGTTGGGAAAAGTGTTTGCTAAACGTTTGAAAAATCTGACAGCAAACTCTCTGCACGCAGCGTTTACTGAGCGTTCTCTGAAAAGCGTTGCCTCAGCATTTCAGAACTTTCATGAAACGTTATATACAGCGTTTTATAAGCGTTCTGAAAGCGTTTAAAATCCAACGGCGTTGTGTAAGCGTTCTTATAAAGTTTGAAAGCGTATAAACTCTCAAAAAAACTCTCATTGAACGGTTGTCAACGCTTTATAAAGCTTCTTAATTTTTGCCAGGGATACGTTACAGTAACTATATATTTTTGATACAGATTTATCTTTGAAATCATATACTTTATATATAAGCAGATGTAAGTAATAATTGTTCTTATAAACATTAATTATAATTACTTCAAGTTGTCTATTATTTGAAAAAAAAAACTTGATTTTTAGTTTCGTTTTTTATTCTACCTTCAGAAAAAGATAAAATAATTTAGATTTCCTAAAATTAATTTTGTTTACGTTATCGGAGAGAAACACTTATTATAAAATTGATTATAATACCAAGACAATTATATATAACGATTTCAGATGGTACGACGGCTTTTTTATGTTTTACGTTAATGCTGAATGGAAAAGTCTATAAGCATATTGCGGACAAGATGATGCCTAATCAGGATCATCATTATGAAATGATGATCGGTAGTAAATGAGAGATATGTGAATTAAAAATATGTACATTACCTAAACCTTCTGGTTTTTTAATTTTAGTAGTGACAATGTCCGAATAATTTTGCGTTAGTATTCCTGTGTAAAAAAATATGACGATTATACGATTATATTACAATATATCTGAAAAATGTTAAAAAATAAAACAATTGTTTAAAGGTATCCTGTATATCATAGTATCTATTTGCTTTGCCTGTATGGAATGTTAATAACGCGTAAGATAATATAATCATTAAAGTAATATTTCTTAAATGTATATATTTCATACTTAATTTTATTTTATAAATATTATCACATTTATTCCTATGAATCGTTTTCATTTATTACGCTATTATGAGGTAGGATGTGTAAATTATTACCATCCAAATGTAGCTTTTATAGTATTATTTATTGTATTGATACCTTAAGCTGTTTATAAAAAAGTAAAAAGTATTTTAAGACGAGAGAAAGATACAGAGATAAAAAAAGAAAAAGGAAGGAAAAGAGAAGGAACAATATAGAGAAAGGTATTATATATTATAAAAATATTTATTATATTGCAAATATATTTAAATTTATATATTAGTTAACTTCTTTATATACACTGTGACGTGACATAGTAACGTCCCTTGCCCAGACGATAGCTCGACCGGGGGGAGCGTCCGGAATGTCGTCTCCGCCGGAGCGGGGCGGGGCGACAGCTTTAGAATTCGGTATAAATTATACTGTTTTTACGAGAATTTCAGATGCTGAGTAAATGGCCGGGAAAGATTGTAACGACTTTAGTCGCGCCAAGGGAATTACGGGAGGCGTCTTCAGAGGAGTTGGCCGGCGGGCGGGTCACGTTTGGGCCCTTTGCCGATTCGGCTTGGAGCGTTTCGCGGGGCGAACGCATCAGCCAACGACGCCGGGATAAGCCCACAGAGGAACTCGCCACGGGGCATTGCCGCCGTTTGATTTTCCTTGGCCTGGCCAGCCTGGCAGTCGAAACCGGCTCAAAAGTCGCGGCCTGGACAGCCGGACCCCAACATCATCAAAAATGCCGCCGGCGGGCGAAGCAATCAGAAAGGGCGCCGACAGGGGCGGAAAGTCGAGCGCTGCCTTCGCAGAGAGCATACCGGTGGTCGGGCTTGCAAGCACGGCGCGCAGGCGCGTGGGCCCAGCGTGGTCCCGCCGGGCCAAAGGATTGAGAGAATCGTCACTGTCGTGTCGGCGTGGCGAGAGACGACATCCCAAGAGGACCGGCAGCCGAGCTTGCGGAATTTGTAAGGCCACTACTCAAGCATCTCGTAACCCACATCTGGGTACAAGTAAGATCGTTCTAACGGCCGGGGCCCTTCTGAGAGTCGCGTAGAGTCGCGGGAAGCATGCTTGTAAAATCGCGTACTGTGTCGCGAAGTATTTTGTAGCATCGCGTTTTGTGCAGATAAGTATTACCGAGCAAGTAATTATTAAATGGAATACTGACGGAGGGCCCGGCCAACAGAGTAATATGGGATCGCCCTGCCCGAAAAATCGTACGCGGCCAACAGTCACCGTGTGATTCGTTGTAGTATTCGTCGAGTATTAGTTTCGTGTTATTAGAATTTTGTGTAATCGCGTTGTGCGTAATGTAGCGAGGTATCCTTCGCGCTAATACAAACCGTATTGTCGCAGAACGGGGGAGTAATGTTCGCGCAATCATGTCCCGGGGCGTGAGGCACCTGTATTGGGCACTTTGGGACTTTTCGCGGGAGGCCCGAGTCTAGCCATTTTGGGACCATTTGCGAGACGTTGCGGATGGTCATTCGGCAGTTGGAAAGTCGTCGCGCGTAGGTATCGGTCTTGCGTTCGTGTAATTGCGTATTGTGCATTGCGTTCGGGTAATTGCGTCTTGCGTAGCCCGTTCGTGTAATCGCGTATTGTGCATTGCGTTCAGGTAATTGCGTCTTGCGTAGCGCGTTCGTGTAATCGCGTATTGTGCATTGCGTTCGGGTAATTGCGTCTTGCGTAGAGCGTTCGTGTAATCGCGTATTGTGCATTGCGTTCGGGTAATTGCGTCTTGCGTAGCGCGTTCGTGTAATCGCGTATTGTGCATTGCGTTCGGGTAATTGCGTCTTGCGTAGCGCGTTCGTGTAATCGCGTATTGTGCATTGCGTTCGGGTAATTGCGTCTTGTGTATCGCGTTCGTTTAATCGCGTATTGTGTATTGCGTTCGTGTAACTGCGTCTTATATGTTACGTCCTTAGGTTAATTTCCGCGTTATTGTATCTTGTAAATCTCCGCGTTCTATAGCCAAATATTCGAGAGAAAGCTTGTAATTCACCGATTTATTCTGAAGTAATTTTTCCTTTCAAATTGTAATTCACCGATTCCGTCTGAAGTAACTTGCTGATTCATTCTAAGGTAACATCTTCTTTTAAATTGTACTTTGCCGATTATTCCGAGACAATCTCTGTAATTCACCGATCAATTCTGACGTAACTTGATTTTGACGTAACCTTCTTTCAAATACAGTACATTTGATATTATTGTTATTTGTGTGTGCTAATTGCGCTGCGCTCCCCCTCCTCCTCCAACCGCGATTAGCCGAAGAAACTCACACCTGAGAGAATTGCGATCGTGTGGATCGTGATGCGAGGAATCGCACCTGGCGCCCAATATTTCGAAGAATTATTTAGTCGAGCTACCATCTGGGTTTCGGAGAGTACTATCGCGATTTTGGGAAATAATTATAGAAAAACTTTAGTTCCATAATAAAAAAAGCGACAGCGCGCTCTTCCACGGCCGGCGAGACCGTGAAGACATCGTCGTTGTCGTCACAACACTACCGCTCATTAATTTCAATATACAACATATTCGTTGATTTCTCTGTAAAGGATGAACATCGTGATACGTGTTTTGCGCAGAAATGAATGCACTTGCTGTTATAAACATTTCACTTGCATGCGTGGCATTTTTCTATAAATAATATACAAAAATGCAATGCATGCAAGTGTTTATAACAGCAAATGTATTCATTTCTGTACAAAACATATATGTATCATGTTCATCCTTTACAGAGAAATTAACAAACATAGGGGTATATTGAAATTAATGAGCGGTAGTGTATATAAAGAAGTTAAAACTAATATATAAATTTAAATATATTAGTTAAGAAATGGAGAGATGGGAGGAAGGAAGGGCAGAGAGAAGTGAAAGAGGAAGGAAAGTGGGAGATAGGAAAAAGAAATAAAGCAATGGGAGCGAAGATAAGAAAGCTAGAAAGATGGAGAGAGTTAGAAGAAAAAGACAGAAGGAGGAACAATGTAGTAGTGAAAGGGGTGGAGATAGAAGAGGGAAGGCGAAAGAAAGCGGTAGAGAAGCTATGGCTAGAGATGGGGGAGTAGGGAGAAATAAAAGAGGTAAAAGAGATAGGAAAAAAGACGGGGGAAGAGAAGAAGGTTTTAGTTAGGTTAAAAGATAGAGTAAGAAAAAGAAAGGTAATGCAGAAGAAGAATGTGTTGAAAGGAAGGATGGAAAGAATAAAGAATGACATGACCTTGAAGGAAAGCATCAAAGAAAAATGCAATGGAGCCTGGAGAGGATAGCTGAAAAGGAGAGAAGAAATAGTAGGAGAGATTAGATAAAGTACGGAAAGATTTGGATATAGAGAGAAAAAGGTGAAATTGGGATGAGGAAAAAAAAGTCCTGATAGATGGAAGGGGAAATGAGAGAGAGGGGCAAGGAAAAGGAGGTGGGAGAAAAAGGAACAGAGGAGAAGGGAAAGAGTAGAAAAGAGGGAGACGGAAAAATAGAATAGAAAAATAGTAAGGAGGGAAGAGAAACGATGGGAGGGGAGGGCGGAGAGAAGAGGGAAGAGAGGTAAAAAAGGGAGGAAGAGAGTGTGGTGAGGCTGAGAGGAGGGGGGAAAGGAATCAGAGAGAGTAGAATGTGGAAAGTAAAAAAGAGTGAAGAGAGGAAAAAAGGGGGGAGGGGGAAGAAAGGAATGCAGGAGAGAGAAGGAGGGGAAGGAACAGAAAGGAAGCCCAAAGATAGGCTTTGGGATGTAGCGGAAGTAAAGAGAAAACAGGAAGGGTTTTAGGAAAGGATAAAAAAGTGGGATGTCGTGGGATTGGTAAAAATATGGTTGAAATAAAAGGAACGGGAGAAGATGAAGAATAACGTGTCGAAGGAGTTCAACTGGAGGATACAGGGTGTAAAGAAAAAAAGAGTTGGAAGAAAAGGAAGAGCAATAGGTGGGATAATGATGGGAGTCAGAAAGGGGTTAGAAAGGGAAGAAGAATAGATAAAGGAGGAGGATTTAATGAGTAGAAAAGTAAGATAGAAGAAGAAAAAATGGAGATTGGCAATAGTTTACGTAAGCGGCAACTTATGGTAATGGGTAAGATAAAATCGGTGAAGGAGGAGGAAAGGAGAAAAAAGAGATGGATAGTGGGGGGTGATTTCAATGCGAGAACAGGGGAGAACGGAGCGCTGGAAGATGGAGAAGAGAAAGTTGAAAGAAAATCGAAATATAAAATAATAAATAGGCAGGGAGAAGGGCTGATTAGATGGGTTAAAGAGGAAGGGTGGGGAATTATAAATGGAGCAAAAGAAGGAAATGAAAAAGCGGGGTAAATTTACAGGAGAAAAAGGAGAAACAATGATCAATTACGCGAAAGAAGATAGGAAGGTTTGGGAAAGAGTAACAAGATTGGAGGTGGGGTGTGAGGTAGATTCGGATCACCAATCAGTAGCAGTACGGGTGGACAAAGGAGGTGGTGGTGAGAGGAAAGGGACAATAGCGGAGGAAGAGAGGTGGGTGGAAAAGACGGACTGGTCGAAAGAGGCAAGAGAGAAGTTTAGAAGAAGAACGAAAGAGGTAGAAATAAGTAGGGGGGGCAATAGATAAAAAGATCGAAAAGTTGACAAAAGGAATTAAGATGAAAGAAAGGATGAGAAGAGTAAAAAGAGGGGCAGAAGGAAAGGGAGGATGGTGGGATAGGGACTGTAGGAAAAAGAGGGAAAAGATAGAAAAGTTATTAAGAGACTGGAAAAGAGGAAGAAAACACAAAGAAAATCATAAGAGAAGAAAGAAGGAGTATTAGGAAATATGTGAGAGAAAAAAGGAAAAATAGAGAAATCTGCTGGACGAGGTAAGAGAGGCGAGAACAGAGAAGCAAGTGTGGAAAGTAATAAACAAGGAAAGGAGAAAAAGGGTAGAAATTAATAAGGAGATAACAATAGAGGAGTGGGATAAATACTTAAGAAAAATGTTAGAAGGAACGGAATACAAGCGAAGGCTAGGAGAAGGAGAGGAGGGAGAGCAGGGGTCGAAGGCGGAAGTAGAGAAAAGAGAGGGGGTAGGATGGGAAGAGGTAGAGAGTGTGCTGAAAGACCTGAAAAAAAGTAAAGCGGCGGAAGAGGACGTGATAGGAAATAAATGTATATCCATAAATATATATCCGTAAACTATTATTTCAATTATCATTTTCTTACTTGCCGACATTGTGATATTTTAAGTGTATTAATTATATAATAAGCGATAAATTTGTTAAAATTTGAAAATTTCGAAGGAATTGGAGAGAGTACTGTTATACTACATATTTAATTTTTAGAGAATACTCTGTATATTTATGTTTTCTATTACTATTAATTAATATTATTATTGTTAGAATTAAGAAGATCAAAACTTTTATTTTTAGTTGTACCTATAATACACATAATACATAAATTATGTAAGAGAAAGGGGGAAAAAGTGACGAATTGTTAATTTCTTTTAACTAATAACAGATAACAAGTCGATGCTGAACATTAAAGGCGTTAGATAATAATGAATAATTTATTTGCAGTTTGATTTCAATCTGTTTACAAAAACATATAATAGGGTAACTCTGGTATATACGCCGCAGCTAAGGGAAACTTAATTTATCGAATACTATTTACTATGCTCTTAAGGCAAATGAATTATACTAATAAAAACTTTATACTGTCTACTACTAGAAACATAAAATATTGATTCTTTGTATTTAATAAAAAAAACTTAGAAACACTTGCATTTTTGCCATATCAGAAATGCGGGTTATATGACATTCATGGGTAAAATGTAAGCCTTATAAAAAATTGCAAATAATGTTTATAAATAAGGCAATAAAATGTCATAATAAGTTATAAAATATTTGTAAGAATGATAAACAAATTATAAAACTAAAAAATTTTAAAAAGAAAATAGAAGAACGATAGGGGTGCATTAAAAATTATTCGGTTGGTTGATCGCTTCCTTGCGAACATGTCACGTTCGGCTATAGTTGACTTGTATATATTTTATCACTCGACACACAAGACATCTTTATGATTTTCCTGGAACAACTTCATATTACGGATGTCTTGTGATGTTTTACGACGAGTCTTATAGATGATTTAGTCACTTGATAAGGGCCCAAACCAAGGGCCAAAACGTCGTGCGAAATTTGATGTACGAAACTTTGCCAGTTAAGTCGAGAAACTGAAATATATTTATTTATCACTGGCGAACTACGAAAGCTGTTTATTTTTATTTTATTTTGTTCCTTTCAATAATATTTAAAGATTATTGTTATACGATGTAAAAAGAGAAGGAAAAAGAACACATAGGAGATTTCGAGTTTTACAAAGTATCCGTACTATGGCCTAAATCCCGCATGCTAACTTGCCGTATATCCTAAACACAGGAGGGATATACAATATACAAGATATTAAGTTAAACAAAAAATACAAGAGCTATGCACTTGTATTTGGCTGTATTCCATCATTTACTATCCCTCTACACTTATGTATCATGAAATAACCATTAAACCTTTTACATTCCCTACAGTAATTATTTTACGTAGGTCGTAACACAAGATCGCGCTTCTTACTACGGTGAGAAATCAATTCAAATCTCACGACAGTTTCGTTAATATTAACAGTAAAGTAAAGAACTGATCTAGATGGGTTACAATTTATTTCCCGAGGAAAATGCATGTACCCATCGCCTGATCTTTTAAAAGCTGCACATATTATGAACACAGAATTCTCCAAGTATCACAGTTCAAAGCTTAGTAAAGACAAATTCATCTTCAAGAAACTTACGGATAAAATAGAAATTGCATTAAAACCTATTGAACTGCCAAGAGAGGTCTTGCTATGTCTTGTTAGGACAAGAACCTACATTAGGGTACGCGAAATTAATCGAACCATCTGTACAAAATAGATTTAAGAATAAGAAAAAAAAGTTAACCAAATTTACGAATAATAAATCTTTTTCGTAGCATCTTTATATATGTTGTTATTATTATTGTTGTCATTTAATCCCTATAAAGTGATATGAAAAGGAAAACTGTCAAACAAAGTAAAAAAAATATTAACATTTTTATATATTTGTTTTGTAAACTTTTCTATATTTATTACGTTTATAATGTTTATTTATATTCTATTTTATTACAAGGTATTTATTAATTCATAAACTATTACTTTACAACAAATTTTTTCCCTGCAAACTTAAAACTAAAATAATATATCTGACGAGAATGCCGCTAACATAAGCTGTTTGGAAACAGCAGTTTTAAATTTACCGTTTATCTGTGACATCACACTTCGACAATTCTGATTGGTCGCGTGCGCAAGAGCATACTCTTGTATTTATACCATGATCCATCCGTAATCCGTACGTTTCGGCTCCAATTAGAGGCTGTACCTCCTAACTCTATTGACACAATACTACAGGTATTTAATTCGTATCACCCTAGGTTACAGTTTACCATTGAAATAGAAGGTTACAAATTAAACTTTTTAGATTTAACGATGATTAAAAACAACAACGTTCTAGAATTTGATTGGTTTCACAAACCGACGTTTTCAGGCCGTTTTCTTAATTTTATGTCGCAACACCCTATTTCCCTATATATTTAAAAAGAGGCACAGTTATGGGCATGATTGATAGGGCATTTTTATTATCACATCCAAAATATCATTTAAAAAATATAAAATTCATAATAACACTCTCTTACAGAACGACTACCCGTTAACATTCATTTTTAACACAATTCATACTAAAATTAAATCTCTGCTTAATAAATGTACTCGAAAACAGAATGAACCTCCACCCACGAATGAAAAAAGACAACGCACATGGTTCACAGTACTATATGTCTCTAATATATCGAACAAATTTAAAAGTGTTGTTACAGATCTTAATGTTAACTTGTCGTTTTATAGTTTGAATAAACTTAAGAATTTTATTAAAATGCAGAAGGATATTCTCCCTATCCAATCAAATAAAAATGTTGTGTATAAAATATCATGTAAAAATTACGACGCTTCATATGTTGGTCAGACGATGAGGCAATTAAAAACGAAAATTTCTGAAAATTGCAACCATATTCATAGAAATACAACAACTCATTCTGTCATTACCAAACATAGAATGAATTTCGATCACGAATTTAATTGGGAGAACGTTGAAATCTTAGATAAAGAACAATTTTTAGCAAAGCGACTAGTTTCAGAGATGTCACATATTAAGCTACAAAAGAATAGTCTCAACTCCCAAACTGATACAGAACACCATACATACGTGTCTATCTTAAATAAACTGTAAACCATGTTTATAAACATTTTGTCTTTCGTCAGATCACGTGTTATTGTTCATACATTGAATATTTATTAGTTTTATTTCTTACTTGTTTGATCTACACTTTTATAATTTATTGTACTGATACTTTGACTTAAGACATGCCCTTTCTTGTAATACCGAATTATATCATTGTTGTGCGTCGTATCGACAGGATCTCTGGATCTCTTAGTATAGATTATACTTTTACTAGATGTTGATACTATATTTTTATATCTGCTTCGTTCGACTTGTTTTGATGTATTCGTTCTCTAGACTACTTGGTGAGTTACCTTAGATTTTTTAATAAATACCTTTTGTAACAATGAAATTATTTTTACAGATAGGGATCTTTTAGTCTTATTATGTTTTCAATTTCGTTTCTTAAAATCTCCAATCAGGAAACACCACGTTAAAACGGAGAACTTTTAAATTTATTTTTTAATATTATACCGCTAAAGATGGCTCAAATTGGAGCAGAAACGTACGGATGGATGTAAAACTTGAGTAATAAATCAGTGATACTGATACTGCGCACTAAGAACCGCGTCTGACCCTTACCTAAATATATATATATATTCTCTTTGTAATTGGCGCAATTTAAAGATTTCATATATTTTTTTAAAATACATATCACTTGCGTTGAGCTACTAATTAAAGTTACTATCATTTAGGTTAAATTTTTGGATTTATACATATCACTTAGGTTGAGTTAGGTAATGCAATTTTGTGATATAATTTTGTTAAACAGAAATAAAGCTACTACCACTTAGGTTGGATTTTTGGATTTATAAAATACATTGCGTGTACTTGGCACCTTTTTTGAAAAAGGTAATTTTGTACTTATATTATTACTTGATTTTTCGCCCGCGCAAAACCCATTATTTAGGAGCACCAATAGAACCCCATAGAACCCCCAATTTTTAACCTCATATTAGCAGCCATCCCCATAAAATTAGTAATCTTTTGGTACCAGTTTTATCGAAATCATCAACAACAAATTAAGGCGGCAGTGTGATCTAGTGGACGAGCGCCAGACTCATAACCTGAGAAACCAGGTTCGAGTCCACTTGAGCACGTAAACATGGAATTTATTTCCGAAAACTGCGCCCTCCGTGCGAGAAAAGGACTCTCATGCGGAGAAAACTGGGCTCCGTCTTTCGGAAAGAGACATTAAGCCGTTGGTCCAAAGAGTTAAGTGAGAGGAGAAAAGTAGTGATGGATGAGAATTGTAACCCTAAGGGGATTGATTAAAAACTTCCATTTTACTCCATCAACAACAAATTAGAAGAATTTTGGCACTGGTTTCAAGACAATCAATCCATTAATAAAAAATTATCTATTAATAAAAAATTAAACTTATCCTCCAAAAATTAAATTCTATTATATTCTTTAGTTATTTCTACCTTTATATATATTTCATACTAGCTGGTTACCCGAGCTTCGCCCCGGAGGACATATGTAGTAAAACACGCAAATAGTCTCTCTCTCTCTCTCTCTCTCTTTCTCTCTCTCTCTCTCTCTCTCTCTCTCTGTTCACTGGGCGTTACACAAGCTGAAATTCAATAAAAACTCTCTCTCTACTGAGCTGAGGATTAAGCTTGTGATGACGTTAATTCTACCCCATTTAGATTATTGTTGCCTAGTCTATCATGGCTTGAGTGATGAACTGAACACCGGGTACAAAGACTAGTGAACTGCTGCATTTTTTAGATTCATATATAACTTGCGGCGGGATGAGCATATTACTCAGTATAGGCGTCGCCTGGGATGGCTTTTGGTGGAAAACAGAAGGCGGTACTTTCTCGGGTGTCAGATGTATCGGATACTCTATTTGTCTTCACCTTTGTACTTAAGTGAACTTTTTACTCCACTTGACCCATTACTCAGAAGATCTGACCGACTTGCTGCTTTGTCTCCTCAAATCTTTCATATTCCTGCTCACAGAACGGTCACCTATAAAAATTTCTTCCAACTTTCTTCCATATACTTTTGGCATTCTCTTCCGGATGAAATTACATCTGCATCTTCTCTTGCATTATTCAAAAGCCTTCTTCGTGAATATTTGCTTTCGTCTGAATCTGAGTAGTGGGTCTTTTGGACTTTTGTTCTTGCAAATTGCTGTATTTCTATATTTTTTTCTTTGTAGTTATTCTTGCGTAGCGTTATTCTCTTAGTTTTAAGTTGCGTTAATTTTTAAGGCGAGTTAGTTGTAAGTTAGTTTTAAGTGTGTATTGTTTGGGAGAGAGCATGAACATGAACATGTTCTATTTACATGTATTCAATGCATATTGTATTCATTCTTTGCCCTTTAGCTATTGCTTGGGCATAATAAAAATCAATCAATCAATCAATCAATCAATCAATCAATCAATCTCTCTCTCTCTCTCTCTCTCTCTCTCTCTCTCTCTCTCTCTCTCTCTCTCTCTCTCTCTCAGCAGAAGCAGACGTGTGAAACATCGCTCCGTAAAAGTGTTAATTTTTGGGTGGTTTAGAAATGAGGGAGAGTGTTAAAAAGTTGTGTAACGAATATCTTCATAGACCGGGGGTAGCCATGAGTATTATCTAGCCGGAATATGTTGATACATAGACACGAGAACTGCATTTCGTACAGAGGTCATCGAAGCCTCGTACGACAGGTAGACATCGGCGACGAACACAAAACGCTGACGTGTGAAAGTGACGTGTTATAGTGACGAGTCAATTAACTGTCTCTGCCGATATTAGCAGAATGAACGAGGAATACGCCGAGTATCGATGCTCGGCATGTAAGAAGGCGATTAAGAGCAGAGCCGTTAAATGTAAAATTTGCCCAAAGCTTTTTTACCATCCGGGATGTGTAAATAAGCATAAAATTATCGATAGAAACCAAGAGTACGTGCCGTGTAAAGGCCCATTTGAGGAATTCGTAATTGATAGTGAGAAGGTGCCGGCGGCAGGGAGAGACAGGACATCATCTACAGGATCTACAGGATCTACAGGATCTACAGTAGCGTTCACAACATCGAGCAGTGGAAGTAAAGGATCAAGCATGGATATAAAAGTAGACTGGATTATAAGAACTGTCAAAGAAATAAAAGATGAAACGCTGCGTAAAAATGAAATTAAAATAATGATTAAGGAGGTAGTTCATGAAGAATTAAGTAATGTTAAACAAGAGCTGGAAAACTTGAGGAAAATAATACAGGGAATAGAGTATGAATCAAAGGCAGGAACGCAAAGAAGCTACAGTGAAGCGGTTAAAGAAAAGAAGAAAGAAAGTCTTATAATTGTTAAGCCGAAAGTGCAACAGGAGAGTGAAGACACGAAAAAAGTGATTAAGGAAAAGGTAGATATAAAGAATATGGCAATGGGAATAACAAAATTAAAAAAAGGAAGCAAAGGAGTAGTAATCATGGGATGTAAAACTGGAGAGGAGGTAAAAAAGCTGAAAGAGACAGTTCAGGCTAAACTGGGAGAGAATTATAAAGTAACGGAGTCATCTAAGTCAAAACCAAAGGTGAAAGTTATTAATATAAATATAGAAGAGATGAACTTAGATGATAATAAACTTATAAGTACGATAAAGAAGCAAAATAAAATAGATACAGTAAATATGCGAATTGTGAAGAGAATGGTCAAAGTAAAGAATGATCAAAGAAAAGGAAATGAAGAAGGATCAATAATAGTGGAAGTAGATGAAGAAACACATGAGATGATATTGCAGAAAGCAAAACTAAATGTAGGATGGAAAAAGTGTCCTGCATTTGATCACATCAGTGTCAAAAGATGTTTCAAGTGCTGGGGATATTTTCATATCGCGAAAAATTGTAAGAGAGAAGAAACATGCTACAAATGCGCGGGGAATCATAACTCGCGTGTTTGTACAGCGACGGAGAAAAAGTGTGTGAACTGTATGTTCAAAAATCGAACATACAATTTGAAGATAAATGATGACCATGAAGCTATTAGCCGGGAATGTCCGACCTTTATAAGGGCGTTACAGGAAGAGAAGAGGAGAGCAGGCTGGGAAGAGGAATAGCAACGACAGAAGAAAGAAGAAATTTTACTGTATACAAATGCGCAGAGCTTGACAGCGTATAAGGATGAGATTCAACATCGGATTATGAAGAAAATATATCCTGCGTTCTTAGCATTTTTGGAGACCAGATTGACCGAGGATATTGAAGACAGTGAAGTGAACGTTTCTGGTTATAGTATAACTAGATGTAATGCTGAGAATAGAAATACAGGAGGCGTTGTTCTATATGTAAGGAATGATATTGTTTACGAGACAGTGTTAGTAAGAAAATTAAAATCGAATTGTTGGTGTGTCACGGTAGAAGTAAAAGATAAATTATATAAAGGAGTGATAGTGGTAATATATCACTCACCTAGCGCATCGCACGGGGATTTTATAAGATTTTTCGAGGATATAGTAGAGGAGTTAATAATAAAGGGAGAATGCATGGTAATAGGAGATTTTAATATAGATCTTAGGACGGACTCGTTTTATGCGAAGAAACTGCAAACGACAATGTTAAGTCTGGGTATGAAGCAGTATGTAAATGAACCGACGAGAATCACGAAAGACAGTCAAACAATTATAGATCTAATCTTTGCTAATAATAATAAAACAGTGCAAGTAATTCATGAACCTAAAATTACGGACCATGCGTGGCTGGAAGTTGAGTTGAGTGTGAATAAAAGTGAAAGCAAATATAGAGAATTTAGCGCTAGGAATTACAAAGAGTTTGATGAAGAAGAATTTATGTTAGTAAAAAATAAATTACAGGAAAGTCAGGGTTGGCAGTGTGTATGTATGGGTGTGGATGAGAGAGCAGAAAAATTTGTCAATAGTATAGTAGACGCGTTAGATATAATGGCACCGAAGAGAAAATCTAGAATTCCGAAAGTGTGGGAAGGGAAAAAATGGTTCTCAGATGAAATAAGAGAAGCTGCGGATAGGAGGGATGAGGCATTTAGGCAAGCAATGTATGCCAATACAGAACAAAGCTGGTTGCAATTTAAAGTTAATAGAAATGCAGTAGTAAAATTAATTAGGATAAAAAAGAAAGAATATTATGAAAATATGATAGATTTTAATAAGGAAACGAATTATCCTACGACTATGTGGAAAACTTTAAAAGAAATTATTAAAGGCGAGCCAGTATATGCAAAAGAAATAGAAGATATAGATTTTGAAATATTAGATAACATAGATTATAGTACAACAAGGTGCAATATAGCGGATAAATTTAACTTATATTATATACAAAATATTAATAGTATAATAAAATCTATAATCGAGGATAAGCCTACAGGCGCAGGTAAAAGAATTATTTATGCTATAGAAAATATGGAAACTATGGAAAATTTTGAGAATATCACGATAGAACAGCTAGAGAAAATTGTTAAGGGACTGCCACAAAAAAAAGGTACGGAAGAGGGAATAACTAGCGATATATTAAAAGCAACGTTTTGCGTAATAAAAGAGGAATTTGTTGATATAATAAATAACTCTCTGAGAGATGGTTGCTGTCCAGAAAGTTGGAAAACGTCTACAATAATACCAATTCCAAAAGTAGATAAAGCCAAGAAGGCGAATGAATTTAGGCCTATTAATGTGTTACCTATATTTGAGAAAGTGCTAGAATTAGTAGTAAAAGAGCAAATTGAATTATATTTAAAAAATAATAGTATTATAACTGAACATCAATCGGGCTTTAGAAAACACTATTCATGTGAAACAGCGATACAAACTGTTATAGACGAATGGAAACTGATAGTTAGTGAAGGGAGAATGGTGGGGGTAATTTTCATGGATCTGAAGCGAGCGTTTGAAACAGTAGATAGGGAAAGATTACTAAGAAAATTATATCAATATGGAATCAGAGGTAAGGTTCTTGAATGGTTTAATTCATATCTAACGAATAGAACTCAGAAGGTGAGATTTAATAATAAATGGTCAAAATTAATGGCAACGGAATATGGAGTTCCACAGGGATCTGTATTGGGACCTTTGTTATTTATACTTTACATAAATGATATAATCAAAGTCTGTCCAGAAGAGAGTAAGATAAAAATGTTTGCCGATGATGCTTTAATATATGTAGAGGGAGAAAGTAGCGCAGAACTAGAAAGGAAAATGAATTCGATGTTTGTTATAGTAGAGAGAGAGAGAGAGAGAGAGAGAGAGAGAGAGAGAGAGAGAGAGAGAGAGAGAGAGAGAGAGAGAGAGAGAGAGAAAAGTGGATGAATATAAATAAGTTAAAAATGAATGCAGGGAAAACGAAATATATGATAATTAGAAGTGTAAGAAAAGAGCTAAGAGGTAATATTATGTTGACATGCTTAGATGGAACTGAGATAGAGCGTGTCGAAATGATGAAATACCTAGGTATAATGATTGACGATAGGCTTAGATTTAGAGATCACTGTGATTATATGCTAAAGAAAATAGGGAAAAAAACGAGTTTTCTTAATAGAATTGGTAGTTATATATCGGCTTATACCAGATGCACGATATATAAGACAATCATAGCTCCTCATTTTGAGTATTGTGCAACGTTATTAATTGACATGAGTGAAACGGAGCTAACCAGGCTGCAAAAAGCGCAAAATCGAGCTATGAGAGTCATACTGCAATGCAATAGATATACCAAAGTGGAGCATATGCTGCAAGCGCTGCAGTTTATGTCCATAAGACAGAGGCTATATTATAATGTGTGTACATTTATTTTTAAAGCGGTGAACAACATGCTACCGGAACAATTAAAAGACCGTCTAGAATTAGTGAGAAAGAACACTGATAGGCAAACCAGACAAACCGGCGATATAGCAATAGTGTTTCGTAGGACGAGAAATGCGCAAAAAAGTATTTTCTATGAAGGAGTAAAAATGTATAACGCATTGCCAGCCGAAATTAAAAGATGCGAAGAACTAAAAATGTTCAAACGTGTGCTAAAAGAGTACGTTCTGTTGTATGTATAAATATGTAGTATGTAAAAATAGCTGAGAAAGCTAATAAAGGTCATTCATTCATTCTCTCTCTCTCTCTCTCTCTCTCTCTCTCTCTCTCTCTCTCTCTCTCTCTCTCTCTCTCTCTCTCTCTCTCTCTCTCTCTCTCTCTCTCTCTCTCTCTCTCTCTCTCTCTCTCTCTCTCTCTCTCTCTCTCTCTCTCTCTATCTATCTATCTATCTATCTATCTATCTATCTATCTATCTATCTCTCCCCCCCTCCCCCCCCCCTCTTTGAAATTCGGTCGTTTGGAACCGGTTTCCAAGAAGATCGGTAACGAAAAACTATACACTCTATAGCACATCCCAGAAAATGTATACCCCTGTTTCATATATAATTCTTTAAGATTCGGTTGAAAACTGCAGATTTGCATAACGGACAAACATACAAATATACATTCATTTATGTATATATATAAAGATATAATTCTTTAAGAAGCGCGGGCGAAAAATCAATTTCCCTCTCCCCAAACTCACCCATTAATTAGAAGCACCAACAGAACCCCATAAAACCCCAAATTTTTAACCCCATAGTAGCCATCCCTATAAAATTAGTAATCTTTTGGTACGTTTCATAAAAAATTTTGGCACCGGTTTCAAGAAAATCGATCCATTAATAAATTTTATTATATCCTTTTTAGTTCTTTCTACTCCTATTTCACATATAATTCTTTAAGACTCGGTCAATTTATTTCTGAAAAATTGGAAAAATTTTGGTACTGGCTTCCAAAAAAATCGGTAACGAAAAATTATACGATTTATAGCACTCCCCAGAAAATTCTACCCTTGTTTCATATATAATTCTGAGATTTGGTCAATTATTTTCTGAAAAATTAGAAAAATTAGAAAAACCAATTTCCAAAAAATTGGTAACAAAAAAATTTACACATCATGGCACTCCCCGGAAAATTCTACCCCTATTTCATATACTTTTGGTAAAAATTTGGTTCACTAACGAATGAGTAGTTCGCGGCCATACAGACAGACAGACAGACAGAAGATGGTACTTATATATTTACTAAATTTTTCGCCCGCGCTTCGCGCGGGCTCAAAATCTATTGCCCTCTCCCCAAACTCACTCATTAATTAAAAGCACCTTTGATATTCTTTCTCCTCAAACTCTAACCTACATCTTCGAATTCTTTTTTAAAAAATAAAAAATAATATATAATATATTATTGATGCAGATTAGCATATTGTCAAATATTTCAAAAATGTAATCCCTTATATTAAAGTCTTCAAATTTTATTTTTGCTCACGCCTCGCGCGTTTTCACCCTCCGTTGACCCGCCATTATTAACTCTTTTTCATTTTCTTCCATTTTATTTTTTTTTTTTGAAATCATCAAAAAATAAAAAAAATTTTGGCACCGGTTTCAAGAAAATCAATTCTTAATGAAAAATTATCCATTAAGGTGGTCCTTTCGTGAGAACAAGTATTAGATAAGTACCTAACGTTGATATATGTTAAATATACAGTAATAAGGGACATGTGTACGAAAAATCAAGTGAGGTTACCGACACTTTACAAGAAATAAGTCATTCTAAATGTGCGTTCGCGGAGCGTGCCATTGTCATTCTATCCTTGTTTAAATCTAATGAACGAGAAAGATAGAATGATGCAAATCGCTACGGCCGAGGTTTTCAACGAATAATACATGTACTTAGCGATCAGATGAATACATTATTCATGTCTTAAAATATTCCCTGAAGTTTCCGGATTTCGTACATACCTTGAAAATAAGGGCTTGCCGAATGTTTTGCTCTGATATATGAGGTTAAATAAGTAGTGGATCCACGCGCATATTGCTTTACTCGTACTGTCATGCCTGACCTAACCTAAATCGAGTTCAACCGCACTACTATTGTGATATTTTTTTAATTAGTAAATAATTAAATACGATTAACGCGTGCGTGTAAAATTATGTTATATTATTATAATTATTGGAATGCTGTGTAATGTTTGTTTTCAATTACCTCATGACGGACTGTTACTTGACTAGCTGGGTCCGCGAAAGGACCACCTTAATAAAAAATTAAACTTATCCTCCAAAAATTAAAAAAATTTTGACGACTCCTATTTCATATATAATTCTTTAAGATTTGGTCAATTAATTCCCGAAAAATTGGAAAAATTTTGTAACCTGTTTCCAAACAAATCGGTAACAAAAAATTATACACTTTATAGCGATCCCTGGAAAATTTTACCTTTATTTCATATGTAATTCTTTAAGATTCGGTCAATTGATTCCCGAAAAATTGAAAAATTTTCGTAACCAGTTTTCCAAAAGATCGGTAACAAAAAATTATACACTTTATAGCAAACCCTAAGAAATTATATCTTTATTTCATATACAATTCTTTGAAATTCGATCAATTAACTCTCGAGAAATTGAAAAATTTCGTAACCGGTTTCCACAAAAATCGGTAACAAAAAATTATCTATAAAAATTATCCATAAAAAAAAATTCAACTTGATATCTCAAAATTTACGGAAATTGGAGCAAAAATCAGAAACCCCTTTATTATTAGCAATTTTTCTATAAACTCATCGTAGCCATCCTCAAAAAATTAGAAAATTTTGAAACCGTTTCCAAAAAATCGATTATGAAAAATTATACACGTCTTTGCCATCCCCAAAAAATTAGAAAAATTTGGGCATCGTTTTTAAAAAAATAACAAAAAATTATTTTTAAAAAAATTCAGTTAATATCTCAAAATTTGAGGAAATTAGAACAATCACGTACATTTTTTTAAACAAATCGGAAACCTCTTTAGAAAAATTGGAAAAAGTTCATAACCGGTTTCAAGAAAATCAATTAATTAATAAAAAAATTATCCATTAATACAAAATTAAATTTATCCTCCAAAAATTAAAAAAATTTTGACACGACTCCTATTTCATATATAAGTTTTTAAGATTTGGTCAATTAATTCCCGAAAAATTGGAAAAAATGTGTAACCGGTTCCCAAAAAAATCGGTAACAAAAAATTGTACACTTTATAGCAGTCCCGGGGAAATTCTACCTTTATTTCATATATGTAATTCTTTAAGATTCAATTATTTCCCGAGAAATTGGAAAAATTTTGTAACCGGTTTCCAAAAAGATCGGTAACGAAAAATAATACATTTTATAGCACTCCCCAGAAAATTCTACCACTACTTCATATACAATTGTTTGAAATTCGGTCAATTAATTTCCGAAAAATTGGAAAATTTTCTGATACCGATTTCCCCAAAGATCGGAACCGAAACTTATATATTTTTTGGCAGGGACTTGGTTAGTGGATGCGTGTGTGAGTGGATGCGGATTGCGAGCGTTGCGTGGGTGATTGCGAGCGACTGCGTTCACGGATAGATTCGGAGTGTAGGATAGAAAGAGAGGGGAGGTAAACGGCGGAGGAGGCGACAGAAGTGGAGGGAAGTAGAGAGACGTAAGGGGTGAAAATTAATTAAAGGGGTAAAGAGACGACTAAGTGAGAGGTTAGGATAGAGGGACGAGGGGAAGGGCTAGGGATAAATAGAGGATGCCGTGCGCTTTACATACGGCATAGGGCATAGAGTATATAGTCGACATACGGCATAGAGTAGGGTTACAAGTGAGCGGCTGCGAGTAAGGCCGAGTCCGCATGTAACGCGGCGGGCCCGTGCGTATTGTCAGGCGATTTATACCATGCAGAAGAACGAGGAAAGAGGGAGAAGAGGATCGAGGAAAGATAAATTGACGGAGAGAGAGAGATCGAATTCAACTAGCATATTGGAATTTACGTATGATAAGAGGAAGAGGGACGAGCTAGAGAGACAGACAGCAGAGATATTCAAAAGGAGCAATATGATGGATAGAACACCACCTGGAGAGAAGAGATTGAAAGAGAAGGAGAAAGATACGGAAGAGAATAGAAAGAGGAAGAGTGAAGAGGGAGCTATGATAGCATTATTGAGAGAATTAAAAGAAGAAATGGCAAGTACAAGGATCGAGATACGGGAATTAAAAGAAAGCTGGAAGGCTAAGGAGGAAAGAATGGAGAAGAAGATAGAGAGGAATTAAAGAAAGAGTAAAAGAACTAAAGAGACAAGGAACCGGAGGAAAAGGGAGGTTAGAGGAAAAAATAGAAAAAATAACGGAAAAAGTGAAGGAACGGATAGGTAGACAGGGAGGCAAGGGGGAATCAACGGGCGAGATAGGAGAAGAAGTGAGAAGGTTGAAAAGGATAATGGACGAGAGAGAGAAGAAGGAGAGAAGGAATAACATAACCATAAGAGGATTGAGGAAAGGGAAGAGCAGCCTGAAGAAGGAGGCTAAAGAATTTCTAAAAAAGAAATTCGGGATCAAAAAGAATGTAAAAAGTGTCCAAGTCGTAGGCAGGGAAAGAAAGGAAGTAATAATAGTAGAGATGAAAGATTGGGAGGGAAAGGAAACAATAATGAAAAGGAAGAGCAAATTGTTCGGGGGAAACATATTCATTGATCACGACCTGATGAAAGAAGAGAGAGATGTACAAAGTTACTGAGAGAATGGGCAAGAAAAGAACGAGTGAAAGGAAAGAAGGTAAAGGTAGGATATAGAAAAATGTACATAGAGAATGAGATGTATGTATGGAATGAGGAGGCAGAGGAAATAAGGAAAAGGGAGAATTTTCAAAAATTGGCCGAGAGAAAGGAATAGATGTGCGAGTAAAAGAGGGAGGCAAAAGAAAGAAAAAAAGGAGAGAAAAAGAAAACAAGAATACACAAGCGCAGAACTAAGGATGATCTTCTGGAATGTGGCAGGACTGAAGAAGAAGGACAGAGAGTTCTGGGAATACATAGAAGGATTTGACATTATAGGACTATGCAAAACGTGGGTAGAAGAAAAGGAATGGGAGAGAATAAAAAGGAATATGTAAAAGAAATTTGTATGGAAATGTCAATACGCGTTTAGAGAGAAATGTAAAGGTAGGGCAAAGGGAGGTATAATAACAGGCATAAGGAAAGAGATAGAGGAGATAAATATTAAAGAAGCGGTATTTGTAAACGGAATGCAGGAGAGGAGGCTGAGGGTAGAGGGGGAAATATGGAGAATAATAACGGTATATAATGGGGAGAAAATGAAAACATTACGAAGAGGATTAGAGGAAATGATAGAGGAAAGGGAGGAGGAAATTCTATGTATAGGGGGAGATTTTAATGCAAGAATAGAAGGGGAGAGTAAAAATTACGAGGGGGACAACGACAGAGAAAGACGGAGAAGCTCTAAAGACGAAATAATAAACACGGAGGGAAAGGAATTTTTAGAGATGCTGGAGGAGAGGGGATGGGAGGTAAGGAACGGTAATATGAGAGGCGACGAGGAAGGAGAGTGGACGTACTCCGGATGAAGAGGAACATCGGTGGTGGACTACATGGTGGTGAATCGAGAGGCGTGGGATATATAGAGTGATCAAGTTAACGATAGGGGAAAGGGTGGAGTCGGACCACCAACTCTTAGAGTTAGAAATAAGGGGAGGAGTAGAAAGGTTAAAGGAGGAGAGGCAAAAGAAGACAAAAGAAGTGATACAGTGGGACGAAGAGAGTATTAAGAAGTATAAGGAGAAAGCGAAAGAGGTAGAAGTAGAGGGGGAAGAGGTAGAGGACGTCTGGGAAAACCTGAAGAAGGCAGTAGAGAAAAGTATGGTAAGGAAAAGGATTACGATAAGGAGGAAAAAAATAGGAGAGAAGGATTGGTGGGACGAGGAGTGCAAGCAAGAGAAAGAAAAGGGGGCTGAAGAAAACATACAAAAGATGGAGAATGGAAAAAGAAGGAAAGGAGGTATATGTGAAACTAAGAAGATAATTTAGGGAGATGTGCAGAAGGAAGGAAGAAAAAAGGCTAGAGAAATATGAGGAAGAAGTCAGGAACGCAAAAACAGAAGAGCAAATATGGAAGATAATTAACAAGGAAAGGAAGAAAAGAGTATTAATTGAGGAAGATATAAAGATGGAGGAATGGGAAAATCATTTTATGCAGCTGTTGGGAGGAAGTAAAGAGGACAGGAGAGAGGAGGTGGAAAGAAGAAGCAAGGAAGAAGATGGGGAGCTGGAGATTCAGGATCAAGAGAAATTGAAGAACAGATTAATAACTTAAAGAAGAGAAAGGCGGCAGGAGTAGATGGGATAGTAGGGGAGGCATGGAAGTTAAGTGACGGGCGGATAAAGGGAAAGTTGAAGGAGATCCTGAAAAAGGTGTGGAGAGGTGAAGGCTTCCCGGAAGAATGGAGAGTGGGGCTAATAGCCCCAATTTTCAAGAAGGGTGACCCGAAAAGTGTGGAAAACTACAGGGGAGTCTCCCTGTTGTGTACTGTGTATAAGATATACGCAGGAATATTAGCAGAGGAGCTAAGGAAGGAGGCAGAAAAGAAGAAAATTCTGCCGGAAACCCAAGCAAGTTTTAGGAAGGGCAGAGAGACGATGGACAACGTGTATGTGTTACAGCATGTGGTCAAGAGAGAACTGAGGAAAAAAGGAGGAAAAGTATATGGGTTCTTTGTGGACCTAAGGGCGGCCTTTGACAGGGTAGACAGAAAGATCTTATGAGAAGCAATGGAGAAAAGAGGAATAAGAAGAAGGATAATTGAAAGGATCAAGGAAATCTATGAAGGGACGAAGAATGCGGTTAAAGTGAGCGGAAAAGTCTCCAACTGGTTCTGGACGGAGAAAGGAGTAAGGCAGGGGTGCCCTCTGAGTCCGCTACTGTTCTCGATATTGATCGCAGATGTGGAGGAGGAGATGAGGACAGGGCAGGCAGGCGGCATGAGAGTTGGAGCAGAAAAGATATAGACACTAGCGTACGCAGATGATCTGGTGCTGCTAACAAAAAGTGTGGATGAAATGAAGGAGATGATAAGAAGACTGGAGAGACTGGAGGAAAAAGCTGCAGTTGAACACGGAAAAGTCGAAAATTATGTGTTTTAGAAGAGGAGGAGGCAGAGGAAAGGAGGTGGGATGGGAATAGGAAGGAAAGAGACTGGAGGAAGTCAAGGAATACAAGTACTTGGGATACGAGTTGAGGAGGAATGGAAGCGACGACGGGCAGATCAAAAGTGCAAAGAAGAAGGCAAATATAATGATGAGGCAGGTATGGGGGTTGGGGGAACGTAGGTTCAGGGATGACTTTAGGAGAAGGATGATATTATTTAAATATTTAGTACTTGGGGTTATAATGTATGGGGCAGAGATTTGGGGATAGAGAGAAAGAGAAGAATTGGAAAGAATACATAAAAAGGATGTAAAGTGGACCCTTAGCCTCGACTCCTGTACGCCGAACTATATAGTGTATAAGAAAACAGGGAGAGTAAAGTTAAGTACAATTGCGGGAAACAGAGCAGTAAGGTTCGAGGAAAAGGCTATGAGGGTGAGGGAAAGAAAATTGGTAGTAGAATGCGTGAAGGAAAAAGAGAGAGAGACAGAAGGGCATTGTGGGGGAAAAGAGAGAGATGTTTTATAGGCAAAACGGATTTAGTTCGGAGGGTATAAAACTACTGAGGGATGGAGAGGTGGATATAGGTCAAGTAATACGGCAGAGAGAGAGAGAGAAAGACTAGGGCAATGGATCGATAGTAAAATAGAAAGCACGAGATGCAACGAGAGATATAAGGACATAATGGCGCAGGAAAGACCGAGATATTTGAGAGAAAAAGGGCACAAAGGGAGCCAAAAAGTGAATGCGATATGGAGATGTGGAAACAAAGAGGAAAGAAACAGATTCTGGGCGGAAGCAAGAAAAAGAAAATGCCAGATCTGCGAAGAAAAAGAAGGAACGATGGAGCACATACTGACACATGTAGATGGAGAGCGCAAGATTAGAGTGAAGGATTTTTTAGGAGAGGAAGGAAAAATAGCAAATGTGAAATGCATGAGAAAATTAGAAAAAATGAGACTAAATAGGAGAAGGGAAAGAGAGAGTGGATGAAGGAGTGAATGTTTAGGTAGCGAAATTGTAAACTAAGTCCCGGATTTTAGGCTGGAAGGCCGAATCAAATAAAGTATATTATTATTATATATTTTTTGGCAATCCCCGGAAAATTCTACCCCTACTTCATATAATTTTTTAAGATTCGGTCAATTAATTTCCGAAAAATTAGAAAAATTTGGTAACCGGTTTCCAAAAAGATCGGTAACAAAAAATTATACACTTTATGGCACTCCCCGGAAAATTCTACCCGTTTCATATATAATTATTTTAAATTCGGTCGATTATTTCCCAAATTTGGTCGATTATTTCGCAAAAAATTAGAAAAATTAGAAAAATCGGTTTCCAGAAAATCGGTAACGAAAAACTATAACACTTTATGGCACTCCCCAAGAAATTCTACCCCTATTTCATGTACCCTTAATTATTTCCCGAATTCGGTCAATTATTTCCCAAAAAATTAGAAAAATTAGAAAAATCGGTTTCCAGAAAATCGGTAACGAAAAACTATACACTTTATGGCATTCCTCGGGAAATTCTACCCCTATTTCATGTACCCTTGATAAAAATTCGGTCCACTAACGAATGAGTAGTTCACGGTCAGACAGACAAACAGACAGACAGACAGACAGACGTCCGGTACTTATATATATAGATTTATATTATTTTATATATAGATGCAATAAAATTGATTTCAATAAATTAAGATATTAATTGTACTGAATTAATTATTTAATTTATTGTTCAATTATTATTAAATAATTAATAACATCTGAAGTTCTTGT
Source organism: Temnothorax americanus (assembly GCF_048541705.1). Classification (NCBI taxonomy): domain Eukaryota; kingdom Metazoa; phylum Arthropoda; class Insecta; order Hymenoptera; family Formicidae; genus Temnothorax; species Temnothorax americanus. The sequence goes on from NW_027509806.1 coordinate 542,757, forward strand.
ATAGTTTCAACAAAATTTTATTAAATTTAGAAACAAATTTGTATGTTTTTATAAATACTTTCTTCACATTTAAATAAATTTTGATGAAAATATTCGTTAAAAAACATGCAATTTTGTTTCCATAAATTTTGTTGAAATTATCCCTAAATTATGTTAAAATTATGTTGAAATTTTCCTGAAATTATACTGAAATTTCGTTGAAATTAGGCTGAAATTTCACTCAGAAGTGTTCCAAAACGTGGAACAATTTCAGAAAATTTTCAATAAAATTTCAACAAATTTTTCAGCGAAATTTTTCCACCAGGGGTATTTATAATTATAAAACACAAAGTTATTAATTTGCTATCTTTTTATCTTGAATTATATAGGTACCTATACCACATGATTTTCTAAAAATTGTATTTTTAGAGTGACTTTGACTAAATTCCGATTAACTTTAATCGACAATCAATTCAACCGACAAAATTGCAGTTTATACTAGTATAATTTCTAGTTATATAATTCATTATCTCTATAATCTAATTTTTCTTTTCATGTGTCAAAAAATTAATAGTTCTATATTAATATTAGTTCAATATTAATAAAAAACTACTAATATTGTTTGATAAATTAATCGCTAATTAAATTAATTAGAGTTTGATCATCAAGCTTTCTAGAAAATTTAGAGTACTAAAATTAATTAAACAGTAAGAGATATATTATATGTATAATAGGAATCGAGATAGGAATAAATATTAGAAAACTGCAATCAAATCTTACTATTTTTAACGCCCTACTTTAAATCTCTATATTTTTAATATTTGCGAGAATGTGCTAATCTTTTACTTCACACTCTATTATCACATGATTGGACTACGTGAAATAAAAAAGCAAATAAAAAACAAAACATACCACATGCGTATCTTTCATAATTTTATCTGTCAATAGTGTAGCGCAGCGCAACGACAAAATTGCAGTCTCATTATATGCATAGGAGAGACCGGAGCTAAACCGTCAGTTTTTTTTTGGTACCGATTTTTAACAACAAAATAAATAATTTTAGTTAAATGTGGTATACCACTGTAGAGTGAACCTTTAGCTACAAAATTTATATAGGAAATTTTTGTCTACGTCGCTTTGTTTAACCGGTATAGAGCAAAAACGACAACGGTGGAAAAAATGAAATCTCAAAAATGCCGGGGTTTAACCGTCACACTGCATTTTCAATACATATGCGTACATCTAATCCTGAAAAATGATAGGATACATTTTAATAATTGTTTTTTAAAAAAAAATATAAAAATTTATTTAAAATTTTTATGCGAAACATTATTAAAAAATAGTTACGAGGGTTCCTCTTTCCGCAGAAGTCACTCGCCCGACTTGTTTCACTCCTCGACGTCCGATGACTCTATTCGGTGTCTGAACGGTTGTAATTCCCGTCTCATCCATATTCCATATGCAGTGAGCCTGGAAATGCCCGGAAATTCCTTGGAAATGCACCCGGACTGCTTACTGACGGATTAGCCCTAAACACAAGTTTCAGGTTAGATCGCCCACGAAATATTAAACATCAACAATAATAAAAAACTACATTAGATTCGTGTTCAGCATGCATTACTCTTTATAATCACGTACCTCGAGATTTGGAGAGCAAATATTATTGCAGATATTACAAAATTTCCACGCGCAGAAAATGTAACTTTCACCTTTCGAAAACACGTTTGTCCTTGTAAAAATCATAACACGGCAGGTAACCTGCCGAAACTCCGTTGGTCACATGGGTACCATAAGCAGCGTTTACAATGTTAATAGCGAGTTCGCACAATATACAGGTTCCGAGGTATTTGATTTGACCCGGCCTGCATATAAGGCAAAACAAAGTCTATTATTGTATAGTTTTCAACTTCCTACGCGAACCTAGCTTCACTCCCACCCACCCCTGCCTATGGGGAAGAAGGGTAGCCCTTCCCTCATTTATATGTGTACTGTCTATGCATACATATCAGCAAATTACTTCAAAACTTGTAAATTTCTCAAACTTTTTGTTCAACTTTTAAATAAGCAATGGCCCACGATTAAGTTATAAGGAAAAGTTACTTAAGGTTATGTCCCTGACAACATATGTCAAGGTCAAGGTCATCGGAGCTGGCTGTGTAAAGAGAAATATTTACTATTTAAATAAGTTTTGTTCACCTGTTAAATATTTAAATATCAAACAAATCATTTAATTTACTTAGAGTTGACTTATCACTTTATCAAATGGTATTATTCAACGACTCTCATCCCTTGATTGAAGTACACGGTCACTACTTACACTATTTACTCCCGATTCAAATCATATTCTTATATAGATACTAATGCCCTTTTTCACCAACGTCGTTTAATTTGAACCTTAGTTCAATTCAATCTTTGTCTTTTTCTAACAGTCTCTCTTAAGGCCAAAGCACAGTCGTAGTCGAGGACGTAAGTAACGCACAAGCTTTGGCGTATCCTGATCTGTCAGGTCGAGGACTACGACTGTGGTACATCGCTACGCCATATTATGTGCTTTGGCTCTTAGAAACAGACAAAGAGTGAATTAAACTAAAGTTCAAGTTAAACGACATTGGTAAAACGGGCATTAGACTTCTCGATTCTAAAATGGATTCTTGGATTCCTGCACTTTGACTTAGCTCAACTCCACTCTGCTTTTTTTCTTCTCTCTCTTTTTCTTTCTCTTTCTCGCACGCGCGCGCGTTTATATACACATACCTACACGACACGAAAAAACAACGACACGACACGACATGACACGTACACGCACGTACGCACACGCACACGCACAGACACACACATAAATACACACACTTTTATATATTGTTGTATAATCTTGACGCATTTTCGTGGGCGGTTGAGTGAGGCAATCACGACGACCTTGATCTCGAATATGCTTCTGTCTGGCTAAAAGAGCAGAGAATTCTCTCTCAGTGAGTAGTTTTCCTGACGATAATCACGCGCCAACTGCATAACTATAAGTATCTTAATTGCAATGACAAATACATATATATACCTATGTCTTTCTTTTCTAATCCTAGTCTCTTTCTATTCGAGTAAAGGCCGTGGCACATAGAAAAACTTAAGCAGTAAAACTCAAGCAGTAAGCAAATCAGCCAATCACAGTCAAGAACTTAAGGCACGACCCTAAGCGGTAGCGAATCCATATCGTTGATTTCTTACTGCTTAAGTTTTACCGCTTAAGTTTTTCTATGTGCCAAGGCCCTAACACAAATCCTCATAATTTCTTCAGATTTAACTCCTTAAAGCTTGCATGCTTGCATTGCGCGATTTGTAATGCACAAACATTGCTGGCCAAACGTTTAAGACCAATCATTGAAAATGTCTACTATGAAATGAAATTAAACTTTATATTATATAATTTAACATATTTTTATTATTTTTTAATCATTGTTTTACAATAAAGTAAAATTAAAAAAATTATAATAAAATGTTTAAAGGTTCTACAAAAAATATTTTTTGCAAGTTAAAAAGAGTATTACAACTCCATTTTAAAAAACGGTCGTAGTCCATTTTCTTGAAATTAAACAATGCCATGTTAACTATGCTAAATATAATGTCTGTTTACTGTCAAACTAAGAAAAGATATTGAGTAAGCATCAATCGGGATTTTAGTGTTTCACTGGAATATTTTTAAATTGTATATGTGGTCTCAAACTTTTGGCCGGCAATGTATAACTTATCGTGATATATTTACGCAAATGACATTTTTAATTTATACAATTAGTATTTCGATTTTTTAACTTTGACATAGATAATGTAAAAATAACTCCAATCGAGGAAAATTCTCCGGGAGAAGACTCTTTTAGACAGAGAAAAGCAAATTCAAGATCAAGGTCGTGGTCTTCTCACTCACTTGCCTATGAAAGCGCATCGAGATTATATAGTTTCTTTTAGAAAAATATTAGAAACAAAGTTTTATTCTAGCAAGTGTATGCGCCCTTAATCTAGACATTTACCAAAAATAAAGTAAAAATAGGTAAAAAAAATCGGTAGAGTGCATATTTTTCGGGCTCTCCCGATTGATTATCACTGTTGGAGTCATAACAAAAGTTTTTACCAAGAAAACCGCAAAAAAATATCAAAATTTGGAAAAGGCCCTATTCTGAAAAATTACCAAAAATAATTATTACAACAAAATAGAGTTCTTCAAATATTAAAATGTCATAAATTTTTAACAATTTGTATTAATTAATAGCCTTATTGTTATTTTAGTTATTACTTTTTAAGGTAAGCATGCACAGTATACAGTATGATTATTTTTAGATCAATTGCGAACAAGTTCAAGAGCAGAAATAAACACATTCATGATATTCTAATAATATGTTCAAAGATGAACTAAAGCCCGCATCAGACTACGGATTGGGATTGAGATTGGATTGAAGTTTAATCAATCAGAATAGAGAAAACTGATCTCAAGTTTAGTGAACTTTGCTTTGATTGGTTAAATTTCAATCAAATCTCAATCCCAATCCGTAATCTAATATGGGCTTTAGAAAACATAAAAATACACAGATGAAGAAGTGCAAAAAGTTAAAAAAATGTAAATTAGGTAAAATAGATCCAAATAAATTTAAATGTAGATATATAAGCTATAAGCTTGCAGAATCCACGATCAAACGCAAAGAGTGACAGTTCTAAAATCCCTTATATATCACGGCATTGCAAATCGCATTTCCTAAACGATCGTAATTACTGACTTTTATGACAACCACGTTTGTGTGGCTGTCAGAGACGACAGAATTACAAATTGCATAATTTATCTTTGCCATGACATCATCCTGGCTTATTCCACAATTGGCTGAATGACTTACATCATTCTGGGCTCGGAATTATTACTCGACTAGCAATGCTAGAATTAAAATGTACCCGATCTCCCTCGTTTTTCGAGGCCCTGTATTTATGTACCTCATGTGTGTGGCAAACGTTCAATTAAAGCAAGACTCAACCACTCGACAAGTAAATTGTGTAATAAAAACATGAAATAAAATGTAAACGATGAATTTACGACTCGCTTTCTTATCTTAATCATCTTTGTTGCTTCCATCGTACTGATCCCCTTCTAACTAGTTTGCTTTTCCTTTTTTCCGAGACTTTTATATATTACGAAAAATTCTTCAGCAAAAACACGACGGATAGGGTAATAAAGTTATAAAAAGTTTGACTTGTAGCAAACTCAACTTGATATTTCTAAATCAAAGTTGTCTTGGTTTAAAGATTTTTTTTTCAAATTTGCTAAAACTGTAATCTTGTAAAAGTTATAGTGCACGATGAAAAAATCCGTCAATCATACATTTCAAAATAATCCTCCTTGCATTATCCTGATTATTAATTGTCTTACTTTTCCGTTTTATAATAAAGTATAACAAATAAATTTTGCCGCAAAATAACTTTTCTTTTTCCGAGTTTTGTCGTTTTTTACATATTTTTCTAGATACTTTTGTAAAATTTCAGGATGAACGATTGCACACAGCTGATGTAATAGTAATTTTACAAAAATTTGGAAGCACTTTTGTAATTGCCTTCTTTATTTCCGGTATTCCAATCTATCGTTCGTGTTTTGAATTTCTACATCATACAAATAAACACACACACACACACACACACACATCACATTACATCGTCATGAAACAGTTCGCTATACAATACGATAAAATAAACAAATTTGTCGTCAGGCTGTCCCTAATACTTCATTTGCTCTCGCGTATGAAAGCCTTGTTTTCCATTCTTTTTCAAACTTCCCTCACTTTCTCGCATATCTTGGCTGCGTTCGAGAAGCGCGCTATTAGCGCTATTGCATCATTCTATCTTTATCGCTCATCAGATGTAAAACAAGGATAAAATAAGCAAATAGCACTAATAGCGTCTTCCCGAACGCACCCCTTATATGCAGTATAGTTTTAACAAACGAGACACTACAGAACCAGGAAGAATCACTTTTAAAGGATTCGTCTTATGTACTTATAGTTTATACGACCGATAGTTGCCTTTTTTTCTCCGGAGTTCCTTACGCGCGTTACTCGGTGCGTCAATGGTCATTGTGACAAATGCGCGTGCGAGAATGGTTGTATAGATTAAAGCACCAACCATGGAAGAATCATCGTCTCGTCGACGTTTTCGTTGGTTATGTAAAGCGTATCAGCTTCAAAACGCCGTCGTCAACGCAAATATTGAGCAAAGTGACGCTTAATGTTGCAACGATGTAAGAAGAGAAAACAGAAAGAGACAAAGAATCACCGAAAAAGCAAAGAGATCCACTCGCCTGAACAGTTTCACGTTTGAGGAGCCGTGGTAGCAACTGCTTGCCGTCAGCTGATCTCGGCTGTTGGCTGGCTGGCTGCTGGCTGGCTAGGCGACCCGAGTCCAATGACGAGAGGTTGTGTGGGGGTGAAAGGCGGTTGGCGATGAGGATAGCGAGACGGAAGGGAAGAATTTCCCACGAGATGGTAGAGGAGAGAAGAGAGGCGTATACGAGGGAGTTAGACGTGGCGGAGTGAGACAGAAACGAGTTGGCTGCACGAAAGGACGCGAGAGTGAGATCTCGATAAAACAGAGGAACGAGGCGGAAGGGGAATTACCGTGGAACAGTGACAGGGGAAGGACGCGGATACTGCGAGGGCGAGTGTAACGTACGGGGGGAAAGATAATGTCGGCGTGGTGGGGTGTCCCGTAGAGCGACGACAGGGGTGTATTTGACGAAGGTGCTGGATATGAATCCGCGCGGTCGATACGTTCCGTTGAAATAATGATTTTCTCCTCCAGAAATGCCGATTCTAATTGTTTTTAGATTCGAAACAATGAGAAGTATCTTCTCATCTTATTTAATCGTCATCTGCGTTATTTTATCTTGATTTAGAATTTGACGACAAAGTTGTATATTACATTTATATCTAATATGCATACGTTTCTTATATTTCTGACATGATAATTTTGCTAAATATTTCAACAGTTTTCAAATTTTTGTAACAAATTCTTTCAAATTATTTTGATAATATCTCGTATATGTTGAGTGTTGAATTATAAATTTGTTCGAGAAGTTGCTGCGAATTTATTTTGTAATGTAATTAATTACTATCACAGAAAGTTTTAATCTCATTTCTCCTCTTCTTTTCTCACAAATTTTGCAATATTGTGTTCGTGTATTGCAAAAAACATTTTTATTGTTTATTTTTAGACAAAAGTTGGAAATCAATGTTCAAAATATTATTTGTAATATTCTTATACAAATTCTTATATTTTTCTAAAAATAACAAGTTTTAAGTTTTAAAATTTAAAATAAATTATAGCTCTTTTATATGTCTTCTTGACGTCCTTGGATTCTTAAAATCACGTTAAACTTGTAAATATTCAAATTTCTTTTTACCTCTTGGCCTGATGTCTTTCCTTTGCATTTTTAATTTTCCCGTAAATTCCACTAATTGTTATATTTATCACATACCTTTCTTACATTTGGATGTGTGGAGCTTTCGATTTTGCAGGATATGGTCGTTATCAATGATCAGATTTATTATTAGAGCACATATCCTAAGCCGACCTAAGCAAACAATTATAAGTACGAAAGAAACTTCAAATCTCTTTCGTAGATAATTTTCATTAAAATTATTTCTACGATTTCTATTGCGATTATAACACATGTAATATGAAGTTGGCACAATATGATATATGTTTCTCTTTTATGTTAATTGTAAAACAACTATATCGTATTTCACAAATGTGTAAAAATCATAAAAATAAAACAAGAATGTATTTATTTCTATTAATAGAATTATATGGATATATAATTAATATCCTATTTTAAAATTGTTACTGACAAATATATATATATATATATATATATATATATATATATATGACTCTGTCATTTTTATTGTTTCTGTCTTTTGTTACATAATTCTCAATATTTAAGAAAAATTTCAATTTATTAAATAAATAATATGTTTTTGTTATCATTGTGCATAATCTTTCACAATGTAGGTACACGTAATATTCTTGTAACCAATAATAGAGAATAACTCACTCACTCTGAGATAAAAGCTCATTATAATATCAATCATTGTTTTTTTTTTAGAACTAAACTGTTATGAGAACATCTCGCATTTGTACAATGCAAAATCCACATACACACACAAGCAGATTGATAAAACTTGAAGTTTGAAATGAGTAGTTTAAATATTTGGGCGTTCTTTTTTTAATACGCGATCCTTAATCTTCTTATGAATCTTCATAATTTCTCAAAGTCTTGTATGCAAGTTGTTAGACTTGATCGTTTACGTTCTCCAAGATTCTAATCAATATATATCCTATTAATATATGTAGAAAGGTAATGGATTTCAAATATCGTCTTAAATTGATATTGTCTTCGCATTGTACGGTTCTACAATTCTCAGGGCCCGAAGACCACTTGCTTTGCAGATACAATGTTCAGTCCTGATGGCGACGTAGTTGATCGAAGGTGGGAATTCGCTCAGCTGGTCGAACAGCTGCCCGTTCTTTTTAGATGGCTGACTGCTCCTTTCGGTTTCTCTCATTCGTCGATTATACAGTCATGTTATTGCAGTCGTTATTGTTGATTTTTTAAATGCCCGACGAAAGCACGGACTCTCGCCGGGTCAAGTGTGTTCTCCCACCGGCCGGCCGTCTTTAAGTGCGATCCCACGATCAGCGCATCCGCCGCGTCCGCGTAATTGTCCACGTTGTCCAACGTCACGCCTGAGCCGATCAACACCGGCAGCCTCGCTGCGACGCACTCCCGTACTTCTACAAGATGTAATATGGTGCTTATTCTCATATTTCCGCATATATAGTGTCTTTAAGGGTGCGTTCGGGAAGACGCTATTAATGCTATTTGCTTATTTTATCCTTGTTTCACACCTGATGAGCGATAAAGATAGAATGATGCAATAGCGCTAATAGCGCGCTTCCTGAACGCAGCCTAAATCTTCTCACATCGCGTTGTAAACTCAATTTTGTTCTCAATTTTCTTCTCGCATTACGCAGGGCTAATAAAATGTACAATATATATATGTAGCTAGTGATATCAGGGGTGTTATTACACGTTTTTTCGCGAGCCCTATTCAGCCCTAGTCAGGTAACAGGAGGGGGGGAAGCAAGTTGAATTTAAACTAATTAAGTGAAAGGTTATAATTAAGTAAATTGAACAAACGATAAATAAAAACAATTATAATTTATTTCTTATAAGAAATGGCGAATGTTTGCATTCTTAAGTTATGTCTGCTAATAAAAATATAATAAATACATCAATATCTAAATCTTCGATCACGTATGTACATCGCGGTATTGATAATACTAGAATCATTCAATCTTTTCTGGAGCATTGTAAAATGCAAATAATTTTTTAATCGCCGGAGAGTTGAAAAGAAGCGCTCATTTGTGCAGGAAGAACCGGATATCGTCAACAATAATTTTACTAGTTTTGTGTACTCAGAGAAAATACCACGAACTTCTGGTTTTTCCTGCAGATACATAGGCCTAGTTTAGTTTAGATACACCGACCGTTTGTTACGCGTACCAAGTACTATATTTGTATCAAATCCGTATCAAATCTCGGTTTACACCGGTATAACCCAAGATTTTATACGGATATTAGCTTTCAACATCGGGTGCTATGACATCTGGTAGTGAGATGTGAACTATTAAAACCGCATACCTACGCTTAGAATATTTTCTCCCTCTCTATAATTTTCCTTTCAGAGGGACTTGTATGGGCCCACTCGCAAATATGTTGCATAGTTAGCCATATATTTATCAAAAACCTATGCGATATATTACCGGTACAAAATATTTATTGTACGGTTTCATCGGCCATATTGGACCATATGATGTAACCCCCGCCCCCGTGTTGGATTCTAATAAGATATAGCAGGGGAGACCGGGGCGAAGTCGTCACTATTTTTTCGATGCCGATTTTTAACAAAACAAATACTTTTAGTAAAATGTGATATACTGTTGTAAAGAGTGAACCTTGGCTACAAAATTTATACGGACATTTTTTGTTTACATCGCTTTGTTTAGAGTTCTATATAAAGAGAGAAGCGACATCGAACCCCCACTACAGACTTCGCATCCCCACCATCACCTCCAGCACCGCCATATTGGGACCGCTCCATGTCATCAAACATCAAACTCCATTTAATATATATAAACATACTCCGTCAGCGTGAGGTTAAAATGTTCGATACACATGTTTAATACATGTTGCAGTTTTATTCTCTTCATGTTTTTTATTGAATAAATGTGGTGATTGAGTGATAATTGATGGTGAAAATTGAAAATGTCATGCAAAGAGGTAAATGACGTATTGTATATATACAATCGATTCTAATTTTATTGAATGCATTATTCCAATAAGATCGTAATGTATTTGAACATTAATATTTTTCTATTTTGTTAGGATGTGAGCGCTTCCCAAATATACAGTGCAACTGAAAATAAATACACAAAATAATAGAAATGTTACATTATTCAAAACGTAAAATCATATCACAGCAGAATGTCATATGGTGACATAAAGATAATTAGGTAATTACCTCACATATGCGGCTATTTGTTTTAGGGCTCCATCCAGGTCGGTTGACTCTTATCCAAGATTGCCAAAGTAAACGTCGCTTTTCACATTTTGGAAAATAAAATAATCGTAACCCTTTACCTTGCCTAACAGGGCAGCCAGAAACTTCGCACCTTTTTACTATATTTATTTATCATTAATTAATATTTAAAACTGTAAGAAAGATAAGAACCGATATAAATCAAATGGGTTATATATATGACTGTCTATTTACAACAATAATTATTTTAATATTATAATCTAATCAGTCCTTTTTCTCTTTCGGCCTCTTGGATTTCACCTAACCTAACTATGTCAGTTGTACATATGTACATACGTATGTAATAGCGAATTCGGCAGACACGCACTGATTCTGTGCTAGTGCTGCCCCAATACAGCACCAGTGCAGCATATTTTCTAGTTAGCATCGATTACATGCGACCAATCTCAGTGCAGCATTGAAATGGGGCAGCACTGGGATAAAGCAGCACTGTATTCATGCGTGCATGATCTTCAGGCATGATCCTGCGTTCATGCATCTGGTACTCAGGAGGTATAACCAATAAAAATTTAACACTTATAATTTGAAAAAAAGCAAAATGAGTGTGGAGGAGAGCGTGATTAATATTAAAAATTTTATGTATGATGAAAATAATAAGTTGATAGAAGATACGGATCACATTTTACGTGAGGTTGAAAAAGAAACAGGTTATACATCATATACATATTTTGTATTTTTGTTCTATTATAGATTTGTATCATATAGCTCGTCTACAATAGCTGTAAAAGTATGCGGTAAGACGTAAGCAATAAGCTATTGACCAACCACAGTCAATTATTCTTGAATTGTAAAAATCCCATTAGTCAACAGCTTACTGCTTACTGCATACTGTTGCGGCTATTGTAGACGAGCCATTATTATTCATATTATAATATGTACATATTATAAGATATATGTATATATATATATATATATATATATGTATATATATATTATATATATAATTTATTATATTACAGGTGATTTAGACACAATTATGGTACAAAAGAAACAGTTACTCGAAGCTGGTTTTGAATTTCCTAGTAACGATCTTGATTCATTACATACACAAGAAAAACACATTTCTGAAAACGAATGGTTAGATACGAGCACGACATTGTTATTGGATAAATACGCAACCTACTTGGAATTAGTAGGTCCGATGAAGAAGTTTAAAAATAAAAAAGCAATGTGGCAACTGTGGCAACAAATAGCAGAAGATTTAGAAGCAACTCTTGGTATTAAAAAAACATATATTCAATGCGAAAATCGCTACAAAACTATCCTTAAAAGAAAACGCGTTTCTGATAAAAATAATTCCACTTCTGGGTCAAAAAGAATGAAAGTAAATTTTGAAAATGAAATAAAAAAGATTGCTGCTATAGATGATAGTGTACAACCAGAAATATCACAAAGTGCAAACAAAGTTGTGATTAATGTTAAAGATACTCCACAAACATCTAACGTTAAAAAAAATAAGAAAGATTCAAGTTTAGCACAGACTTTATTAAAGATTCATAACGAAAAAGAAGCTAAAAGACAAGAAAGACATGAAGAAAAAATGAAATTATTAAAAAGTTTTTTTGAAAAAGAAAATTTATAAAAAAGATAATTACTTATTTTGTAATGTTAATTACTTATTATTTTGCAGTATTAATTACATATTATTTTATAATTCTGATTACGTATATTATTTTGTAATGTTGAAGAAAACGAAGTATTTATGAGAAATATAATATATTTGTATTTGTTAAGGATAAACATAATTATAGTAACGTATATGTATATTATTATACTACACTTTGTCATATATTGTAACACAATAATGGGAAGTTTTTGAAAGACAGTATCGTAAAAACTCCCTAATATTATGGCTTATGTGTAACGCAATAATACTAAACACGCAATAATAATTCTAATAGCCGAAAGTTATGTTTACTATGTAATATTTGATTTATGCAAAAATATGTGCAAATACTTTGTTTAATATACTTAAAAATATAAAAATAAAATAAATATTTTTTTGCTATACTATGCTATTATTATATATATATACTTCTTATTAGATATTATTTATATAGAGTTAAACACAAAATGTAAAATTAAACGTAATAAAAAATGAAACGTAATAAACGTCATAAGTTTAGAAAACTGAATTATGACAATAATTGACATAGCCGATTCCTTTTTTCTTCACCTTCAATTTTATTATCTCTATTAATTTCTTCAAAATCTTGAATATTTACAATGTCTACTTCTTCCATGAAATCATCCAAATTATCTTTATAATGAATACATAAATTATGGAGTGTACAGCAAGCTAGAATAAATTTACAGCTACGTTGAACTGTATTAAAATATAATCTAATTAACTGTCTAAATCTTGTTTTTAGTAAACCAAAAGCATTTTCTATTTTTACTCTACAAACAGAGAACTTGTAATTAAAATTTCTTTGTTGTTCTGTCAAAGTTCCATAATCTCTGTAAGGAGTTATAAGATACTTTTTAAGGGGATAGGCAGCATCGCCTAATATATGCCACTCATCTTCACATGTTTCTGGCAATATAGTGCTTATGAATGATAATTTAAAGATACGTGCATCATGCACTTTACTGGGTGGTCCTGTAAAAACATCGAGAAACATCTTATCCGCATCACATATTGCCTGTAACGTTAAAGATGGCATATCGTGCCGATTCACATATGTTGACTTGATTTTGTGAGCAGGTGTACGTATTGAGATATATGTTCTATCTATACATCCCAGAATTCCAGGAAAACCATTTATCTATAAATAAAAATAAACAATTAGATCTCAATAAATAAGAAATATCAGATTAACATCGTGAAATATTGATTTTGTGTATCTTATGAACGTTCTCACATAATATTTTATACCTACATGTTTCTAAAATGCTTCATAATATTATATTTCCGAATATTTCAAAAATGTTTTAGAAATATTATACCAAATATTTTTTAAATATTACTCTTTAAGTAAATAATATTTTTTTTATAATATTACTTTAAGTAAATGTTTACTATAACGCTGTATACAACATTAAAAACTACATATTTGTGCGTACACACACGTACACACACACATACACAATACGCACCAACACTAAAAATATATTATTTATTTATTTTTCTTTCTTACACTTTCAAACTTTCTGGATATTTTTATTTTTTCTTCCAATGTCTGAGGAAATTTTATTATTGATTTTGCTATGTCATTTAAGAAATCCATAATATTGTCACTGTTGTTATGAAATGTGGATTCTGCCATATTAAATCTGCCAGCAACGTCTCTGATGCTGACTTTGTTACCTGCAAACCTTTAATACAAAAATATTTATGAAAAAAATTAAATGTAATTTAAATATATTATCTCTTTTATATATTGTAAAACTATGTAAAAAAAATCTGATTTTATTTTATACTATTATAATTGCATATATTTGTACAACAAACATATTGCTTTTGGATAATTTGTTACCATAAAAATGCTAATAATTTTTGGTCACTTGAAATTATATTATCGGCAACATTGTGAAAAAATTGTGATTCTTCATATAAATTTTTTAATTTTGCATATGTGCTGCGTTGTAGTCGAAAGTTTCTCTGAAACTATAACATATATAACATCTATTACAACTAATTATTATCTTTATTATATTTTTATATATATGTATATTTATAATTTACACTTATTATATTTATTTTATAACTTATAATTTATTATTTTATATTATATTTTTATTTTATTATAACGTATATTCTATTCCAGATATAGTCATTATTTATTTTTTATATGAGTATTTTTTGCAATATACATTTTATAAGGGCAGTTATTATCAAGTAAAATTACATACTTCTCTGTCGGAATATTCATTTACTACATCCACATAATTTTTTACTTTTGGTTTTTCCTCTCTTATATGATTTAAAACTAAATTTTCTATTTCATCATCGCTACTACTCGTTTCCAATAATTCCATATATATAACGGATACTTTTTTATCCATTTTAAATTTTGTGGTTAAATACTCGGTGATACCAAACCGCACTGCCAAAAATTTCAGTGCAATAAAATTTGCCCTCATCCAGTTTGCTTTGTTTGTTCGAATACGAATTTAGCATTATATCGGGGCAGTTTTTGTTCGTCGAATACGATACAAAAGTCGCATGATAGTAGTGCAACACAATCGAATACGATGATTTCACTCTACTGGGGCAGAGGGCGGCAGCCGAATGTGTGGCACCGAAAAAGTTTGCACTCAGTGCGCACTAGTGCAAGGTGCCGAATTTGCTATAAGATCGTGGTCAGCTCCGGTGCCAATATGGCTGCTAACTTAGGAGGGGATATCCAATCAGAATACGAATCAGATTACCAATCAGAAGTTCGGACATCAATGTCGCTTCTTTCTTTATATAGAACTCTAGCTTTGTTCAATTGGTATAGAGTGAAAACGATAAAGGTGCAAAAATTGAAATGTCAAAATTGCCGGGGCGGAATCGTCACTCCATTCTTGGACTGAATTTTAAATAAAAACGGTAAATCTGGATTTTGTTGAACTTAGGCTTAATCGACGCGTTTTTGCACAAAAGGACCAAATCTGACAGAAAAAAGTGTCGCTCTGCCCCGCGAAGCGAGATATTAAACGTAAAAGTTGACAGGAATCAGGTTATGATTCCTGTCATACCGACAAGCTGTAGCGACTACGAACATATATGCCCTACAGTCATATGCGTATGCTCACAGTGGCCGCACGCGCATGCAGCAGATTACATGACAACTGTTTGGTTGGTAAGTCAGAAGTGTAACATAATTTGAAATGATATTCTTTCGGCGTATAGATTAGTGACGCGCTTTAAACTTTAAACACTTAAATACTTTTAAAGCGCGTCACTAACCTACATAGGTTAGTTAACGCGCTTTAAACACTTAAATACTTTTAAAACGCGTCACTAATCTACATAGGTTAGTTGACGCGCATTAAACACTTAAATACTTTTAAAGCGCGTCACTAATCTATACGCCGAAAGAATATCATTTCGAATTAAGTTACACTTCTGACTTACCAACCAAACAGTTGTCATGTGATCTGCTGCATGCGCGTGCGGCCACTGAGCATGCGCATATGGCCACAGAGCATGTTCGTAGTCGATACATCTCGTCGGTATGACAGGTCTCATAACCTAATAGTCGACAACTTTAACTGTTAATATCTCGCTTCGCGGGACAGAGCGACACTTTTTTCTGCCAGATACGGTCGTTTTGTGCAAAAACGCGTCGATTAAGCCTAAGTTTAACGAAATCGGTGAGGAGGCCCAAATTCTTCAAATTTACCATAAATGTAGTGTATGTGCGGCGTATGTGTGTGGAAGTAGCCACATACGTAGCTAGCGCTAGTGTACTGCAAGTCATTGTA
Organism: Temnothorax americanus; assembly: GCF_048541705.1. Taxonomy (NCBI): domain Eukaryota; kingdom Metazoa; phylum Arthropoda; class Insecta; order Hymenoptera; family Formicidae; genus Temnothorax; species Temnothorax americanus. Next base: position 558,833 of record NW_027509806.1, read on the forward strand.
AGTCACACGAATAAAGACAGTAGCTCGTCAGTCGTCAAGGAGCAAACATATATTCGAACCCTGTCCTTGCTCTTCCTACATATTAAGCAACTGGCGACGAGGATGTTCCAGAAGAGTCAGTGCATGTGTTCGTTCGAATAGAAAGTGATCATATCCCAGCAAACGAAAAAAGATTGAAAAGAATTAAAACAGGATTGCCAGGAATTCAATTAAGGACTTTCCGAATTCCATTCTGTCCAAAAAAGGGATTATTGTATTATTATGATGTGATAGCTAAGGTATGTCAGCCGGCAAAGCCAAAAGAAAATACTTTTGAAGAAATAGTCAAGCTTATGACAGACTACATAAAACCACCAGCATCGTAGTATACAGAAATGAATTTCGCCAGAGGTTACAAACGGAAGACGAATCAATAAGTGAATTTGTAATCGCTCTACAAACATTGACAGTAAATTGCAAATTTCCGGATGCACATAAAGACGACCAAATTCTTGACCAGCTCATTTGTGGTTTAAAAAGTAAAGCAATAAAAGCGGAGCTTTTAAAAATTGACGACCTCAAGTTAGATAGCGCAATTAAGAAAGCTCTCGCATCAGAAGCAGCTAACAAAGAAACTGATAAATTATTACATAACGAAACAAGCAGAGAAGAATTACACAAGGTGAACGTGTTTCAAGGCCGGGGCAAACCAAATCAACAGAGGCAGAGAGAGGAAGTCACAGGGGAAGTCAGCACTGTCAGCAGAAGGGACCGTCCGAACCAAGGCCAAATACCAGCTCAACGACGACAACAAGGCGACACCCGGTCATCGGTAAACAGATGCTACAGTTGCGGTATGTTTGGACACTGGAGAAACGAATGTAGGTTACGTGATTCTTTGATTTGTAATCTGTGCAAACGGCGCGGTCATGTTGATTTAATGTGTCAGGAACGTAGACGAACGCGCAATTATACGACGAATAATGATCGCAAATTAAATTTCGTTAACGCATGTGAGGAACATAACGATTTAGACAATAAGAGCGACACTGCGGCGAGCGATGAAGACGATCTTGCTACGAACGACAAAACATACGGTTTATACAATCTAAAATATGTATCAGGAAAAAAAATGGTTAAACCTCAATTCATGCCGGTCAAAATAAACGGAATAAATATAAATATGGAAATCGATTCAGGCGCGGCAATGTCTGTTATCCCAATGAAATTAAAGGAGAAATATTTTCATAATATTATTATGTATAAACCAGATATCGAATTTGTAAATCATGACGAATCGATCAGCAAACCTGTTGGCATGTTTAAAAATGTGCAAATAGAAGCCAATAATTGCAAATTAAGAACAGATGTTTATGTAATTAAATCGTCAAGCCCGCCAATAATAGGTCGTTCGTGGTTAGAAGCTATAAACTTATGGCCATTGTATAAGGAATTAGAGCTACATTCTATTAAAACTACGAGTAATAATAAGCGATTGCAAGCGATACTTTCGTCGCACAAACGTTTTTTTGAATCAAATAAGAGTATATTCACAAAAGGTAACATAAAATTAGAATTGAAAGAAGGAGTGACACCAAAATATGTAAAGGCACGATCAGTACCGTTTGCTTTAGAAAAGAAAATTGAAAGAGAATTGAATCGTTTAGTTGATGAAAGAGTACTAGAACCAGTCGAAACTAGTGAGTGGGCAACCCCCATCGTCCCGATCATGAAACCAAACGGCGATGTACGTTTATGCGCGGATTATAAAGTAACAGTCAATCCTCATTTAAAAACCGTACGATATGCACCACCAAATTTCGATCACGCAATAGCGCGTTTACAAACCCGCGGAAATAATAAAAATAAGAAAAAAAATACTCCAAACTTGATCTGAAAGATGCTTTTTTGCAAGTACCAGTCGACAAAAATTCGCAACATATAATGACCATCAATACACACAAAGGCTTGTTCCGATGTCGATTCATGATGTACGGTATTGCATCAGGCCCGGGTTATTTTCAGAAGAAAATCGAAAAGATTTTCACAGACCTTAAAAACGTAGCGATCGTAGCAGATGATGTAATAGTGACCGGTGACGATAATGAAGATCACCTGCGAAACTTGGATCGAGTTTTAACGCGTTTAGAACAATGCGGATTAAAAGGACGGGTAGAGAAATGTAATTTTTTCAAAGATGAAGTTTCGTATTTAGGCTATAAATTGTCCAACGGACATATCAGCATTGATGAAGAGAAATATAAAGCTATTGTAGAAATGAAAAAGCCCGAAAATCACAAAGATTTACAATTATTATACTATTAGGTAAAGTAAATTATTATGGCCGATTATTCAAAAATAGGGTAGAAACTCTAGCACCATTATATAAGTGTATGAATTCAGAACATTTTAATTGAAATATCGATTGTGAAAAAGCGTTTACAGAAACAAAATACAGGTTAAAACAAATAGTTACTAATTACAATTCTGAGTTACCATTGATTTTGACATGCGATGCTTCGCCATTAGGGCTAGATGCGTGGATAAGCCAACCGTATTCCGATGGGGAAAAGCCCGTAGCGTTTGCTTCGACAAAATTAACGAAGGCGCAAGAAAAATACTCGCAAATTGACAGAGAAGCTGCGGCTGTTATTTTTGGCATAACAAAGTTTTATGACTATCTTTATGCTCGTGAATTTATTTTACGGATAGATAATAAACCTTTATCGCAAATTTTCTCTCCTGAAAAAGGAATACCAAAAATGGCTGCAAGTAGATTGCAAAATTGGTCATACTTCTTATCAGCTTTCAATTATAAAGTAGAATGTATAGGAACTAAAGACAACATAGTCGCAGATACCCTGTCAAGACTACCAACAAATTATGTCGAACAAAATAAAATTTTAGATTCAGTGCCAAGTTACAGTTACCTACACTATGCCATTCAAAGCAAAATTACATGTTTAGATTACAAAGCCGTAGCTCGCAAAACTAGTAAGGATAAAGTATTATCGCTTGTAAAACGAATGGTAACCAATGGATGGCCAGAGCGTAAAATAAATGCGTGGACAGAAGAACTTAAACCTTATGCATTACGGCGTGACGAATTAAGTACAGAAAAGGAATGTTTAATGTGGGGTCAAAGGGTAATAATACCAAGTAAGTTACGAAGTGACATAATAGAAAAATTGCACGAAAGTCACTTTGGTGTAGTTCAAATGAAAAGTATGGCAAGGTCAGTTGTTTGGTGGCCGAAAATTGATAGTTATATTGAAGAACGAGTTAAAACATGCAAATATTGTATTGAAGTAAATGATAGTCCAAGAAGAATGACACTCTCCCCATGGCCTTACTCAACGCAGCCTTGGCATAGGATTCATGCCGAATTCGCAGGGCCATTTTTAGGCCACACATTTCTATTAATTTTAGACGCCTTTTCAAAATGGCCAGAAATATATATAGTTAATAATATGTCAGCAGAGCTCACAATCAAATTATTCAAAGATACGTTTTTGAAGCATGGCTTACCGCATCACGTAATAACAGATTCGGGAACCCAATTTACAAGCGACGAGTTCAAATCTTTCTTGAAAAGCATAGGAACTAAACATACATTCGCGGCACCAAAACACCCGGCTACTAACGGCGCAGCGGAAAATTTTGTAAAAGTATTTAAACGTAAAATAAAAGCCATTATGAATAGTTCAAACATCGATATACAAACCGCCATGCGTAGATTTTTGTTCAATTATCGGACTACAAAACACACAATTACAAACGAGACACCGGCAAAATTGTTAATGGGTCGGGAATTTCGAACAACTTTGGATATACTACGCCCGGACAGTAAAAAAATTATTGAATTAAAACAAGAAGACCAAATAAAAAATTTTATAGGAAATCGCAATGAAAAATTCCAACAAAACGACGTAGTAATGGCCAAAGATTTTCGAAAATACCACCCGAAAATGTCGGAAGCTACAATTATACAAGACTTATATCCTCGAAGTTGTATGGTAAAATTTAAAGATGGGGAGGAGCATAAGCGACATTACGATCAGATGAGAAAATAGAAAAAAACTAGTTTTAAGAACAGAAATGCAAAAAACCGGAATGGCGGAATAAATGCGCAAGAATCTGAAGAAGAAACGGGTACGAGAAAATCTGTTAGAGTCAGAAAACCAGTAGAGCGTTACAACGCCACTGGATAGCGCAAAACTGTATTGTATTACACATATATATATTACATGCATATTAAAAGGGCGAAGGATGTAGTGTATGTGCGGCGTATGAGTGTGGAAGTAGCCACATACGTAGCTAGCGCTAGTGTACTGTAAGTCATTGTAAGTCACACAGTCACACGAATAAAGACAGTAGCTCGTCAGACGTCAAGGAGCAAACATATATTCGAACCCTGTCCTTGCTCTTTCTACATATAAAGCAATAAAAACTTATGATTCCGATCATGAAAAATGATAGGATACATTTTCTTAGTTATTTTTGAATAAAAAAATGGAAACATTAATTAAAAACATGTTGGCGGAAAATAATTACAAGAAAAGCGCACACACTTATGTGCCCTACGCGCGCACGTTTCTCGTCAGCTCTATTCTGTCATCTCTGAGCACACGCAGCACATATTATCCAAGTCCTCGCCGGAATCCGACCACTGCTGCTTCTCTGACTTTGATATTCGCCGGAAGCCTCCATGATATAGCTTGATGACGACTTTGCCCCGCCCAGCAAACAAAAAAAGATTGAAAAGAATTAAAACGGGATTGCCAGGAATTCAATTAAGGACTTTCCGAATTCCATTCTGTCCAAAAAAGGGATTAAAATAGTTTCAATATCATGAAATTCCTTATTTTAGAAAGAATTTGTTTTTTTTAATCCCATTCAATTCCGACACAAAAACATTATACCATTGAATGCCAGGTTAGGGATTGGAAAGTTTCGTGATGAATTCCATTGAATACCATTGATTCCGTTAACGAAATGAATACCATTGAATGCCAAACTAGGAATTAAAAATTTCCGTATTGAATTCCATTGAATTCCGTCTATTCTGACAATAAAATGAATACCATTGAATGCCAGGATAGGGATTGAAAAGTGTCCGTGTTGAACTCTGTGGCGGTACGCGCCACCAATAGTACACGCCCGCGCGGTATCTGCATTACCGGCAGTTCGCGTCGACGTCGCTAGCCGTCGCATTGCCGGGGCATCTTCTCGAGTTTAAAGTTTCGTCTCGACCGCTATGTAAAGGGACCCCCTACGGTGCACGGTGCCTGACAAATCTTACAAATCTCATTTTCGGGCTAATTGCCCGTCGGCAGTAGTGCGTGTAATGCCCTTAGGCATACACAAAAGCTCACCGACGAACAACGGAGGCGCGAGACGTTTCCCTAAACCATTTAATGCCATGCGATTCCATAACCTTTACGGATTCCATAGGATTGGATGGAATTGAAAATTTCTTGTTTGGATTCCATGGGATTGGACCATCTCACATTTCGAATCCCCCATCTAATTTTATCTAATTCCGCCAAAAAAGGGATTTAAAGGTATTAAAAAATTTAAATATTTTTTAATCCTTTTGCGTTTGCTGGGCGAACACAAGTTTCAAGTTTGGTCGCTCATAAAATATTACAAATCAATAAAAATAAAAAAACTTCACTGGATTCGTGAAGCATGCATTACTCTTTAGAATTATTTACTTTGAGATTCGGAGACACAATTAATAAATATTCACAACATGGCACATAACCTCACTAAACTCCGTTGGTCACGTGGGACCATAAGCCGCATTCAGTATTAATGGCGAGTTCACACAACATACAGATTTCGAGATAATTGCAATGACGACTCCGCCCCGGTAACGACTTCGCCCCGGTCTCCCCTACTTGGTACGCGTACCAAACAGTCGATATAACCTAGGCCATAGATACATATTACATGTTTTAGTTTCAACGGCGCGAATTTCGAAAATCTTTTTATAAATAAAAACTTTTTTTGGGGAAAAATTGTTTTATCTGTAGATTCCGAGGTATGGAATTTTATGCCTAGACTACAGTGAGGCCTGGTTTTGATCATGGCCATCAGGGCGGTAATGAGGTCCCGTGATATTAGGATCGATTAGTGTCAAGAGTATCGACTATTTCTACGTTTGGAATCGATACTTTTGGATTTCGATTTGTTAGGTAGAGTACGTTATGTGTATTCGAGACTTATTGATTAATCATTACTACGTTTACGCGAGCGTTACTTCTGTAGTAACTTACGAAAATTCCTTCGCGTAAACGGGATTTTGTAGTAACTTACGATAATTTACTCCGCGTAAACGAGTGATATATCGTAAGTTACTACAGAAGTAACGCTCGCGTAAACGTATTACATGACTTTAATGTTAATACAGAGTGTTTTATTTAAAGGGATCCTGCAGCCGTATGATTTACCGACATTATCGTTTCTAGATAAATTTTTAATTGGCTTTATAGAAATGCAAAAATCTTTTGCAGAATTAAAGTACGCACAAAAATCTATGTACAATGATAAGTATATAAGGGATCCTAAATACTGACAAAAACAGTCAGAACTCGTTCTTTGAAACGGCTTTATAGATCGCAAAATCCTTTTACAGGAGTAAAGTATAGGTACTAATAAAAAATGGGAATGTAAAATAATTAGTAATAATTAAAAAAAATGTAAAAATGCTGTCACCTCATTTTCTAATATAAACATAGTTGTATAAGTAATATGTACAACATGAAATGTTTCCACTCTTCAAAAGACGTGCACAAACAATAACGTACCTTTGAAATTGAGATTGAAAGCCTGGAATAAAAATAAGAGTTTCGAAGAAATTATAACCTATAACCATGTCTATCCTTGTCTATCATCATTGTCTATACAAGGACAGATATAGAATTTGGTCGGTAATACAAACGTACGGCTTAGGATCCCCTTAAGGGGATGCTAAAGCTAAGGCCGAACTTCCTCGACGTCGGTAATGTCAACTCTGTCAACTAAAAGCAAAGGCCGAACTGATATTGGAGACCTCGCGTGGTGACAACGCGAAACTCCGGTTTCAGTGTTACCAACTAATTTCAGGTTCTATGAAGTGGTGTATGTCCGTACACGTACACACACTACTGAATTGCTCAAACGGACGCACGGTGGAGAGACATATGCTATAGACGCGGCAACGCCGCGCGGCGTTGCCGCGTCTTGGATTCTTTAGCAATACGGCCTGAACCTGAAAATGCTTTCTGGCCGTCCGCGTAGCAGA